>NC_046364.1:20759432-21063634 GCF_011125445.2 Fundulus heteroclitus | reverse complement strand
TTATTGAATTATCGTCCAGCCCTAGACTGTATAATGATACATAATAGAGCCAGAAACATAAAAAGAGAAACTCAAGCTGGCAGCTCATGTAAGCCTTTAATATGGGATATCAATGGAAAGTTAAGTGGAAGGAAAATCACTCAGCCTACAAAGGGTATGCAGCCCTGGTGTGGGGCAACTTTCAGGGCCTGAGTGCTTCTGTGAGTAAGCTGTAATGTGACTCTAACAGAGGTGCACTCATGTCCAGTTCTGGAGGCGCTGGATTGGTGGGCCGTGTGACCTGGGTTGGTGGGAGGGGCGTCGCCAGGGGCAGACATGCAGCACTGAGCTTGGAACCCAATGGCAACTGCTTGCAGTTCAGGTGTGTTGTTTTTTTTTAACCCTCATGCAGCAGCCGTGATGCTCAAACCGCCTTGTCATTGCACCGCGCTGGATCAGGGAAGGTCATCAAGAGGCCCAGAAGAAGAAGGAGGCCCTGAATCTGCAATTTGAGACGGATCGATAGATTCAATGTGAGCCGAAGGCCAGAGAAAGCAGAGCTGCAGGGGTGCTTCCTGTAAGTCACAGGCAGCTAGCTTTTCTTTTTGGAACCTCTTTAGAAGTCGTACCAAACCTGGAGCGTTTACCATTAGCGCCGGTGTGTTTTTCACTGTCTAGGGGGAGAAAAAAGAAGACATAAAGCCTATTTAGTACTGGTAAGATGTCAGTATAAGTCCCTATCTACAAATTAGAATAGCATCAAAAAGTTCATTTAGTTCAGGTATGCTGCTTAAAAAAGGGAAACTTGCATAGGGATTCGTTCCACATACTAATGCATTCAGGTGTTTTTTCCTAATCTAAGCCATGTGGTTTACAGCTGATGGAAACCCACATTTTTTTGTTTTCTAGAATATTATACCAGACCAATAGGAAAAGGATTTTTTAAAACACAAATGCTTTTTCCTGCTTAAAGGTATGCCTTGGTACTGTGTGCTACACGATTACGCTGATTTTGGACTGGATTGAAAACCCAGCGGACCAACACCAGCAAACAAATGTGCCTCAGCCTGTAAAGAAGGCCGTGCTTCACAATCCTCCAAAGGCTTCAGGTCTGCCTGTTTTCCACCACACTTTACCCTTCCAGTCCACTTCCAGTTAATCTGTTTGGAGGCAGCACTCTGTGAGCACCAGTGATCTTTATCACAACAGACTCAGTGTGTCAGAAAATTTCATTTAAAACAGGTTTTAATGTATAGATGTTATGTAATGACCATTTACATTTGTAATTTAAGTTCCTTTTGGGATTAATAAAGTATTTTTGAATTGATATTTTGGCCTAAACAATGATCGGGGAGGACTGGTTACTCTACATACACATAGATCGTTAAGTGGAAGGAAAAAGTGAGTTGGGTAAAGAACTGGACTGTTGCTCGCTGGTCCAAAGTTTTCTTTTCAGATGATGGTAGAATTAGCATTTCATTTAGAAATCAAGGCCCCAGAGTGTGGAGGAAGGGTGGAGATGCCCATAATCCACGTTGTTCGCTGTCCAGAGTGAAGTTTCCACAGTCAGTGATTGTCTGGGGCGCCATGTCATCTGCTGGTGTTGGTCCTCTGGGTTTTCTGAGGTCTACCGTCAGGAAATTCTGAAGCACTTCATGCTTCAATCTACTGACAAGCTGCATGGAGATGCTGACTTCATTTTCCAGCAGGATTTAGTCCCAGCTTCCACCGGCAAAGCCACCCAAAGTGGTAGAGTGGTTCAGTAACCATGTATTAGCGGGCTTGATTGGCCAGTGAACTGGCCTGACCTGAACCCCATAGAGAAACCATGGAGTGTCGTCTAGAGGAAGATGGGAGAGACCAGAAACATCCAGGCGGATGACCTGAGGGCAGCTATTAAAATAACCCGGGCTTCCTGAACACCTCAGCAGAACCACAGGCTGATGGGCTCCCTGCCACGCAGCATCCATGCAGTAATTCAACCAAATACTGAGGGCAGAAAAATCACCATACCTCTCAGAAGCCTGACATTTCTGTTTAAATTGTCCTTTTTATTAATTGTTATGTAATATCCTAATTTTCTGAAACACTGAATTTTGGGTTTTCAGTGTCTGCAAACCATAATCATGAAAATTACAAAAAGCAGAGGCTTGAAATATTTCCCTCTGTGTGTTGGAATCAATATAATTTATTAGTTTCACTTTTTTTTTTTTTTTACAATACTCTAACGTTTAAAAAGTACCTCTAAATTGTGAAGCCTCTTTGCGGATAAAAGGATTCTATCTGCCTCAATAAGGCAGATAAAATCCCCATTTTGTTTCACTAAAGTTTCAAACAGGAACGCGGCATTGAATCACCTGCGTCCGGCTTGTGCCTCTGCTTTGTGATGTCTTGACTCTGCCACCATGTTCATCGCGTCTGAAGGAGCGCTGTTGTCTCGTTCGCCTCCTAACTCATGTGATCGACAAAGGAAGCGGGGATGTTTGTTGACGGGCAGCCGGGACGGCCAGTCATGTGTCGCGGGAAGTGAAGGGAACGTCCGTGAACGCTGCCTGTCTCTGCAGACACAATGGGACGGTTCTGCTCCAGAGCTCGTCGCTCCGCCGCTTAGAGTCCAAACTTTTTTTTTTTTTGTTGCCCGCATGTTTGTCTGGGGGGGGCATAAGGAAAACTAAGCGGATGTTAAGGATGAGTTAGAGGTTGGCTCTGCAGACAAGATGAACCGGGAGCTGGAGTATATGTTTGTTCATGTAAGTTCATCCCCTTTTGGTTTTCCATCTTGAGTTGAAAGTTCTTGGGCTTTAGTGCTCAGTTCAGTCATGGAAGCATTTCTGTTTAGTTTTACAAGCGGTTCGGTTTCACAGGAAACCGTTTGTCGATTGTTTTGGACTCCGTTGTGTTGCGTACCACCGCTGTAACGGGGAGGATGGAGTCCCAGGCAGGACGCACCCTGGAAAACAGCTGAGCTGCTGCAGTCAGGAGGACAGGAACATCCAGCAGAGTCCAGCTTTCAACCTCTGCTGAATTTTAGCGGAAACATTTGAAAGAGAAGTTTGTGAAATGGTGAAATCAAATCAAGTTTAACATTTTTGTGAAACAAAGTAATTCACTTTTTTTTCGTCCTGCAGAACAATGTATCCTGTCATAGAATGGACAACTTGTAATAATCGGCGTTTTGTGCTAAGGTTTAGTCTTTCGGCCGTTAAACTGTACAGAAAGTTGGGCTTCGTGCTCCCATCCCGTTCTCCTGCCCTTCTGGATCACATCAAAATGAACAGCGTGGCTCCAAGAGGGGAGCCGGGCCCAGCTAGTGTGATTAGGAGCTGAGCGGCATCACGGTTTCTGAGGAGAGCTCTGGCAGGTATTGGGTCTCACGCACGCCATCCGAGCCAGCGTTCTCCTTCGCTTGTTTCTATAGAGCCGTACGTTTCATAACCCTCCGCGCATAGCGCAGTCTCTGAACCCTGGCGTCATGCAGTGTCAGCCCAGCTGAGCAGAAAAACAGCAGATCCTCACATGAGGGGCATCATGTGACGAGGCCTCTCTGCAGTCTGGGACTCTATTGACGGCTTTGCGAGGAATATCTGGGCAAAACACGGTCCGCATACCTCTGCTTCTGTCTGGACGGCTCGCTCCGGCCCTCCTTATCGTAACATGTCTCAAGGTTTTAATCCGCTTCCACTTGATTTCCTTTTATCTGGATTCTTTTGAATGCGGTCTGCAGAGTTGTCCGAACAGCATCACTTTAGCCACTGAGCAGTTTTGCGCTGTGGTTAGATGACACATGGCCAAGCTTATCGTTATTGCAGTGCTGGTTTCAGTCCTGTTATAGTTTTTAATTGTTTTTTTTTGCCATTGTTTTAAAGAGATCAACATGACCCTTCTGAATTTTTTTTTTTATATCTTTCCCAGAAAGGTAGTGTATTTGACTGCAAATAAACAGAATTAAATTCAAAGTGACTCCCATTTTCAGTGGTGTGAAAAAAATACGCACAATACTTGGTGGTTGTCACCATTACAATGTTCAGATCATCAAAAGTTAGAATCAGAGTACGAAATCTAGATAAATGCAAGAAGCAGTTTTCAAATGTTTATTTCTTTTGTGAAGTCCTAAATGAACTGCGAATAACCTCGGTGTTTGGCCATTTCACTCAGGCCTGGCTAATGGTAGACCTGTGGAAACAAGAAACCACCTGGATAGAACCTCTATGACCACATGTAGGAGACTATAAGGCAGTGTTGTAGGACTCGAGTCCGAGACTCGAACTTGAGTCCGAGTCATTAGCTAAATTTAGAGACTCGTGACTTGACTTGGACTTGAGCACTGATGACTCGAACTTGGACTCGGACTCCTACATTCAGATCATTCTGACTCGGAAATTGAGAAAAAGACTCGACTTTTTTATATCATTAGGCTATAATTTTAATATGTCATTAGAATATTATTTAGTGTATGATTTTAATATCTAAATTATTAGTGCAATGTGGTGGAGTTTGGATTTTCTTTTTTTAGTTTAAAAACATGTAGGCTATGCTTACTTTAGTGCGGAACTTAGACTCGACTTGATCAATAAGGACTCGACTCGGATTTTTTTTTAATGACTCGAACATGGACTCGGACTCGAGGCATAGTGACTTGACTACAACACTGCTACAAGGTCTAAAAAAGTATCTCATCATGCCTCTATCTAAAGAAAATTCACAAACAGAGGACAAACAAAGCCATATCAGGATCAGAATCAACTTTATCTCATCAAGTTTGAGGGTACAAACAAGGAATTTGACTTTGATACCAACTGGCAGAGAAGTAAGAGAAAGCAGACAGCGACTACAATCTATGACAGAAAAGACATTTTCAGGGGACAAATGTAAGAAAAGAATAGCTCGCTACCCAGACATGGCCCTGTGTCGGCTCGCTTTAGCCATCAGCTACACGGTTGGCGCTACATTAACTCTGTAGCGCCAACCTGGAAACGGTTATCTAGCCAATACCAAGCCATAATCTGCAAATAGAGAAAACAGTGGGACAGTAATGAACCTTGTCATCAAGGCAAGGGTGGCACAACTAGCTTTAAGATTTAGCGGGAAGTTCCTTTTTCATGTTGGGCCAGGTTGTTGTTTTTCCTTTTTTTACCTTTTTAATAAAGGACCCAAAACTTTAAATTGTTCCAAAAAAAGGCAAATCTGTAAAAGGAAGACGTCTGTAAGCGGGCTAACACTTCTCCACGGCGCTGTGCTGCGTTTCCACAAGCATTCCTGCTAGCGCCGACTGTGTTTAGACGTGTTAAGGTACCGACATTTTAAACAGCCAGCCTTTAATGCCGTAATACTATTCCTACACTTGCAAGTCCTTTTGATTAGATGCCAGAAAACACCCTACAGTGAAACCCCGCCGCCCCTCCCCCACGTGTTGCCGCTTACTCCCAGTCAGGTGGCTAAAATGCAGACTGAGTAGATAGCCCGGTTAATTAGCAAGGTCAGGCGTGCTTGTTGGAGTCGTTATTCCCTAAAGAGGGAACATCGGCATATTATTCTGCTGTTTGAGCACTTGAACGTGACTCTTAAATTCAGCGAATGCTTACTAGCTTAATTCTGAGTATCAGTGTAGGAATGCAACATAACAGAGCCCAATGTGATAACTGTGATGAGCCTTAGAGTATTCTAAAAGTACTAATTGTTCCCTTTCTGTATTAAGAAAAAGCAAATGGATCATGTTCATAGTGATTACTATCACAGCTTCTTTTTAAATGTTGGGTATTGTTATCATCAAACAGATATTCCTGCTCAAGGTTATCACAGCGTGAGATTCTCGCAGCAGCTCGGGACACGAGGTGATAAATTGGAGGGGAAGATGTGAATAGTTTTCAGATGTGACGCCTTTGCCAGAGGACCTGGAGGTCAAGAGTGAAAGCTCCAGGCTAAGTCTGCCTAATCTGCTCCTAACTCTTAGCGGATTTGGAAACACTCGCCTGAGATGCCCCGCCCCCCCTTTGGTCCCAGCAGTGCACCGCTAGAGCATGAGGCCACACACACGTCCGGGTGCAGTACAGGCAGGTGAAATATCCATGCAGACTATTTTATTGCCGTTTTATAATTGGGGCCCGACGATGTGAAGACCTTGTAGATGTAGATCGTACACTGAAAGGAATCTTTAATACATTTACAAAGACATTTAAAAAAATGGAGGAAATCATTGAGGATGGTATGTTTGATTAAATCAGGCGTAGGCCATCCAGCATCTCCTCATTTCTTTTCCCCTTCAATTTCAAAACATTTCAGTTGGAAGCGGGTCTAAATGGAGGCTTTTATTGCAGTAAGGGAGTCGTTGCTGCTGATCATCTGTTTCTGCCATGATTTGTGGTGTAGTTGACTGTCATAAGATTAGCTGGTGTTAAACCCTGAGTTGGCTTAATCACACACTGATCCTTTATCTCAGCTAAACAAGGATTAGCCATGGATCTCCAGGAGCCTTTAAATGCTTTGAACTGACCCTCTGCTCTGATAGTGCGGGCCACATCTTTCTAAGTAACTTTAATGTGTCTTATCTTCAGCTGATAACAAGAGCTTTGATACAATATGAATTTTATCAAGCCTTATGATTAGAAAGTTGCTGCTGCAAACTTAATGATACCTAGAGATGCAACAATCAGGATTTAATTGGTCGGTTTCTGATGTTCTTTTAGGACTGACTAGTCAATTATGATTTTGATCAATCCTTGTACTGTTTTTTTTCTTTATTATTTTCTAAGGACTATGACATGAAAAATTTGACATAGCTAGTTTTGAATCCTGCCCAAAATGAAGGCATTCTAAGATTCTTCCTCATTTATATATTTATTTAACAGTCTCTCATTTCCTGGCCTTTAATTCAAATAAAAACAGATTGCTCAGAGTAGGACTGAGCACTTTGTAAAGTTTTACATGCTGCGTGCTCTAGTGAGTGGCACTGGTTCAGGTAATAAAGCAGATTGGTGGTATTCCCTGGTTTTGTTGGAACACGTGCTCGGCACATTTTGCAGTGAACACTACTTTGTTTTCTGTCCGACTTTAAACAGCCAGAATATCTACAGCTGATTGAACACTTGGGGCCCTTCTTGTCCTTTGCTGTGTCTTCTGTCTTTTCCTCTTTTTGGGCCCTCATTTTTTAAGCGATGTCCCACCTATTACCTGGAGTAAGAGGCTACAGCTGTACAAACATTAGCCGTCTGGCTGCTACTGTGCATCACCCTAACTTTGCGTGGCTCTATTCCAGCCACATGATTATTATTGGCTAATCACCATATCTGTATCTTCAAGGTCTATTTTGGCCTTTATTCACATGTCTGTAAAGGACAAATCATTTTGAGATATATATTGCTGTTGTTTTTATCACCACGCTCAACATCAAACTAAATTATGCTGGCGAGTGCATTTATTGACAGATAACGGGAGTGCTTAGTTTTAATATTAGTTTTATTTAGAAAAAAAAAATTGATTTAAAAAAAAATGCATTTGAACTAATTTATCAGTGCGCCTCTAACTTTTAACCTTTCCCTTGCATTAATATTTTAACAAATTATGTAATGCAACAACAGTTTGTTGATAATCCCAGATTTGCTTTAGTTAGAGATTATCAGTATGTTGCATATTGTGCTATGAGGTTTCCCCAGCACTATTATTGATACCTCTGAATTTTGGTTGTCCGTCGAATGATGAGGTTAGATGGTTGATTTATCTGCAAA
The DNA here is from genome assembly GCF_011125445.2 of Fundulus heteroclitus. Taxonomy (NCBI): domain Eukaryota; kingdom Metazoa; phylum Chordata; class Actinopteri; order Cyprinodontiformes; family Fundulidae; genus Fundulus; species Fundulus heteroclitus. The sequence continues at coordinate 21,055,934 of NC_046364.1, read as the reverse complement.
GCCCTGTATGATGCCCCAGTTGTTCTTAATCATTTAATATAATCTAGTCATTTAATATGCTCACTCTGTGGTTCACTGAGGTTCTAAACTCCTTACATACCCATGCCTGAGGTGCACAAGTCTGTTGTTTTCTTCTTTTTACGCTACAGCTGCTGTTGCAACTACCAACTGTCTTTTTAACATTTGCCTTTGATGAAGACTATCAATAAGCAAATCCTTGATGGGATTCCAATATGGATTTAAATTCGGCTCCTCGAAAGTTCACACTAGCCATACTTTGTTCTTTGCATAGTTGAATGTGCTGACAGCAAAATCACACCATAAATTATCAATAAGTTTAATTTATTAAGCCATGGAGGTCTGGATTTGGAGCCAAACTAAAGTGGAAAAACACATTACAGGCTGATCCACCTTTGATGTAATTTCCTGAAGAGGTGGTGATTGGTCTCCTGACAGATCTCCTCCCAGACCTGGACTAACACACCTGCCAACTTCTGGACGGTCTGTGGTGCAACGTGGCGTTGGTGGATGGAGCGAGACATGATGTACCAGCTGTGCTCAATTGGATTCAGGTCTGGGGAACAGCTGTCCAGTCCATAGCATCAATGCTGACACACTCCAGCCACATGAGGTCTAGCATTATCTTGCATTAGGAGGAACCATGGCCAGCCACACCAGCATATGGTCTCACTATGGGTCTGAGGATCTCATCTCTGTACCTAATGCCAGTCAGACTACCTCTGGCGAGCGCATAGAGGGCTGTAGGCCCCCCAAAGAAAAGCCACCCCACACCATTACTGACCTACTGCCAAACCGGTCATGCTGGAGGATGTTGCAGCAGCAGAACGTTCTCCACGGCGTCTCCAGAATCTGTCACGACTGTCACACGTGCTCAGTGTGAACCTGCTTTCATCTGTGAAGAACACAGGGCGCCAGTGGTGAATTTGCCAATCTTGGTGTTCTCTGGCAAATGCCAAACGTCCTGCACGGTGTTGGGCTGTAAGCATAACCCCCACCTGTGGACGTCAGGCCCTCATACCACCCTCATAGAGTCTGTTTCTGATCGTTTGAGCAGACACATGCACATCTGTGGCCTGCTGGAGGTCATTTACAGAGCTCTGGCAGTGCTCCTCCTGTTCCTCCTAGCACAAAGGCGGAGGTAGCGGTCCTGCCGCAGCGTTGTTGCCCTCCTACGGCCTCCTCAACATCTCCTGATGTACTGTTCTGTCTCCTGGTAGCGGCTCCATGTTCTGGACACTACGCTGACAGACACAGCAAACCTTCTTACCACGGCTTGCATTGATGCGCCATCCTGGATGAGCTGCACTACCTGAGCCACTTGTGTGGGTCGGAGACTTTGTCTCATGCTGCCACTAGAGCGAAAGCACCACCAGCATTCAGAAGTGACCAAAACATCAGGCAGAAAGCAGAGGAACTGAGAAGTGGTCAGTGGTCACCATCTGCAGAACCACTCCTTTATTGAGGGGTCTTGCTAATTGCCTCTACTTTCCACCTCTTGTCTATTCCAGTTGAACAACATCAGGTGAAATTGATTGTCTTTCTTCTTAAGTGGACAGTTTGATTTCACAGAAGTCTGATTGACTTGGAGTTACATTGGGTTGTTCAAGTGTTCCCTTTATTTTTTTGAGCAGTATGTTATAGATGTCTTGTTACTAAGAAAAAAATTTAATATGCAAACTGGTGAGAAGGCAGCCAGCTAGCCAAGTGGAGGGGCACGTAATGCGGTGTGCCTGGAGAGAGGGACTAGAGCTGACCTGCAACAAACCATTTCAACCCTTCCATTTTCTTTTTTTTTTTTATGGTACCCACAGGATGGATTATTAACAGTTGCAAACATATACATCTGCAAGTAAGAGGCAGATTTCTGTTTTTTACCAGCTCTCTAGAGATGCTGACAGCTAACATTCATCTGTGCAGACAGTGAAAGTGGTAAGTCTTCTCGTGCTCTGCCACATAATCTGAACTAAAAGCCAAATTGGTGATGCGGAGGGCACTGCTGCACCATGTTAGCCTGTACTGCAGTACTTGTGCTCTCTAAAGGAAGTTGCTGATTAATGCAGAGAACAGAAACAACCGTTTCATTGTGTGTTGCCCCACGGCGACACTCAGTCCTGATTCCTACAGGTAAAGAAAAACTGAGGTGGTACGTACGTTTTGGTGTGTTGGGTCCCGTCTCTTTCCAGCACTGGATGCACTTTGTTGGCATGAGAAGGCAGTTTCTTTTGATGGAGATTTGCTTTTGGAAACGTTTTGGAATGATTAATCGAGAGGGTCTATAAGTCTAAACGCTACATAAGTATTAGTTTATTCAAAGATGTTCAGTTCATTTCAGATCACAGGGCTCTGATAATTTAATAATGAATATAATGCGTTCAACATGACTTAATAAACTGCATTTTGCTTGCTGTTGACTTGTGTCAACGATTGCGCTGTATTCACATACATTTACATGAGCGTTTAATTAGAAACAGGCATTCTGTGTTAGTTTTATTGTTCGCATTCAGTTTTTAATAGAGAAAATAATGAGGGAAAATGTGACTGAAATGTTAGCTGTCAAAACTGCACATTAACCAGAGGCCACAGTTTTAATAATGCCATATTTTCTTGTTATAAAATCACAACAGGTGATCAGGACTGATTTCACATCCAGGCGGCTGCTTTGCAGGACAAACAGGGGAGGAAGTACGAGGGATTGCTTCAGTTTAAGTGGCCATTCGTCTGAAAGTTGACAGCATCAGTTGCCACATTCAAAATGTGTTGCTTGTGAGAAATGCACTGATCTAGCTGCTAACTTGCTAACATGGTGTGGAAGTGGTATGCCAGCCTTAACATCTAAGTGTTGCACAAATTAATGGAAGTAAAGGCAGGACTATTAATAATCAGCGACATCTACACCGCTCCATGTGATTAGTAGCGTTTAGAAACTGTAACTGTTGGCCCAAAATGTTTCAGAGATGCACCAATCAATGTCCTAGAGTTTGTAATCAACCAATTTTAGTGACATATTTTTTTGTCCTGTTCAGTAAGAGCATAAAGAGATCCCGCAGCTAAATGTTTGTCATCTGAGGGAAGTCCGTATCTCAATGTCCTTTTTTAAGAGCAAGCTAATACTTTAAGCCCTGCATAAGGCGTGTACTTTAAGCTACACTTTGTATCTGGTTGTATGTCGACTAATAAACACATCATAGCGTATACCTACAACACCAGCTGTAAAGAAGCCATCATCATTTTTGATATTGATCAGTGCATTGGGTGCTGCTTAGAAAAAGGAAATTGTAACAGAAAAATGGATAAGATGCGAGTGATTTAGTGCTGAGACTATCACGGCTGGCTAACCGTTAGCAGCTAACGATGCTAAAGTTCATAGCTGCTTCATAGCTTCCTGTTGGCTCTAAGCTAAAAGGCTATATTCCTGGACTTTGTTTAAAGGGGACCCATCATGCCAAATAAACAATTTTAGCCCTTAAATACATTTTGTTGTTTACTTTGTTGACTCTCTTAAGAATGCAGAAGAGCTGAATGTTGTCGTTCCAGGTACTGTGTAGATCTCTTTATGTTCTTCATATATTTCAATCTGTTTAGTTTTCTCTATTCCCTATACATTTTTTTAAACAGTTACATCACAATATTTGCTGCAGAGCTGCTAAACAAGGTCATGGACTCGCAGCTAACCAATTTTGCAAATCTACCATTTTGATTGTTTGCTGGTTTTGTAGTCCAGCTTTAAGCATGCTGAAGCTACAAGTGGGTAATGCTGTGTTCTAGTTGTCCTTGGAAGTCAGAATTTCCAACCTCCATGTAGGAAAGATCAACTGGAACACACCTTAAGTTGGAATTACGAGTCAGAAAATCTGTGTAAAAGCACCATCCTGCTACTACTAGCAGCAACATTGAGTAAACCTTCATATTTTGCCTGTTCGTAAGATAGGCCCCACCCCCAATAATGCTAAAATCTTCCCTCATTCTCATGAATTGAATCCCAATTGATGAATAAACACATCAAAACTTGGAGCTTTGGGTATTTTGGTTTACAGATAAATGATGCATAAATAGGAATACCCTTGTAATTTATTCGTTTTTCTGTTGGATTCTACTTTTGTCCCCCTCTTCTGCACATTTTAGTCCTCACAGAGAGGAATCTTCAGAATGGGTCCATGTCAGAATTAGCAGGTTATGCCTCAAAGAAAACCGCCGATTGGTATTGGCCAGAAAGAGACAGATCGGTGCATCTCTGGTAGGCACACTGTTTTACAACTCCGTCAACACTCTTAGGACCACACAAACTAGTTACTAATTAGATTAAACCATTTCCTGGTTACCCTTGTTAATATTTCCTTCCTTTTCTAATCAGCATCAAATGTTTGTGAAAACAAGTAGAGAAAAAAAAAAACCCAGTGTGTTACATTTTGTCTCCTTCATTTTTTTTCAAATCTTTTCCACGTGTTTTTCAGCGGCAAAGATTTCTGAGTAAAGGGAAAACAAACCGCTAACTGAATATTAGTTTACTGAATGGCCTGACATGGCTCAACATCTATGACGCAGATAAACATGGACGTTTGTGCCGCACTGATTTCATGCCTCTCGCCCTTATTGTCATGCTGAAAATGGGCAGGACCCCCCACCCCCCCCCCCACCCATCCACCCCGCCTCACAAGTGCCGCATGCAGCATATGTGGAGCGAGGCTTTGGTCATGTGATTTCTGATGTCATGCATGCTCTGACGTCTTTGCTTCTTTATCGTCTGCCTCCAGCGAGGCAGACTCTGCTCTCATCCCGCGGCCTATCCCTCCTCCAGGCGCAGTTTCTGTTCCCTCACTCCTCACATTTTTATCTTCAGGTGTTTTTTGGGACCTGGTGTTTCATTAATGCACAAAAAGTAGCACTGTTCAGGTCGATGCCCTTGATGCATTAAAAACACCGTCCGGTTTTCGTGTTTCCGGGTTGTGTGTGTTTGGGTGTGTAGTCAAGCCTCAACCTTCAGCTCTCCTCTCCTTTGAACCCGGGGGGATTTAGTTGGTGTATGAATGTGATCGGGCGGCCGTGCAGTAATGCGGCAGGGCCTTTCTCTCTTTCTGTCTGCGTATCACATTAAAAGCAAAGAAGCGAGCTGCTTTTTGGCATATTTCACCGTTAAGCGAAGCGATGTGTGAAATGGGTGTGCGGGTGTTTTCTGTGTGAAGGTGATTATTGGGATCAGGAAGTGTGCTCGGCAGCGCAGAGATGCCTCGGTGAGGTGTGATGCTGCTCAAAACTCGCTGCTTCTATTTTTAGCCTCCATCCTCCTCTTCTCCTTCGTCTCTCTCTCTCTCTTTCTCTCTCTTCCCGTTGCTAGGAGGCGGGCTGCTGGGACAGTGTCCTGCAAGGACCAAAATGGTTCCATATGGTGGCTCCGTATCCAACCATCGCATATTTTTTTTTTTCAGAGCTCAATGTTTTACAAAGTAAACACATTCTCTCATAAGTTTTTCTATTCATGCGTTAATGATGCCATGCATTCGTTATTTCTGGGTTTTGACATTGATCGACTACAACCCGACCCCACTGATCCAGGAGAGTGCTAAGCTGCTACACCCAAATCATGAAACTGTTTCTAATGGCTTAAATGAACCTCATCATGTAACTTGCTTTATTACATAGTTTTTTTTTTCTCACTTTTTTAGAAATAAAATTGTTTCATATATTTTGGTAGTGTTTGTCATCCACTTTCAACTATTAATATTATGCAGCAGTTGGGCGATGCACCAATCACGCTTCTTCCTGACCGGCACCAGTTTATTAACTTCTGTAACTTCTGAGCTTCTGATTTCGTTATCAAAATAAATGTTTTTCCAAAAGACTATGACGAACAAAATAGGGAAAAAAAAAACGCACTGCTGGATGTTTTGTAATGTAAATGTGTCCAGATAGTGGCGGGCGTCAGTTTTCTTCTCTGAACCGATTTCCTGTTTGTTTACAGTGTAGTCAACAGTTTGTGTAGCTTATTTGTTGGAGGAGAAAAACAATTTGCAATTTCTCTGCTGTAGCCTCCATTTCCTGCCAATGTTCTTTTTGGACGGACGAGGGTTTGTGCGAGCAGGAAGTCATGATTCGAATGATCGGTCGAGGAGCAGCAGACGTAATGAACCCAGTTTGTGTTCTTCTACAATGAGGCCTCTTTCATTGGCTTCTGTGAAATTGTCATCAGCAGTTTATGTAACGAGGGCAAAAAAAAAAAAAAAAAAAAAGAAGTAAAATGGTTATCAGACTTGCGGCAGAGATTCTCTCAGCGCTCATCGTCATGTGCTTCGACTGGCCCGTCCCGACCCATGAAGTGTAATTGAATATTTCTGTGGTGGGAACTCGCTTTGGCAGCATTTGAGATGAGCAGCAAAGTGAAAAGGAAGTCTGAATGTGACAATTTGTCTGATTTCACTTCTTGTTGCCTGACTGATGTAGACGCATTTTACTCCAACTCCCTGCGTTACCTCTTGCCACCTACATGTTTTAAACCATCCATAAACACGAGTAAAGATGCACTGATCTGGTTTTTCCTGGCCTTCACCAATTTTAGATTTTTTTTCACGTTCAACCCTTGGAATCCCGGTTTCTTTTCAGAAACGAGATCATGTATCATCATCGTTGGTGTGTAAAAGCCATCATACAAAGCCATCCTCCTTTACATTATTTTAGGCTAACACTGAAAATATAATAGCATTATTGGAGTGGGAGGAGAATCCAGTAAGAAGAAATAAATATAGCATTTATTATAAATCATGTAAGGCAGATGTGGGCTAATCTTCATAAGTCAGGAGGTTTGTAAAAGATGATGGCTGCTCACCTAAACGTGGCCACATTGCAGCCAGAGCCAAATCTAAAACGCTGCCATGATGCAGACTGATCAGGATGTAAAGCAGGTGTGGGGGGGGGGATCTTTTTATTCTAGTCACACATGTAAACATGGGAAGTTTGCTGAACGCTGCAGAGGCTTCCTCTGGAGCCATGTGCTTTAGATTGAGCCTCCAGGTGGTCTGGCATTAATAAAGTGGTGAAAACGCCTCATGCCCAGTGTTAGGTACGGTGGAGGGTCTGTGGTGCTGTGGGGATGCTGTCCTTACAACGATCCTGGCAACCTTAAATGAATGAATCACTTATGTAAGTATCCAGTGAAATTATAGATTTAACATTATGCATATATAATATATATATATATTAATAATAGATCAAATTTAGTGATTGTCTGAAAAAGGGTATGAAGTTAAACTTATTTAATCTCATCCCTTCTCCTTCCTATAGTCCTTAACACCAACAACACTGAAATGGTTTACAGCTTCTTCCATGGCCGTCCCTGTCCACAGAGCCGAGTCCTTTAGAAGTCCTTTAGAAGACCTGCAGGCTGAGCTGAAGAGCAGAGAACTGTGGACCGTCTAGGAAGGTCGTACAGAAAGGAAAGGACAAAGATCTCTGTGTGTCAAATGTTGCTTTAGGACCAATTGCTGTCCTGCTGACAGGAGGCTGTGGTATGAAGTAGTAGCAGTCGAACTGCTAATGTTCACAAAATAAAAGTTGGATTAAAAAGAAATAAAAACTTCCGTGTGATTTTGATAAGAGGAGTTTAATTTGTGACTCTTTTATACATCCGTATCAGGAGGGCCAATAATGGTGACTGCAAGCATGACAAATATTGACCATGAGATGAAACGCAGGTTCCTTGGTGCACGTTTACGATCGATCCAACGGAAAAATGAAACTAAGGCTTTGTCCAATTATTATGGTTTTTACTGAACTCTAAGAACATGTGGAGTTTCTGTTTCTTAAACTTTTTAAAGGGAAAATTTGGGTATTTCTGTGATTGAAATCTGGGTCAGTGTTGGTGTATTTTCAGATGTCTGACCCGATCAGCTGCTTGCGTTACGTCACACGTCCGTAAGGCCGGAACCGTTTAGTAGTAAATGCGTGTCTGTGTGAGATCTGCACAGCCACATTCCTGGTCTACATGTCAGGAGCCGCTCCGTGGACGGTTCCCACCGCTTTATGGACCATTATGAGCCATGCGCTCATGACTCTGCACACAGAGCCCTCTGTTTGCTCTCCAGTCATGCTGCTGGCAGAAAGGGCGGAAGAAAACTCTCCCGCCATCTTTTTTTCAACTTTCACCCCGTTTCCTGCCTGGGAAATAATTCAAATATCGAATAATTCAGATTCAGAGAATTAATCACTCAGAGTTGTGTTATTGTGTCATTTTTCACCCGCTTTTGTCTCTCTTTTCTCCTTTTAGTCTGCTCGGGTGTGGATCCCCGACGCAGAGGAGGTGTGGAAGTCTGCCGAGCTCACCAAGGACTACAAAAATGGCGACGCCACGCTGCAGCTCATGCTGGAGGACGGGACGGTGAGACCATTAGCACACAAATGCGACTTTCAAGCAAACGTGGCCCCAGGGAGTATTTTAAATGGATCAGTGCATTTAATTTGTTCCCATCAACACAAACCGCTCTGAACTCTCACTCCTCCGTCTAGCAATCACAAAGAGGCACTTCTTTAACGGCGCAAGCTACCCCAACCATTAGCCATGTTGCCTCTTGTGATTTAAAATGCATGTGATTATATTAAATGTGAACACAAGCAGCACCAACATAAAGAAGGTTTGTGTTTGGCTCTGATTGCATCTCTGACTGTTTTTAAAAAGTTTCTAAACTTTGCCAACAGCATTCTGGGAACATTTTTCAAGATAATGTAGTTCAGCTGGAGAGCCTAAATATTTCTGCCCCAGCCTTATGAAAATGCACCCAGAAATGTTTGCAATTTGTGACAAATGTAAATTTTGCTAAATGGTTAGTAGCGTATCCTTCAAGCTTCTTCACATTTTGTCACCTTACAACCAGAAACTTCAGCATAGCGCTTTGGGATCTAACGCCACATCAAACACAAACAGTGCATTGTTGTCAAGGGGAAGAAAGACCGTATACAGATAAAATGTATAGAACGTGCGTGCATGCATCTGTTGTATTGATTTACTCTGATACCCTTGAGTAAAAGCCATGACCATCCTAGGTGCTTAACCAGTAAATAGGTGCTCATCTAAAAGGCTTCCTCCGTTCCTCCTCCCATGCATTCAACAATACTGTAGATTTGGTCACCTAGATTTACACGATACAAGTCTTACTATTGAAGTTTTAAGGATAAAGAAAGAACAAAATCTGTTAGGAGTTTATTCAAAGCACTAAATGTCATGTTGGTGCTTTGGGGAAGGATGTACCTATCCTGGGCTCAGTGGGACCCTGTACGTTGATTTTAAGCTGTTTTGTCGTCTCTCAATCTCAGGCCGTCGATCATAAGCTGGACCCCAAGACGAAGAACCTGCCTTACCTGCGGAACCCGGACATCCTGGTGGGCGAGAACGACCTCACCGCTCTCAGCTACCTCCACGAGCCAGCCGTGCTCCACAACCTCAAAGTCCGCTTCATCGACTCGAAGCTCATCTACACCTACTGCGGTACGCCCAGCAGGCCAAAAGCGAGACGGTCACAGCAGGGCCTTCAGCCGCCTTTTAATAAGCGAGCAACGTTTCAAAGTGTGCGACTTCATCGTTAGTCGACTGATCTTCCACGGGGCTCGGTCATGTTTACACTCTACGTTAAGCTTTGTTTATTGTCTTGAAACTCTTCATACTGGTTGCTGCGCTCCTGAACTGAGGAAACCGCTTATGAACGGTTGTCTCTCTCAGTTAAAACGAGTTAGCTGTGTCATCACGGTGTGTGTGGTGTTGTTGTTGTTGACGTAAAGCGAGATGATGACTTATCCCCCCCCCCCCCTTCCCCCCGCTGTCTCTCTTGCAGGAATTGTTCTGGTGGCCATCAACCCATACGAGACGCTGCCCATCTATGGGAGCGAAATAATCAACGCCTACAGCGGGCAGAACATGGGAGACATGGACCCGCATATCTTTGCTGTGGCAGAGGAGGCTTACAAACAGATGGCAAGGTGTGTGTGTGTGTGTGTGTGTGTGTGTGTGTGTGTGTGTGTGTGTGTGCGTGCTACCTGATGAGCCTTGCTTGCAGACCCTCCCTCTCTCCTCAGGGTTTGTAGGTCAAAGCTGGGCCAGAAATAGCCACACGGGGGGTCACTCTGTCTGCCTCTCTCTTCTTGTTCATGTGATCTCAAAGACACGCCCTCACAGAGAGAAAAAAATAAATAAATCCCACCCAACTCTCCTCCACAGCCAGACCGCTCCGTCTTTTCGGCCTCAGCTCCGGCAGGTTCGGTTTCCAGCTTGCTAGAATACGCGTCAGCCGTGGCAGCCCCGCATAAAGCAGTGTGTAATTGGTTTGTGCATTCCTATTTCTCCTCCTTCATTCTGTTAGCCATAAATAAAGACAAATGGCTTCAGAAGTCACCTACTTGAATGAAACCCCCTACCCGTGTGTAATGTAATCTCTGTATAAATCAAGCTGTTTTGTGGCTGAAAGCGTCTGAAGTTTATTAGTTATAGAAGAGTTATTGACTCATTTGAATCAGCCTTTTTTTTAAAGACATTTCATGCATAACACTGAATTTTTATCTTGTAAAAATGGTGTAAACCCATCAAGACGTGGCCAACCTGAGCGAGGAGTGAATTAATCAGAGAAGAGCTCCACGGTAACTCAAGAGGAGCTGCAGAGACCTACAGCTCAGGAGGGAGAATCTGTCGGCAGGACACAGCCATTAGTCCTGCAGTCTGCAATTAAGGCCTTATTGTAAGAATGACAAGAAAACAGCCATTTTTTTTTTTCAATGAAAGCCAAAAACCCTATTTGTAGTGTTGCCGTCTAGGGGATAACACAGACGTGTGGAAGAAGGAGCCCTGGTCAGATCAGTTGGAAATTCAGCCGATTGCAAAACTACTAAAATGACCCTGAACACACCACCCCAGTGGTGGAACATGGCGGTGGCTGCATTATGCCGTGGGCCTGATTTCCCTCAGCATTAAAGAGAAAGCTGATCGTCGTCGTTGGGAAGATGGAGGAGGCTAAACAGCAGCCGGAGCTGCGGTGGAGCGGTTTGGATCAAAGCATATTTCTATGGTCCAGTGGCCTAGTCAAAGCACAGACCTAGGTCTAGTTGAGGATCTGCAGCAAAACGTGAACACTTCTCTGCAAAGGCGTTCCCCACTCAAAATGTGCAAAGTAGGCAGAGAGGAGCTGTATCGAATGGTAAATTTAACTTTTAACTCGTTTAAAGTTCGTCAGCTGGCTTTTAACTTCAGTTGATGTTGTTTTTTTTGCTAATAAGTGAGTTTGTTTTAATAAAAGGCTGCAGCTCAACATACTGCAGGATCGCCTGAATAGTTTGGATCCTACAGGAAACTGAAACGGTCATGTCGCTGACATTGCTCTATACTTTAGCTCAGGACAGTCTTCTGTGTATTTGCTGAGGTTTGTGTCATTACTTAACTGTATTAAGAAATGTCATTGGACCCTAACTCCTACCTAAAATACAATATGATGCTAAAATACATAAAAAATGGCTAAAAGGATCTTTTTTTCAACATGAGCAACTTTTATCTTGTGTTCAACTCTCAGCCCCAGTTTTCATCTTATAATCTTACCTTGTTTTCATTTTTATTATTTGGCAGGGATGAGAGAAACCAGTCTATCATCGTGAGTGGTGAGTCCGGAGCAGGAAAGACCGTCTCGGCCAAATATGCCATGAGGTACTTTGCTACAGTCAGCGGCTCTGCCAGCGAGGCCAACGTAGAGGAGAAGGTTTTGGCTTCCAACCCCATCATGGAGGTGAGAAAAGCAGTTTACCTCTAGGAAATGATGATTCTGTGTGTTACTGCTGCAGAGTTACTGGATTTGTTTTTATCCATGCACCGATCAATCAGCCAGAGACTGGTATCGGCCAAAATTTCTCCTAATCAGGAAAAAAAAAACAATTAAAAGCAAAGACAGAAAATAGGCCAGAGAAATATATGAGCTTCATGGGGTTTCCTGTTGGATGTTGTGTAATGGAATAAAGAGAGAGGGTGACATTTACAGAGATATAACCATCTATTAGTAAGAGATCAGAACTGATTGATAATCAGCAGCTCAAATACCTAAGAATCAAGCTAAAATTCCCCACTGGCCCTTAAATGCATCACAAACAGCATCAAAAACAGCGTGAACTTTGCTGCCCTGGATTTGAGATTTACTAAAATCTGGTGGTTTGTGACAGGATTTGATGCAGAAACGAGGATATTATTATTAGTTAATTTTGGATCAGGTTCAAAACCAATACATCTATCAAGAAACCTGAAGCACATTTCTCTTTAATGTTTTAAAGTCTTTGGAAAAGAAAAATAGGAATGGTCAAAATCAGAACTTCCGGCCTTAAAGAAAAGCGGAAGACTGTATCGGCCAAGAAAAGCCTGATTAACGCATCTCTAGAAATGAGTCTAAGGACTTACTCCCCCTCACTAGCGTTTTAAAGAGGAGGATTTTTTCTATCCTACTATTTACAAGCTTGCTTTATTTCTGACTTTTTGCTCTGAAGAATGATGGCTTCTGTCCTCCTGACTCCTCCTCTCCGCTCCTTCAGCAGCCTGTGTGTTCTCCTCACCTCAGCCTGCTCTCAGCTGCGGCAGCAGAGGCCTTACCCTCGTGCACCTCGGTTTTTTCTCTTTCCTTTGCCTTTTTGTGTTGTTTTTTCCTCCCGTAGTGTCTCCTCCACATACCCCCCCCCCCCCATAAGTCCTTTCAAGCCTCTGCGCTGACATCGCAGTCTTCTTCCCCATCCCTCCTCCCCCCACCGAGCGAGTCAAGGATGAACTCACAGGATGAACAGAAGTCTTTCTCCTCGTGTCCCAGTGATGTCACCTCAGCCTGTAAACCTGGACCAGGAGCAGATGGTTGCATCAGCCTCGCCGATTCCACAGAGCCGTCTGTGTGAATGCTGGTTTGACTGAGGGAGGGTGTTGCTGTGTGCTGTTTGCTCATGTTTTGGCTGATGCGGGCAGATATAGCAGGACCTGCTCTGCTGAATGCCTCCCTGTCTGCAGTGAAAGACGGCGTGTTTGGCCCTAACTCAGCAAGAGCCCTCTGTGCTCGTGCTTAATCTAATTCTGCTCAGGCTAGCTGGTATTTGGCTTTGATGTGTGTGTTTATGCTCCCCCGCCCGTCTGCCGGCCATCTCTGCAGGGCTCATTGATCGTTGATCCCCGATGGGTTGGAGCATGGCTGCTGTTGATTCATTTTAATGCATACAGTAGGTCAGAAGCCAGTAGTACCCTCTAAAGAGGCCAGTGTGTAGAAGAAAGGCTCCTTTATAGCGTGGAAAGGTTGTTTTTACTGGAGCTGAATTTGACCCGCCAGGTTTGGAGAATACGTCTCTTTTCTCTCTTTTCTGCTTGTAAACACACGCGCTGTAGTTTTAACTTCTAAAATGATTGAAATCCCACTTTGAGCAGATTCTGCACCGTCAATAATTTAGACAGAACACACCCCTGTTACTTAGCAACCAGGTGGCCTCTGTTATTTTATTAACTAATCATCATCACCAACTCTATAAAATCAGGAGTGTTGACATCTTGCTGGTCTTGGACATACAGGTTTGGGTGAGCGTCAGGCCAAGGTGGAGAGACACTGTGGCCGTTTCCAAACAATATGAAGTTCATCATTCTACAGTGAGACAGATGAAAGGGAAAAAGACTCAAGACAGCCAGTTCACCCACTTTTCTGCACCCTGAGGGACTTAGGCATGTTTAGAGACATTGGAAAAAAACCAAAGAGCTCCAGCTGGCCTTAGTCAGCACTTTAAATGTTCAGGTTCAGGACAGCCGAGTCACAAAAAGACCAAACATGCAGGGCTTGTTTACCAGGGCTGACAATAAAAAGCAACTTTAAAAAAAAAAAAAAATTAACATGACTAATCATGAATGAATCACAAGATTTGTGGAAGAAAATCCCTTGAGATGTTTGGGCCCAATACATAGAAAACCAAAGTCAGCATATCAGCAGAAACCCCCCATAGCTGTCCACTACGGTGGTGGTAAGGCGACGATTTCCAGTTCAAGGAGATCGGCATCTTGTTGCCATTTGTCCTTTTGTGAAGCAAATTTGCCTCTGTGCTAGTTTTCCTGTGTCTTTGTGAATACCTCTGTGATGAGCTAAAAGTGTTGACAAAGAATGAAGAACACAGCGAACCGTGCCTGATCCACCCTGGGAGGAAGTCAGAGGCTAAACAGCCTTCTGGGCCACTGTGAGGGCCACGAAATATCCAACCTGCTCTTAGACTTCAGCTTCAATTCTATAAATGATATTCTATTGTAATATTGTGTTGAAACTGACGTGTTGCTTTCTGTAAAGTTTACATTTATGCTGCTTTGAAACGTTAAGAACAAACCCAGGAGCCTGCGTGTTAACATGATGGGACGCTCTGTGTTCTGTTGTCCAGGCCATCGGAAACGCAAAGACGACCCGCAACGACAACAGCAGCCGCTTTGGCAAGTACATCGAGATCGGCTTTGACAATCGGTACCGCATCATCGGGGCCAACATGAGGACATATCTGCTGGAGAAGTCCAGAGTGGTTTTCCAGGTGAGGGCACGAATGCACAGTCACAGTCTCAGGGCAGAAACTCACGTTGTGTCAAGTTGAACATGTGATTTATCACGTCATCTCCTTACCGTCGGGTTTTACCTCTTCAGCATTCAAGGTGGTTTTCCTTTTGAGTTGAATTAATTTGTGACAGAAAAACCCCTGAGAAACCGACCTTGAATAGATGCAGCATATGTCATTGAGGAGGAGGAGGGATGCTTTTATTTGTAAAAGTTAGGAATCTGAAACAATGAAAAATGCTCTAAGGTAGTTCGGAAAGGATTCAAATAAACTTTTTCACATGTTCTCACTTTAAAACCTCAGACTAGAACCCATTATGTTGGGATTTTATGTGGTGGACCATCATAAAGTAGAACATAACTTATGAATTTAAAGGAAAATGAAACATGGCTTTCAAAACACCTCCCTTAAAGGGCCGGTGCAGAGTATTGTATGTCCACTCACCAAAGCCGTCTAAATCCCACCCAGAACCTTGTTCAAGACTGGAAAATGCAATACCGTGCAATGCTGGTCATGATCAAACCCGTGATTCTACGAAATATTGACTCTGTGCGCTGAATGTAAATGCAAAGCTCTCAGATTTTTATTGATGGCAAATCGAAAACACTCTCATTTTCTTTCTACTTCAGAATTATGCACTATTTAGTGCCGGCCTATTGCATAAAATCCCAAATACATTCTGGTATGTGACCAAAAAGGGATCAAACATGATAAAGTTTAAATGAGATACTTCTGCAGAGGGCACCGTGTAGCCCAGTAGCTCAGAACTGATATTAGTTCAGAGGACTGGCATGTCAGTATAATGAGTGTCGCATGAAGAAATAAATCTATCACGCCTGTCACTTCATGTAGGAAAACAAACTAAGGTCTACCTGACTGAGCTGTGTAATGGCACTGGAGATATTCCAAGACAGCGATGCTTGGATTGGTCGAGATCAGGCTGTGAAAGAAATCATTTTTACTCATAAAATTAATGCAGCTTTGGTCTGCCGTGCTTTTCCTCCTCTTGGAGTGTCTGGTTTGTTCAGGGTTATTGTCCAACCACAGCTTAGACATATTTCCTGTTGCTGTTAGGTAACTTTTAGATCACATTAAAGCACGTGTTCAGCAGGTTATGTTAGCTTGCTGCTAGATCCAGGAAGGCAGCTTGTCAGTAAAGAACAAAGATGTTTTCCTTCTGAGCAGAAACACTGCGCTGCCGTGGTCGGCGCTGTTGAGGAATGAGGATGTTGCCAGCTGAGGCCGTCACTTTTCCTTCTCCGTGTCTACATAGCTGGCTTCAGGAACTCATTTCTTGGGGCGTGTGTTTGAATTCTGCGCTTGGGTGTTTTCTCCACTGATGGCGGTCACAGACTTCATATTTTGAAGTCGTCAGGTGGGGTTGTGAGTTTGTAACTGCAGGCTGACGTATGCGATGATTTTGCTGGATTTTAATGTGCAGCACTGATTTTCATTTAAAATGGATGCACTCTATAACATGTCAGGAATTCTGTTACGACATAGGGTCGGATGCGCTGGTTCCAGTTCCTGTAAGTTCAATTCAATTAAATTTTATTTATATAGCGCCAATTCATGAAACATGTCATCTCAAGGCACTTTACAAAGTCAAATTTAATCATATTATACAGATTGGTCAAAAAAGTCCTATATAAGGGAACCAGTTGATTGCATCAAAGTCTCGACAAGCAGCATTCACTCCTCCTGGAGAAGCGTAGAGCCACAGGGAGAGTCGTCTGCATTGTCCATGGCTTTGCAGCAATCCCTCACACTGAGCAAGCATGAAGCGACAGTGGAAAGAAAAACCACCCATTAGCGGGAAGGAATGTGTTTGTGTGCCCTGGAGCAAAGGGCTGATTCCAGGCATTCCAGTTTTAAAACTGTCAAGTCATGCATTAGTGATGCAAATGCTTAAATCGTGGTTAGACATATAGGTATGAAATGATTTTATTTTATGTTGCTCTTGTTTTTCTCTTATCTTCATGTAGCTCATGTGTTCTCTGGTTTTTATGTTATTTGTCCTTCCTGCTGTACTTCAGGCGGACGAGGAGAGGAATTATCATATCTTCTATCAACTCTGTGCATCAGCTAATCAGCCTGAGTTCAAGAATCTGAGACTAAGTAAGTTACGTGTGCTTCTACGGTCAAAAGCTTGGACTCACCTTTATCATTTAATGGCTTTTCCCCATTTTATTGACTTTCTACTGTGCAAATGTGCAGTGAAGACATCAAATATATAGAAATACGTATCAAACACAAAATTGTGAAATACCTTAAAGCATCTTGTATACTTTAGCTTTTCCTAAATTCCTTTTTTTTTACGGTATTGTTTTTTTTAGCAAACCATTCGGGAAATTTTTAATGGTTTTCAAGGAAATGTTTTTCTTGCACAAAATATTAGATGTCTTGGCATTTCCCCCTCATAGAGTAATAGCTGGAGTATAACAGTCTGATATTAGAGCTTTGATTTTAAGTAGAAAACTAAAATACTTATAGGATGGATAAAATCTGGTTTGTACTGTTTTAAAAAAAAAGCTATGATGATATTTTCCCCCACCCCATGCTTGAATAGATCACTAACTAAAACAGCACACCACTTCATCATGTTTTCTGTCAAGTCAGACGTGTCCACTAATGTCCTGCTGTACCAACTCACTCACTGACTCAGTGGTTGAACAGGCTCCCATAGCGAACCTGCACCTGCTCATCCTCATTTTAGACACACACACACGCACAGGCACACACTTCTGGCATCATCATTTACTGCCACTTAGTTGGCATTGGCTCGCTCACTCTCACATGCATGCACGCACACACAGACGCACACACACAGACGCACACACACAGACGCACACACAGATCCTTGTTATACAAACTGAGGACTGTGCCTTGACTTCCATGCTTTTCAACCCTTTCTATGGCCTTACTCTGACTCTAAACCTAACCATTGGGGTTATATATCTAACCCTACCTAAACCTTAGCCCATAAAAAGGTCCTCACTTTACATCAAAGTCCTCACTTTACTAGTAAAATGAGCAGAAGAAAATTCTCACTCAGCAGCAAATACATGCACACACACACACACACACACACACACACACACACACACACACACACACACACACACACACACACACACACACACACACACATAGAGTCACAGCTGCTGTCTTTTCCTCTCCTGCTGACTTCCTGGCTCTGTTAATGGAGTGGTTGTCACAGTTGCATCAGTGCCTCTTGTTGCCAGGCAACAGGCCATACCCTGATTAAGTGTTAAATGTGTGTAAAAGAGCTTGATTGTGGGAAAGGGGACAGTATCATCACCCTCACACAGAAGTGCTTTTGATTCTATTTGTCTTACAAAAACTCAACCTATCATGTGGTGGATGTTCTGGGATTTAATGTGCTCTGGACAGATTTGAGCATTTTATAAAATTTAGTGACGCGCCACTCAGAATTTTCTGGCTGATTTTTGATGTCCAGTTCTCATAAAGCTTTGATCTGCTAACGCCGATGTAGTCGACTCTTAATTCTCTGTAAAAACTGTAATATAAGAAGGTATGGTAACAGAATGGAGAATCTTTCGTGTATATTTTCTTTTACTATCAGAGTTCATTAGGTGTAATTTAAGCAGAGGCGACGTCACACTGCATGTGTGAGAGAGCCGTCGCTGTTAAACAGGGTTTAATGAATATTTTAATACAAGACAAAAAGATTACTTCATGTTTTCTGGTTTACTAAAGAAACTAACTATTCTTCGCTCGGCAACAACGTCCACACCAAAGAGTTTAGAGCTCGGTATGACTTGTTTGCACTTAGGTAAAATCAATGTATGGGTTCAATGACTGCTCAAAAACTGGATGTTTGAGTTCTCAACTAGACAGCTAGCCGACCAAACTGAAGGTCCTCCAATTCCAATCACCAGCAAAGTATCAGAGCATCTCTAATCCAAACGAGGGACATTTGGTCAAGACCTAACTAATATCTGTGTGAAGGGAGAAAGAGGTATACGTGTGTTTTAGTGTTTTCCTCAATTTAATCTAGAACAGAGGTCTGCAGCCTGCGGCTCCAGAGCCATCCGCTGTAGCTCTTAATAACCTTGGGCAAAAATAATAAAGAATCGAGTAACTTCTCAAAATGTCAATTCAATTAAGTTTATTTATATAGTGACAATTCTCAATACATGTCATCTCAAGGGACTTTACAAAGTCAGTTCAATCAAATCATACAGACAGATTGGTTAAAAGGTTTTCTATAAGGAAACCCAGCAGATTGCATCAAGTCATTGACTTGCAGCATTCACTCCTCTTGAGTGAGCATATAGTGACAGTGGACAACCACCTGCAATGTGTCTTTGACTTTGTAGCAATCCCTTATATGGAGCATGCATGTAGCGACAGTGGAGAGGAAAACTCCCCTTTAACAGGGAGGAAAACCTCCAGCAGAACCAGAACCAGTATGAATGGTCATCTGCCTCGACCGACTGGGGGTTAGAGAAGACAGAGCAGAGACACAAAAACAGCACAGAAGCACTAATCCACAAGTTCTTTCCATGTAAGAGAGAAGTAGCCTTTCTCTCCCCAATGAAGCCTTCAGTGGCTTCATCGAGGAGAGAAAGGCTCTCTCCTAGAGAAAGGAAACACAGCTAAGCAGAAAAACTCTGAGCCAGTTTTCAAATCTGTAGGATGAACAACAGCACATACGGTTAGTCGCAGTAAAAGGCCAACCGATAGCTATGTCTAGGAGAGAAACAGGATTAACCACTGAAAGATCGGGCCAATAAGGAGAACACGAAGTTGTTAACAGGAGTAGCTCAGCCGGTCTGCCCCCCAGTATGGTGTCACAGCTAAGCAGAATGCCAGGCCACGTTTAGCTACTCTGAAGAGAAAAAACTGAGAGCATATCATGTTAAAAGTCTAAATAACAGCAAATGATGCAAAAGCGGAGAGTAGTAGGAGAATGTAGCAGAATGAGAAAAATAGGCCCTGATGTCCTTCAGTAGCCTAAGCCTATAGCAGTAAAACTATAAAGGTAGCTTAGAGTAACATGAGCCACTCTGACTATAAGCTTTGTCAAAAAGGAAAGTTTTAAGATTAGTCTTAAAAGTAGACAGGGTGTCTGCCTCATGGACCAAAACTGGGAGTTGGTTCCACAGGAGAGGAGCCTGATAGCTAAAGGATCTGCCTCCCATTCTACTTTTAGAGACTCTAGGAACCACCAGCAGACCTGCAGTCTGAGAGCGAAGTGCTCTGTTAGGAACATACGGGGTAATCAGAGCTCTGATATATGATGGAGCTTGATTATTAAGGGCTTTATACGTGAGAAGAAGAACTTTAAATTCTATTCTTGATTTACCAGGAAGCCAATGAAGGGAAGCTAAAATTGGAGAAATATGATCCCTCTTGTTGATTTTCATCAGAACTCTTGCTGCAGCATTTTGGATCAGCTGAACTTTGAACTTTGAACTGCATTTTGTGGACTTCCTGATAGTAAAGAATTACAATAGTCCAGCCTTGAAGTAACAAATGCATGGACCAGTTTTTCAGCATCACTCCCTGGACAGGAGGACCACTTTCTACAGAGGGACAATAGAGAGAACAGGATTCTCGCCAGCACATTTTAGAGTAAAGAGGCATTGCGCTGAAAATGGTCAAAATTATTTAGAAAATGAGCCTAATGTTCTCCCCTCCACACCCACCCCCCATAAGAATAATGTTTCTGGCCTCTGATCTATAACTTTAAAAACAAAATCTGTGACTCATATCTTTAGTTTTTACGTGTCCGTATCCAGTCTGTGTTGTTGCTGTGCTTACTTGCGAGGTTAGCCTGAGCACAGACTTTAGGCTCGCCAGCCCTTGGTGTTTGTCGCACTGTTTGCTTATTCTCTTAAATATAACTAAGTTCCATTTAGCGCATGCTGGACAACGGTAAACTAAAACACCTACAAATGATCCGTCTCTCTCCTCCCAGGCAGCGCCAATGACTTCCTCTACACCAGGCAGGGCCGCAGTCCTGTTATCGAAGGCATAGACGACGCCAAAGAGCTGCGCACCACTCGCCACGCCTTCACACTTCTGGGTAAAAACGCCCACTGATGTCTTTAATCCTGTGTTTTAGTTTTCAGATTGCGCCACTGACTGCTGGAATTGCCAGAGCCGGCACACACCATGTATTTGATTAGCCTGTTTGCCTTCCTCTGTGTTTTTCTGCAGGTATAAATGAATCCTATCAGGTTGGCTTGTTCCAGGTTTTGGCTGCTATTCTTCACCTGGGAAACGTGGAGATCAAAGACAGGGACTCAGACAGCAGCCTCATTCCTGTGAGGATGCAGTTTTTGTTTATCAGCATTAGAAATATGGCTCCTAGAATTTGGTTTCTGGATTTATAGATAAACGCGACGTAATAGTCTCGTCACAATAAAAAGAAAATCTGATAATTTTTCTATAACAGATGAAAAAAATGCAGCTGCTAGGGTTTTTGTTTTTCTTTGAGTTGCTCCCGTGTTCAGAAAACGATCCTTTCTGCTTTAGCCCAACAATCGGCACCTGACTGCGTTCTGCGAGCTGGTGGGCGTGACCTATCAGGACATGTCCCAGTGGCTGTGCCACAGGAAGCTGAAGACGGCCACAGAGACTTACATCAAGCCCCTCCCTCGACTTCAGGCCACCAACGCTCGTGATGCTCTGTCCAAACATATCTATGCCAAGCTGTTCAACTGGATTGTGGAACACGTGAACAAGGCTCTCATCACCAATGTCAAGCAGCACTCTTTCATCGGCGTCCTCGACATCTATGGGTAAGTATGAGCAGCAGCTAACGGCTAGTTATTGGATCGGCGTGCAGAGGGACAGTGAAGAGATAGAAAGATCAAAATGATCAGACAGTCATGTTACATAAAACCAATGTTGCCTCATCCTCCACATCTGCTGTCTCCTACATGGCCTGTGGCAAACTGGACTCTATGTGGCTTTTATTTAGCAATAGTTTCTTCTTCTCCTTCTTCCATGAAGGCCATGTTTCTTTTAATTGCCTAATACCTGTAGTCCCAGCTTAGTTGTTGAGCTCTGCAGCTCCTCCCTTTACTGTGTCTCTGATGAATCCTCTCCTTGCTCAGCGTTTTGCTCATTGAAGCAACTTGCATTCAGACATTCGGATCAACCCCTTAAGCGTCGCCCCCAGAGTGCCGAAAACGCCTAAACAGCATAAAGGCATGGTGTCTTTGTAACACTTTAGATTTCTTAATTGAGCAGAACAGTTTGTTGCACTGGAAACCAGTTTTTTAGTTATTGAAGTTGTTCTCATTCTTAAATATGTTTTGCTGTCATGCAGCTCCAGACTGATTCAAGGAGGTACTAGCTGAAAAAAATAAGGGATACAAAAGAAAAGTCTTTTCCATGACAGGTTCAATTTTGAAGTCAGGAGCATTAAAAAAAGACTATTCTAGACTTTTTTTTTACTGTTGTATGTCCATGTGTTCTCTAAGAGTTATCCAAATGCAGACAAACTGTGCCAAAATGGAGCACTGCATAAAGGGAACAAAAAGTAAGTAAATTTTTCTTTAAATGAGTATTTGTCCTTGATTTGAGCAAGTAAATTAGAATGAATGCCGATGAAATGAGTATTTTGACCCCTAAAATAAGATAATGAGATATACTGCATTTTTAGTAAGATGATGGAGATGAGTTGTTCCTATTTAAAGTGCAAAATCTTATTCCTTTGGCAGATCATCTGTTTTACCTGTTCGCATTAAAGGCAAATACACTCTTTTCAAGAAAATGATACTTTTAGTTCCCTTTTTGCAGTGAGGTGCCAACTTCAAAAGGCTGCAACTCCTCTTTACTTCTACATAAAGACATCAATATGTCGTCAGGAAATGGCAAAAATATCACAGTGATTAAAAAGAACGTGCGTGATTTACCTTTTTTCTCTTCGTCTGTAGGAATTGTAGAGTTATAGAGCAAGTCCAGCGTAATGCGCTGCTTTATCTCTGATCGTTTGGCTCTTTAGGTTTGAAACATTTGAAATCAACAGCTTTGAGCAGTTCTGCATCAACTACGCCAACGAAAAACTCCAGCAACAGTTCAACATGGTGAGCTGCATGGTTCTTCCCCTCTGATCTGCCCACATTAATAACTGACAAAGGTTTTTATTATTTTTAGTTTTATTTTGGAAGTACTAAACTTTCTTTAATGTCTGTGTATTTTGTGTGAGCACAGCATGTGTTCAAGCTGGAGCAGGAGGAGTACATGAAGGAGCAGATCCCCTGGACTTTGATCGACTTCTACGACAATCAGCCCTGCATCAACCTCATAGAGGCTAAGATGGGCATCCTGGACCTGCTGGACGAAGAGTGCAAGGTACAGAGTCAGAGCAGGAGACATCTAACAGCCTTCATAAGACGCCAGGAGACGATTTGAAGGCTTTTGTGGACAAGTTGTCAGAGTTTGATACTAATAAACCAAAAATTGGCAACGCGAACATCGTAAAGTATACAGGCCATGTGTTGTTGTTTTTTTTTTTTAAATCTTGTGCCTTTCTCTCTACTTTTCTCCATAAATACATTGTTGCACTGTCTGCAATATGTAATACCTATTCATGCAGTAGGTGGAATGAAAAGTTCATGTTTGACGTAAACAAGCAGAAAAAGGTCAGACTGAGTCCTGTCATTGTGCTGATGGCTCAAGTTTGTACCATTTGCCTCTTGGGCAAATACTTAAACGTGCCATCTTATCTCTGTGTGTCCTTCAATCCCTGCGAGGCCATTTAACAGACTGTTGACGTTTTAGGAGGGTTCACAGTTCGCAGTGATAACGCTACAGCAGACTTATTTCTTTTGAGAAACTGCATGGTATTAAATGCTGAGACATTTTTCTGAATTATCTGTGAACAGTTATCTATTCTTTGTTTTCTTGGTCGTTTCTTCTGTTTTCTTCAGATGCCAAAAGGTTCTGATGATTCATGGGCTCAGAAGCTGTACAACACCCACCTAAAGACCTGTTCCCTGTTTGAGAAGCCGCGCATGTCCAACCGCGCCTTCATCATCCAACATTTTGCTGATAAGGTGAGCTGGTCAAATATGTAGCTTTTCCCCCTATTTCACAGTTTTAATCCTTACTTTAAATTCAAGTGGTGTTCTGTATAAATCTCGCCATAGCAGGAAATGGCTTCAAGTATGTGATGTTTATCAAATAAATTGGCTAGAATGACTGTGTGGGGTTTGTAGGGAAGTGACGGCAAGAGCCTTTCTTGTTTTTAGTAAGTGGAGAGACACTTTGTTGGTGTTACTGGTAAAGATGTTAAAAGATAACAAATACATTTAAAATAAATATAACTGTAACACAATCTCAGTAGGATTTTTTAAATGTAACTTTTAAATCTCCAGTGGCACAGTCCACAGGAAACCGTGGATTGTGAATTAGAACTTCCTAGAAGTTCTGATCAACTTGAAATAAAGATAAAATAATGCTGTAGGTAGATTTAGTTTAAAGGTTGCGTTAGAGGTGCCTATAATTGTGCTACGGTGATTCTATTGTTAACATTTGTTTCCTAAAATGGATTTCTTTCCCCAGTAAATGAAAATGCTCTAACAAAACCGAAGGTGCTAGTGCAGTGAAAAAGGCCTTAATTTTAAGGCCTTTCTTATTTATTACAGGGGTGTTACATATTTGTACGCATCTGTTAATAAAGATGGATGAACAGGTGAAGGACCTAATGAGACTTCTCTGTGATCTCCTGGGTTACTGTCAGTCGCCACCTTGGAAACTGTTTAAATCATCCATTTGATGTTGATACATTTAAAACAAAATGCAAATTAGGACATTGAGACATGCATGAGAAACCTCCACTGCTGTATCTCTGTGTTTCTTGTTGAGCAGGTAGAGTACCAGTGTGAGGGTTTCCTGGAGAAGAACAAGGACACAGTAAACGAAGAACAGATCAATGTGCTGAAGGCCAGCAAGGTGAGACGCGCTGCACCGCCACGACGATTCATCCTGGTAAAAACTGGCCGTGCAAACAGTCCTGAATCCAGTTGGATCAGGAAAAACGTAAATAAGAAATGAAATTCAGGAAAATAATAGGAAGGCTGCCACTTCTTCAGGCCGCCTGTTCAGGACAAGCTGTGAGAACTGTGACCACAGATGTCAGCTGAAGGACCTGGGGAAACGGCTCCCTCTACTGGTCATGTGAGGCAGTTGAATAGAATCAGTGCAAAATCATATTTTCTGCAGTCGTGTAGATTTTATATCCTAAACCCAACCCTGGCTGTTTCACAGGCTCATGTAATCTGTCCAGGACAAAGAACAACAAAATAAAATAAAGACTAAAGAGGCAAAACCACATTTTCAAGTGAGCACCGTTTAAATCATTTTACAGCAGCTTGATAGGGCTGCTGTCTGTGAATAATTTAACAGTCAGCTCTTAGGATGGTTTGATTTCTTATCTTCAGCTGTCATGTTTTTTTGTATTTATAAATCAAGCCTACAAGCCACACATTATATTCTCTTACGTTAATGATCTACATTAGCTTGCAATAAATACCTTCATACCTTCAAATACCTCCTAATGTTCCCAAACACACACACACACACACTTGAAGCAATTAGGATTAAGGAGTAATTCACTTTTTAGTGTTCTGCAGAGCCCTCCTAATCATTATCTGTGTGAGATTCAAAACCGTAGTCAGAGTTTTACAACAAAGTGAAGAACCTGTTTTTAAAAAGACAACATATGTTCAAGCAAGCTTGATGCTGTTTGAATGTCTTTATCTGAATCACTTTATTTCTTAAACTTGAACCTCAACAATACAGACAGATTATCCAAAATAAATGGATACACGATGAGCCACTAAATACTCATTCTAAGGGATGGTTCTCATATGATGTCACATTTGCCCGGAGACAGCCAGGGTTTCCCAGATCGTCGGACTAGCTGATTACAAATGCTAATACTAATCATTTGGTAGATGTCGACGTCCCAGGAGCTTAATTTCAACCTGCTTTGATGGAGAAACACAGCATAGAACAAACTGAAACGTTGCTTTAAATGTAGCTCAAAATGAGCAGAAAGAAAGCAGTATTAGTAGAAAGGCAGCAGAGGCTGTCCTCTCCTCTCGCAAAACTGATCAAACGCGAGGAAGAAACCTGCTGGATCCGCGTAGAATTACAGCTGATACTAAGAAAAAATATCTATATGTTATTACTGGTTATTACTGATTATGCCTGCTGTGTTCCACGGTCATCATGATGCTGTTCTCTAATGTTCTCCAGCAGATCTCCAGGGTCTTAACAGATAGCCGCTTTTACAGTGAGATTAAATTACACTAAGAGGACTGTATTGAGTAATTTAGGGACTTCTTAAGGTAATTGGTGGCACAGGATTTTATTTAGGGCTAAGTACTAATGCATACCTCACTCTTCAGGTTTTTAATACATTGTTTTAAAGCTAATGTAATTTTCTCTCCACCATTTCACAGTTATCCACCACTTTGTGTTGGTCATTATATCCCAATAAATCACGTTGAAGTTTGGGGTTGTAGTATAAGAAAATATGAAGATGTTTAAAGGGTAGAAATACTTTAGCAGGGCCTTGTAAACCATTGCAGAAGCCCAGATCGTCCAGCATGTGCAGCTACATTAAAGTCTGATCTGCTGAAGTTTAACAACAAAGTCTCTAAAGTGTTATGCATCCAAATACAGTTTGAATCACATTTTTTTTATATATATAAAACAACTGATTTTACTCGTGCCCTTCTTAAGCAAAGTAAATTCCAGATTTATGCTAATCCGTTGTGACGCTGTAAGTACGGAGGTCAGATTCTGGAAAGGTATGTGAGCTCCTCCTGACACCTGCACAGAGCCGCTGGACACAAAGAGGTCTGCAACCCTACTCACGTCTGCTCACACGTCCCATCAATGTGTCGCTGCATTTCAGCCGTTTCCTCCATGATGTGATTTAGGAACTTTATCAGAACAGATTGTGACAAAAATACACAGCTATGTTTGCCAGCTTCCTGCTAGAGAACAGTTTACTGAATAATTGACACGTGGGCTGTAGTTGATCCAAATAAGAGATCTAAAAAAAAGAATTTTTCACCGACTTTAGACCTGAATGTTTCACTGAAAGTCTGTGTTAACATAAAAAAAGTCAAATTTCCATCCATTCATTGCCCCCCCCCCCCCCTTTTTAATTTTAATTAAGATGTCTTTTCTTTTGAACAGGGTGATCATATTTTTTTTAGCTTTTTGGGTTGTTGACATGTGGTTTTCCTTTTTACCTTTTTACCTTTAATGCCATGTGTTTCTTTGTAACTGTGTCCATCTCTTGTCCATGTACGTGTGGTTGTGTCCTCATCATGGCCACCTCCCCCCCCCCGCCATCAGAAGGTAAACAGAAGCGGTCTGAGAGCGCCGGTGCGCCCGTAGCTCTTCACTCGGCTTTTCGCCTTCCTTCCTTCCCCGTCTCTCTTTGTGGCACCGAGTTATTCCGCTCTAACATCACTGAGGAGACTGAAGTTGTGTGTGTTGGTGTGCGCCTTTTGTTTGCTGCATGGGGGTGGGAGCAACAGCGGCACTGCAGGGGGACAAGCGAGGATTCATCTGCACAGTAAGGGACAAAGGAAGGAGGGCATTTTTATCTTTTCAGAGAGAAGCTGAGAGCGAGCAGCTGCCGTAGGCATTGTGGCTTCCCCTGCTTAATGATGCCGCTTAGAGAAGCAGCATGGCTCTGAACTCAGCCGGCGACGTGAAGCTGCGCTCATAACACGCCACCTTCATCATATAACCTCGCCGTTATATGGGACGTGACTGACAGTGTTTAGGCGCTAACACTATGGCAGGACTGTGCCATACGGTCATGTATGATCTCCGCATACATGACCGAACATTAACGTTTTCACCTTTTTTTGTTGTTTCCCTTTTAACATCTGATTTTCAGTGAGTTTCTCTAAAACTTATTAATGGCTCACGTAGCATCTACTCACCTATCTGAAATTATAATGCTGATACCGATTAACCATCACATCTGCGTCTTATAAAAGAGTAACAAACATTTCTGTTGGATTCAATGAAATTAAAAAGTCAAAATGAACATTAGGGATTTTAAGGTGCAAGCCACATTGTTGTTATTGATTTGTGCGCCTGTGTGCGATGCTTAACAAGATCCACATAGCATGGCTGGAAGATCTCATAGTTTAACGTCACATTAGTGGTGAAAATACGGAACCTGGCAATGATGAAGCTAGACCGTCTCATGGTGTCACTTGCAGCTCTTAACTGTAACCGGGCTGCTGTTTCCAGTTCAACCTGCTGGTGGAGCTGTTCCATGACGAGGAGAAGGCGACCACCCCCACCGGTCAGGTGGCCGGCACCGGGGGCCGCACCCGGCTCAGCATCAAACCAGACAAGGGCCGGGACACGAGCAGCAAGGAGCACAAGAAGACCGTGGGCTGTCAGGTGGGTCCACCTACAGGGCCATCAAATGAGTCGGACTAGGGCTGGGCGACACGGAGCAGATAGAACATCTCTGAATGTCAATATAAGATACTTCTGTCAATATGTTTTTATTTTCACAAAGTAAAATAAACTGAAGTATAAAAACGGACTGTGTACCACACCAGATCCACTGATTTGCACATTTGCACATTGTATCGTATCCTGCAAAATTGCTGCTGCACCTTAACCGGAAACGTACTGCAAAACTGTGTACAATGCAACTGTCTACTCTTAAATCACTGCTGCACCTTAATGCATATTTGTCTACATTTGGTTTACATTGTTTACATTTCAACTGCCTACTGTTCACTGCTGCACTTTATCCGGAAGTAAATTGAAATTTATCCTGTAAGTGACTGCGATTGATCACTGCACTTTATCCTGTACTGTAATTCACTGCAAGGTATCCTGTAGAGTTACTGCAATATTTCTGAGCTGTGTGAAAACGAAATTTCGTTCTGTATGCACTCTGTGTATACAAAATGACAATAAAGAAAGTATAAGTCTAAATCTAAGTCTAATTATAAAAAAGGTGTCTCTGAGTCAAAACTTTCTCCCAAATGTCTCACAGGCACATTTTTAACAAACAGCTGTAGATAAATATGAGAAACAGCGGGAAATAACCTACTGGAATACTTAATAGTATAATTATAATACAACATAGACCATCTTGATATGAACAATATAGTCTCATCTTATCTCCTTTTATAAATCTCGATGTTTTTAAAATCTCAATATATTGCCCAGTCCAAGGTCAGCGTCATATAAAGATAGATACCCATCGGATAACATATGAAACTAATGAGGAGGTTGCTGGTTCTCTCTTGTAGTTCCGTAACTCTCTCCAAATGCTGATGGAGACTTTGAACGCCACCACTCCACATTACGTCCGCTGTATCAAACCCAATGACTTCAAGCAGGCCTTCTCGTGAGTCTCCTCTCTCTGTCTGTATCTTCTCTTTACTACTTTGTTAAAAATCAGTAAATTCAGCATTAGGTTGTACCCCTTTATGAATAATGTGGGCCAGTCATCCTCCTGGTCTTGGTGAGCCTACAGATAAACCTGCTGACTGTGGTTATGTGTTGCTGGCAGGTTTGATCCCAAGCGAGCAGTGCAGCAGCTGAGAGCTTGTGGCGTCCTGGAAACCATCCGCATCTCTGCTGCCGGCTTCCCGTCCAGGTACTGAAACAGATTAGCAATAAATAATGGTTTCAGATTCCTGATCAGATTCAGTGTTAATAACAAAACTCAACGTATTTATGGGTAAACTGAAAGTGAACTACATCCAAGAGTTTTACTGTGAAATAAAGCTTATTTATTTTCTCAGGCTTAGCACGCAGAGCCATCTCTTCCTCTATATCACTGGTAACGTAATAACAGAGCAAAATCCTCCAGGTTATTATTGGACACATGTATCTGTCTAAAAATAATTGCGTCATCTTTGCACTCTTCAACATATAGAAGACATTATATTTATTAATAAATGTTAATTTAAATTGAAGAACTTCATATTTGAGGTGACGGGTCTCATTTTAACTGTCAGATAAACTCAGTTATACATTTTTAGAGACTACATAGGATCCTTTCTTTGTTAGTTATTTATACCACCCACCAGAGGCGACATCACACTGTGTGAGAGAGGTGAGTCTATTACACAACCTGTCATTAAACTGGATTTACTTTAGGACAATGAAAACATGATCACTGAGGTGAAATTCTAAACTCTCTTCCACATTCTGTATCAGTGATTAGCATTTTTAGCACAGTTAGCATCAGAGGATGCAGGCTCTGTGTATTTGCTGTAGCGTTACTAGACCCATAACAATAACTGTGTGATGCCTGTGTAAATTCTCAGTTATCCAGCTCTTTGCAATAGCAGGCAGGTTTCTGCTCAGTTCTTTCTGAAAACGTTTCAACCCCTATCTAGGAGTCTTTGTCAATTCTGGTGGCTTGCACATGAGCAACCTGCAGTTGGAGCGCTGCTCTTTTTCAGGCCATGGAGGCCCGTCCTCTTAAGAGCACGCTAAGTCAGATGCCATGTTTTATAACTGTGAGATTTCCAATATTTCCACATCCAGCATGTTTCACTACACACAGAGGCTGAACGCTGGAAAGGACAAAGCACCTGTACTGCAATCTGTTAAGCTTTCCTGTTCATTGCTAAAGTCTCAATTCCTTTTGTCTGTAAAAGCTGTCAACACCTCACTGATAATGAAAAAGACCTTTGGTCTTATCATTCTGTAAGGATGCCCTCACCAAAGAGTGTTGTTAGCATAATCTGTGCTTATGTGTGGTATTTATAGCTATTAGCCAAAACATTGGCTTTGTAGTTTATGGCTGGCCAATCAGCCATCATGGTTGCTCCGGTACAACTCTGAGCCCATTTCTCAGTATGTCACAGAAATTATGATGTTGAGCTGACTCTACATGAAAGGAGTGCTCAGTTCTATGTGTGCGGGTGTGTGTTTTGTCAGATGGACGTACCAGGAGTTCTTCAGCCGTTACCGAGTGCTGATGAAGCAGAAGGATGTGCTCCCTGACAAGAAGCTGACCTGCAAGAACGTTCTGGAGAAATTAGTACAGGTCAGACAGACTTCCTGTTCTTCTCTGCAAAAAAGGAGCTACACATAAGTAACATTTGCTTGAAATGAGTGTATTTGTCCTCGATTTGAGAAGGTGAATAGGATGATCTGCCAATGGAATGAGTATTCTGACCCCTAAAAAAAGATAATTAGATATACTGCACTTGAAATAGGATGATGGAGATGAATTGTTCCTATAAGTGCAAAAATCTTATTCCATTGACAGATCATTTAAATTGGCCTGCTTAAATCAAGGACAAATACGCTCATTTCAAGAATCCTACTTACATTTAGTTCCCTTTTCGCAGTGAATCTCAAGCAAATCCTTTTACGGCAACAATCAATGTGTTCTTTTTGTTTTTGTCATCTCACAAACTGCAAGTGTCCTCTTTTCCTTCCTTCTGTCTGCTCCTCAGGACCAGGATAAGTATCAGTTTGGGAAGACTAAAATCTTCTTCAGGGCCGGCCAGGTGGCCTATCTGGAAAAACTGAGAGCGGACAAGCTGCGCGTCGCCTGCATCCGCATCCAGAAGACCATACGCAGCTGGTTGGCCCGCAAGAAGTACCTGCGCCAGCGCAGCGCCGCCATCACCATCCAGAGGTTCACCAGAGGTTACCAGGCCCGCTGGTGGGTGAACCGTCATGGCATTCGCTTCTTGTTTTCTGGGTGCTGTCTTGGCTGCTTTGGCCAACGGTGTTGGGGGTGTGGTTGCCTTGCAGCGTCACGTCACATTTACTGAAAAGGGAGATTTTGATCTAGCTGCATGGTTAAATGTAAAAACTTAACGCCACAACAAATTAAGCAACAAATTAGATGTGACACAGCAGTTATTAAAAGAGAAAAATGGGTAGAGCAAAGACTCTGGGTCAGTTCACCTGCACTGCAAAAAGGAGCAAAAAATAAGTGGAATTTTCTTGAAATGGGTGTATTTGTCCTTGAGTTGAACAGATAAAAAATCTTATCTGCCAGTAAAATAAGATGATCTCCATCTTATTTCAAGTATACTGCACTTAAAATAAGATGGAGATGAATTGTTTGTTAGTTATTTAAGGGCAAGAAATCTTATTCCATTTGCAGATGAGATTATTTATCTGCTCAATCAAGGACAGATACACTCATTTCAAGATAATTTCTTTTTACAGAGTGTCAAACAATTTGTACCCACTGGCTGCCATGTCTTCCCCATATAGTACAAATCATTTTGGAGCCTTATGCTTGAACCATTAGGGATCTGCTTATTTTTCTGTTCTTCACTAGTTTTTTTCATGGATTATGGGGATAAATAATAACTAAAACCCTTTACTTGTGAAACATGTGAATTATGACTCCTGAACAACCCACAATATTTCTGATCACCTTTCTGCTGGTCCATCATAATTATTGAATGAATGCGTTCCAGTTAACAACACAGGTGTAAAATGTTCTCCTGGTCGGCATGAAGAGACGCATGGCTGATCTGATCTGAAACCTGAAGAAGTCGGCTGCAAAAATTGTGAAGGGGCAAAATGATAATCCGCCATGATAAACCACAATGACGACAAAGCCATGAAAAATTTTAATTAAAAGAAAATGAATTTGTATGTGGCAAAAACAGGCACTGAATATCAAATTGGCTATAATTGAAGTTTGCCAGAGAAGAGGTACAAACGCCAACCCCAGCAGCCCCTAGTGGTACACTCTAAGCAGCGCAGGAGCGGAAAAAATACAGATATAGTTACAAAAGATCTTCCTTCATAACTCTGTTACTCCAAATGTATAATTTTTGATGCAAATATTTTTCAGACCTCTACCTCTTCAACAAAGTCAGTATTTCTCTGAACCCTCATGCAGAAAACATGAGAGAAATGCATTTCTTGGTCTAACTTATCAATTACAATACAAAGAAAAATTGAAAGCCTGACCTTTTATTTTATTTTTATTAAAGTCAGCAAAAAGGTTTTCTTTTTATAAAAATGTGCAGTTTCCTAATAATTACCTCTATCAGGCTTTAAATGCAGTTTCTCAGTATTTAAACAGGAGGTTCTCACAGTAGATGTAAGGACAAGTTGAAAGTAAATCCTTCTGCTCCTGGACAGCTTGGCGAAGTTCATGCGTCGCACTCAGGCGGCCACCATCATCCAGAAGTACCAGAGGATGTGTGTGGAAAGGAAGCGCTACAGACAGAAGCAGGCTGCCGCTCTGGCCGTGCAGACCATCCTCAGAGCTTACATGGCCCGGCAGAAGTACCAGGCGGTGAGACCACACCACACAATAGATCTGTGCACGATAAAGTCCACAAGCCCAAAAGCTGCGTCTCTCCACACGTTCCTTCATACCCTGCATCATTTCTCCTGGTTGAACGTCTCTCCCGCTCCGCGGTCGTGTGTCTGCAGCTGCTGCGGGAGCATAAGGCCATCATCATCCAGAAGCACGTGCGCGGCTGGTTGGCCCGCTGCTGGTACAAGCGCTGCCTCGAGGCCATCGTCTACCTGCAGTGCTGCATCCGCAGGATGAGAGCCAAGCGAGAGCTGAAGAAGCTGAAGATCGAGGCTCGCTCGGTGGAGCACTTCAAGAAGCTTAACAAAGGCATGGAGAACAAAATCATGCAGCTGCAGAGAAAGATCGACGAGCAGGTGACTCCCTGACCCTCTGAGCCGCTTCCTGTTTGATCCGTTTTCGCCTTTTTCTGTCACTTCAACAGTTTTCAAAATGATTTATTCCTCCTGCGCCCGTAGCATAAGGACAACCGGTTGGTCAGCGAGAGATTAGTCTCTCTGGAGAGCTCGTACGCAGCAGAGAGCGAGCGCATGCGCAGCGAGCTGAGCCGGCTGCGCGGGGTGGAGGAGGACGCCAAGAACAAAACCAGCCAGGTGTCGTCTCTGCTGGAGGAGCTGGAGAGGCTGAAGAAGGAGCTGAGCGTCACCCAGCAGGAGAAGAAGACCATCGAGGACTGGGCACAGAAGTACAGGAGCGAAATGGAGACGGTAAGGCAGGCAAATGCCGAAGCAGTCCGTAGCGGGTCTCCTGATCATCCGTCCGTTTGTTTTCAACTTTAGAATTCAGGGTTTATATTTAGCATCTGCTTCCTGAGACTGTCTTTGATAAAAATCCTATAAATAGAAACATGAGGTGGTGACTTAGCTTTGCTTTGTTCCCCAGTTTTATTTCCACCTGACTCCTTAAATGGGCATTAGAGCAAAATGTTCTTTATGCTGACTAGGAAGCAGGAGGAAGCAGGGGGGAAAGGGCCCATGGTGGGCTCACCGGGCAATGTTGCTCCAGGGCAGGTGAGCGCAGGATAGCGTTGCTGAGGTAGCCGCTGTGTTAGAGCCCCGTTATTTTGCTGTTTTCACGTAGATCAACAATCCCTGTAGAGACTGAGATGAGTAGGTCGACTTTCCTAAACCTGGAAATGCTGCAAATAAGTTACGCTTTGTATACGTGTTTGGAGACATTGTTCTACTTTTAAATTTTGTAAATATCCTTAAAATAGAGACGCACCAATTAATCAGGCCTTTTCTGGCCGGAACTGGTTTCTGGTTTTCTCTAATGGCTTTGAATAGTAAAAAATCCCAATTTACGCATTAAAGCATTTATCAGGTTTTTTGTTGTAGGGGACATAATGGCTGACGAGGTGTCCGTTATCAGAAATGAATGGGCGACGTGGATGTGTGAACCGGTTGCTCCCACAAAGTTCATTTCTGATAGTGGACACCTTGGAGGGCATTATCCCGCTTATACCATGGTCACTTACAAAATAAATAAATATTAAATCTATTAGTAATAATTTAAAAAATCAGATGTTTTTCCCAAGCAGCTGATGAGCGAATTATTTAAAATCTCGTTGTTGTGCGTTGCCAAAGTAACCAGTGTGTTGGTGTTACCAGCTAATGTTTGAGCCAGCGCAATATTTTCGACCAATCAGGCTATTGGACCTGAACTTTTCTGTAGGTGTCCTACATCACTTTTTAAGGGACACCCTGCAGCCAATCAGATTTGAGTATTCACCCAGACCACGGTATAATCAACAATAGGTGCACCTCTAGTTTGGAGCGAGCATCCTTCGAGCCTTCGGTTAGTCGATCTTCTAAAAGGGGGCGGTAGGTGTAAAACAGATTCTCTTTTTGTGTAGATGGTGTCCGAGCTGAAGGATCAGAACGGACTGCTGAAGAAAGAGAAGGACGACCTGAACAGGATGATTCAAGAACAGAGTCGGCAGATGACCGGTGCGTTTCCCCTGCTGCAACCTTACGGCTGGAGCTTCAGCAGAAAGGGATTCTGTCATCGATCAGCACCATTGTTTTGTCTAAGACGTGTCCTCTGTGTGTCGTCCTGTCAGAGAAAATGGCTCGTGCGATAGCGCAGGAGACTCAGCAGCTGGAGACGGACCTGAACGAGGAGCGCTCTCGCTACCAGAATCTGCTGACAGAACACCTTCGCCTGGAGGAGAAATACGACGACCTGAAGGAGGAGTTGGCCCACTCCTCGGTGAGGAACACGCTCCTCAACCAAACAAACACTTCTACTTTACTATTTTTAAACAGAATGCCCCCTCATTACATGCTTACTATTAATGGGGAAACCCTTTGATATCTAATTATTTTCTGTCCAGCAGCAAAAGGGAAAATTAAGGGATAAAAAACTATTAAATTGGTTATTTAGAGATGTTGTGTTACAAGACTGTCATAAAACACAATTTGATTCAGTTCAGTTCAATTTTCAATTCAGTTTTATTTATATAGCACCAATACATGTCATCTTAAGGCACTTTCCAAAGTCAAATTTAATCAGATTATACA
This sequence comes from Fundulus heteroclitus, assembly GCF_011125445.2. Lineage (NCBI taxonomy): Eukaryota > Metazoa > Chordata > Actinopteri > Cyprinodontiformes > Fundulidae > Fundulus > Fundulus heteroclitus. The sequence continues at coordinate 21,020,510 of NC_046364.1, read as the reverse complement.
GATTGGTCAAAAGGTCTCCTCTCTAAGGAAACCCAGTAGATTGTATCAAGTCTCTGACAAGCAGCAATCACTCCTCCTGAAAGAGTGTAGAGCCACAGGGAGAGTCGTCTGCATTGTCCATGGCTTTGCAGCAATCTCTCATACTGAGCAAGCATGAAGCGACAGTGGAGAAAAAAACTCCCCTTTAACGGGAAGGAAAACCTCCAACAGAACCAGGCTCAGTATGAACGGTCATCTGCTTCCAATCTGCTCCATTTCTTTCTTTTATATCCCTGAAAAATACCAAAGTGAACATTAAAAGCTGAACAGCAGCTTATTTAAAAAAGAAACTATTTTTAAATCAGGTTGATCTGTAGGAGGGCGTTTTTGAGAACCAGACCTTTTCTGTAGTCCTTCCTTTCTCCACGTTTCCTTCAAAGTACACACCGCACAATGTTCTGCCACAAAGAACCAAAAGATGTCAGAAACCTAGAACTATTGCTTAAAACCCAGTAAGGTATCAAACCTTCTAGACCAGTTTCAATTTGTTCAGCAATAGATTAGCACCTAAGAGGCTGCTTTAATCTTCAGACAAAGAGGTATTTTTTCTCTGCATTTGTTTCTGTTGAATCAAACAATCACGTTTTGTTGTGTCGGCAGAACGTCTCCAAACCCGGCCACCGGAGAACAGACTCCACCCACAGCAGCAACGAATCAGAGTACACGTACAATTCAGAGTACGCCGACACGGAAGAAGGTTCCCGTGCCCGCGAGGTGAGGCCTTCATCAATAACTTAGAATTATTAAAGGAAAGAAAAGAGATTTCTGCTTATGGCCCAACATGTTTGGCATGTGGTGTTTATGGCTTTTGTTTAAACCTGTTACTGTTCCATATGTTTATCCCACAGGACGTGACACGGGGAATGGATACTTCACTGACTCTAAAGCTGCAGAAACGTGTTACAGAGCTGGAGCAGGAGAAGCAGTCGCTGCGCAACGAACTGGAAAACAAAGAGGACCAGTTCCAGCGGGCTAGAGCCAGGGTACTTTTAATCAAAGATGTGCTGTTGGGTTCATTTGTCTCCCTTCTGTGTTTCCGGAGCATCTGATAGGTTAGAGATGAGCTGATTCAGGAGTTTAGTTCAAAATGTAAAACTCAGATGTGTATCCATTACGGACAGAGTAATAGATCTTTTATTTTTGATGATTTTGGCTTACGACTTCGTAATAACTTCAAATTCTTGGAGTGTTATAAGAGCACTTCAGAAAAAAGAAGCAGGAATGTTGTGCTACGGCCACGCTAAGGCCTACGCTGTCATGAACCCCTCTGAATTGACAGCTGACTGTAACAGATGTTGAAATCTGCCACAAGGTTGAGAAACAAAAGGTAATTGCTACAGAAGCTGAGTGTTCACAGAGAGCTCTATCTAAACCAGGGGTGTCAAAGTCATTTTGGTTTAAGGGCCGCATTCAGCTTAATCTGATCTCGAGAGGGCCACACGAGTTAACTCATTGCAAGATTAAATAGAACTAATAAATGTGGACTTGTTCATTTTTATATTAAGTTAATTTCACTTTTACACAATATATTATGAATAACCTCAGCGTTTTTAAGAAAAGTATGTGCAATTTCAACAATACTTTTATTCAGTTAAACATTTACTTAAGTGCATTATGCATAAGAACTGATCACAGTGATTGTACAATGTTGAAAAACATTTATTCACATTTTTTGGAACTTAAAAACACTGTTCTGCATGACAAAATACATCAAACAGATAAAAATTAAGAAATGATTTGAATTTTTCCACACCTGAAGTTTAATCTGCTAATTAAAACGCAGCGCCCCTCGTGGACAATATAGGAACTGCATATTTTCAATTGAACAAAGTACATGTTTTTTTCAATAATTTGTTTTATCATTCTCTTCCTATTATCTTGTCCACTTGTGAAAGTCAATCTGGCAATGTGGCATCTTATTGCCACATTGCCACATTGCAATGTGGCATCTTATTGCCACATTGCCAGACAGGACACTGGAAAAAAAAAAAAGATTTTTTGTTTGACACCCCTGATCTAAACATATTGATGAAAGTTAAGTGGAAGGACAAACTGAGGTTGAAAACGTTGCTCTTATTGAATGAATGAAGAAAAAGTCTTGTTTTCGGTGCTGTCTTAATGCAATGAAATGCTTTCTGTGTTTGTATCTATGTTGACCTTGGATTGCCTGATCAGCTGCGTTAGAGTCCAACACGTTCCTTCATCTCAGTGTTTTTTCCTTTGGGTTTCAGGACGATGCTCAGTTTAGAAAGGCTCGTGGAGCGGAGCTGGAGTACGAGTCTCTGAAGGTAAGCAGGGAATGCCGGCACTAAGCACAGCAAATGGTTTGGACTACTTATTCCACTCAGCATCTCCACGAGCCGCTCCTGGCACTAACCTCTCTGAACTCTCCGCCCTCGCAGCGTCAGGAGCTGGAGTCGGAGAACAAGAAGCTGAGACACGACCTGGCCGAGATGAGGCAAAGCCTGCTGGGCGACGCGGCCACGGGGGCCGGGGCGCCGGGCTCGCCAGCCTACAAGGTGCTCCTGGACCAGCTCAACGCTTCCTGCGAGGAGCTGGAGGTCCGCAAGGAGGAGGTGCTGATCCTGCGCTCCCAGCTGGTCAGCCAAAAGGAAGCCGTGCACCACAAGGTGAGCAGAAAAGGCCGTCTCACTTCTGAGATGCCGTCGCTTTGCAGCTGCTCTTAACTACGTAGCCGGATGTGGGTGGATGATGCCGTCGCTGTCTTTCATCCACCTGCTTACATCCGCGCGTTGCCTCACCCCATTGCGTTCTCTGTCGTTAGAAACCTCTTCCTGATCTCGTGACATTTCCATGATTTTTGTGTCAAATGGAAAGAGCACATGTCCCTCGTCTGGGAAAAGTCAAACGACGGCCTTAAACGTCTGATCATTTGCTGCCTGTGTTGCTTAGTTTCACTGTCCCAGCTGTGTGTCTAACTCTCTGTCTCCACCTTCTCTCCACCATTCATGCTTTTCCTCAGGATGAGAAGGTACAGTTGATACATTGAGTCATCCATCAGTTACTGTTGTGTTTTTATTTTTGTTTTATTTTTTTTTCTACCTAATCTGTCCCTCGTGTCACAAGCCTTTATGGCCAAGCAGCTAAGCTAAAGCCGTTGTGACAGGAGCAAGCAGGTTCTCCTGGGTTTGTTTCCACAGTGCAGCCCTTTGTCGTGACGTCTGAAACGAAGCGTTTCGGCTTCTGACACAGACGTCCGCTGTAACTAAAGTATCATGAAGCTCCGCTGTAACTAAAGTCACAGATCATGAAGCAGCTTTTTAGATCCCTTCTTTTCCTAAAATAGAAACCAAAATCCAGCTCGCACCGGAAGCATCAAGTCGACTCTCTCAGCTCGACTTATTGCTTTTTTTTCACCTCTCTCATCCTTTTGTGTGTGAGGATGCTTTTTGTTATCTCTGGTCTTCACCTACCATGGCTTTGTGGTCTGCTTAGTGATCAGGTCACAGCAGTCTCTGCTAAACTTCTCTAAATATGAGCTGCACTGCAAAAAGGGAACTAAAAGTAAGTCAAATATTCTTAAAATATGTATATTTTTTTCCTTAATTTGAGCAGCTAAATAAGACTATTTGCCAATGGAATGAGAATGTCTACCCCTAAAATAAGATAGTTAGACATCCTGCACTTAAAATGAGAACAATTCATTTCCATCATCTGATTTCAAGTGCAAAAATCTTATTCCATTGGCAAATAGTTTGATTTACCAACTCAAATCAATGGAAAATACACTAATTTCAAGAGGATTTTACCTACTTTTAGTTTCCTTTTTGCAGTGTGTATATATGTTCTGAAGCCAAGCGACTCAGCCTGCTGAATATTGTGGACGAGCATTAAAGCGTCGCTTCATTAATAAAAAGAAACATGTGCGCGCTCTGTGAGATTGGCTCTCAGGTTGTTACCGTAACGATGAGGACGATTGGCCGCTTTGGCTCCACATGCAGCTCGAAGCGCGCTGTCGTTCCTCCCGTTTGGCGGCTTCACCCACCGTCTCCTCCTCTGTCTCGCCTCTCTTCCAGGAGACCATGACGGAGCCGTCGGTGTTCGCTCAGGACGTGAACAAGCTGAAGGACGCAGACGAGCTGAGGCAAGCTTACGTCGGCCTCAAGGACACCAACAGGTACGCCGGCTCTCCGGGAAAGCTCGCCTCTTCATCAAGGTGTTGTGTTCTGTTGTGAAAGCCACGTGTGTGTGTGTGTGTGTGCGGCTGTATGTCCTGCCAGATCTCCCAGGTCAGTGGGCCCGGCGCTGGAAGTCGGGGATCTCCTGAGTAGGCTGAGGTAACCGAGGGGAGGTGGCTCCCGCATCACTGATCCCAGCATGTCTGATGGGGGTTAAAAAAGCTGCCAGTGAGCGACGCCGCTGAGGCAGAGCGTCACATGGCGTATTTCCCTCCCCCTGCAGCATGAGGTTTAGCATAGCAGCTCCTGCTTCAGTTTGGGTCTAACAGAACAAAGGCATGTACTGTTTCTCTGGATTTTGGTGGAAGCCGTGGAGTTAAAGGTGCGCGCGGGTAAAAGTGGCTAATCAATGGGAGCTGGGTGTCTGTTTGTGGCTGAAGGCGAAGTTTCTCTTCTCTCAGATTGTTTTCAGTGAGTTTTAAAGCTCTGCAGCTTCGACAGGCGTCTCCGTATTTACGGTCCAGAATGGGTCTAACACGCGCATGGTTGAGATGCTGGAGAGACGACCTGTAGTTCTGACTAACGCTGACTGTAGTGTTGATATTTTGTAGGAACAAGCTTTTCAACTAGATTTCCTTTTTCTGTTTTTCCTGCTGAAACGCTTCTGCGCTGTAAACATTTTAAGGAAGTTTGCAAAATGAAACGTACAATTGTAGTCTATCAAGTTTTCTTTTTGAAGTGTAAAACATGTGATCCATCATCTTTTTCCTCCCTGTCCAGTCATTAGATCTGCAGTTCGCTCATTTCAGTCGTGAGCACAGAACAAGAAAAAAAAACACAGCTCTCGGTTTATATTTACATCTATCAGTTATAGCCCTCATGACAAATTTCTGTTAAGTGTTAAGTCCTTTAAGAGGCCTCAATTCTGGGGGATAAATCAATTTAATCGATGAATTAGAATTTACTAATTTTCAAGATAACATTTTTTAGAGAATCAGGATTTTATTTTTCCTTGAAAGGAGTAGCAGCAATGCTAAATATATGTTTAGGAAAATATATTGTAAAGAGGAAACATTTTTTACCGTCATTTCATTTACTTGTTATTTTTATAATAGTAGTACCACTAGCCATTGTGTCACTAGTCGCTCATTTTTTCTTCAAAGTAGGCTGACAGGGGAGGGGGGAAGACATGCAATAAAGGACCTCAGGCTGGAATCGAACCCTGGTCAGCCGTGTTGAGGACTAAGGTCATACATGGGTCATGCTTTCTGCCCCTGCGCCATCAGAACACACCCTTATTTATTTTAAGTCACCGTAGTTTGAAGTGCAGTGAAGCCTGTTCATAGCTTATTGTGTAATCCCACCAGCAGCAAACATTTAGTTGTATTTTCATTCCTTACAACGGCAGCGCCGCCATCTTGTTTTCCAAGCATGTTTCACAGCTTGGATTTAGTCGCACTTTAAATTCAGGTCAACTCCCAGACGAAACGCTTGACATAAACGCAAGTTTGTAAAATAATTTCTTTCATTTCTTTTTGTGAAACGAAAAGGTGGGGAAAGAAGTCGATTAATCGGATTGGGTATAATAATTTCTATAACATATCGCCCAGCCCTACCATGGACCTTTGCTGCATGTCCGCCCTCTCTCTCTCAACATTTCCTGTCAGCCTATTGATAAATAAAGGCCACTAGTGCCATAAAAATAAAAACTTACCACAACTAGAGAGAATTGTGTTACTGGGTAATGTAGAAATGACGGCCGACTCCGGATGTCCATTGATGTTTGAAAGTAAAAGAGAAAACGCTGCTGTTCGCAGTGGAGAGGAGAGATCCTCCTGAAGGCCTAAACATGTTTGAAAATGAGCAGCAGAAAAGGCGTCCACAGCCCGGAGTGAGATATCATCTGTTTACATGAAGGCGTCCTTTCATGCCTCTGTGTGGTTAAAAAGTGGAGACATGTTTACAGTGTCGAAAGATGTCTTATCTTCAACTTTTTATACTTTTAAGTCTATTCAGTGTAGAAAACACATCAGCAGATTTCTAAATGTGAGTGAAAATTGTCATTTTTGTTATCCATTGGTGAGGCTGGACAGGGTTTAGGTGCAGTGAAGACAAAAAAAGCAGCCTTTTAACTGGGAGAGGTGACGAGGAGAAGCTTCCTTACAAGTTTTACAGGGCAGCGCTGCCTTTGCCGTTCTGTTTCTCTCATCCCTCTCCTCCTTTTGTTGCTCCTGGCTTTCTTTGATCGCTCTGCCAGGAAATTACAGATGCAGCTGTCCAGTGCTGCAGAGGTTCAGATTAAAGCGGTGATAGCAGGAGACGAATAATTCAGTGATGAAAAAGAATCATAAGGACTAAATCTGAGCCAAACATACGTTAATCGGACATTTCTAATGATGTCCTGCCCTGCGCATTCTTATAAAGCTAAATTTGTACGTATTCCTCTGTTACAGTATTAATCCAGGGTAGAAATGTGCTGTAGGGCAGTGTACAGACAGCTCAGTATAGATAATATAGTGTCCTTCATTGTTTTTGCTGCTGTCAGCTGTTCCTGGTCTGTCCCTCCCTCTTGACGTGGTTCATGTCCCCCTGTGCTGTGTGTTGGTCAGATCTGCTGCTCCAGACCTCCACAAGCTGAACGAGGACGGGGAGCTGTGGCTGGTCAATCAGGGCTTAAAGGAGACCGTCAGGTGGAGCTGAGGCTCAAACACACAGGCGGCTTCAGAGCATGATGTGTTTGAGTGTGGGCCTCTGGGTTTCTGCGCTGCATCTTCTCTCTGTGTTTCAGTCTGCTTTGACTTACCTGTGGAAATGTTTCACTCACCACTGTTTCTCGGACACAGCACTCCAGAGGGTGTTTCCTGTCAGAGGAGATGTCAGCAGCATGTGGAGTGATTTATTGAAAGCTTTGGTTGGTTATTCTGCTACTAATCCATGCTGCAGTGTGGAAGCTGTACACTGCAAAAAACGGATCTATAAAAAGTCAAATGTTCTTAAGATTTGTGTTTTTGTCCTTGATCTGAGCAGGTAAATGGTATTATATGCCAATGGAATGAGTATTTAACCCCTAAAATAAGATCATTAGACATCCTGCACTTGATGGAGATGAGTTGATCCTATTTTAAGGGCAAAAATCTTATTCCATTGGCAGATCATCTTATTTACCTGCTGAAATCAAGGTCAGATACACTCATTTTAAGAAAATTTTACTCATTTTTAGTTCAGTTTTTGTGATGTAGGCCTTTGAGTCAATGTTGGACGTTTTATGCTTTTATTCTGCAGGTACTTCTCCAAAGATTTGAATAAGTTCATTCTTTTTCTTACTAATCTTCCTCTTGCAAACAGCCCATATGGGGCTCAGGTCAGGCCAAGCAACAGCAGTAGCACCATTGGACATCAAGCAACGTGGATTCTGTGCCTCTCCTCTCTTCCTCCACACTCTGGGGCCTTGATTTCCAAATGAAAAGCTGCATTTGCACACTTTGCATTGTCTTTGTACTGAATTGTGCTATATAAATAAATTTGCCTTGCCTTGCCTTGCCTTGCCATTTATTTACCTTCATCTGAAAACAGGACTTTGGACCATTGAGCAACAGTGCAGATCTTTGTCTCCTGAGCCAAGATCAGATGCTTCTGACATTCTCTGAGTCAGGAAGAATTAATGTGTAGGACTCATCTGTGAGTGGTGGCTCTTCAGCCCTCAGTCCACTTCTTGAGCAGCTCCCCCATCTTCTTGAATGGATTTCCCCTGACCATCCTCTCCATGCTGGGATCTCCCTGTTGCTGGTGCCCCTTAACTTATCACACTTCTTCCTTCCACTCAACTTACAGTGAATATGCTTGGGTACAGCATGCTGTGAAAAAACAGCTTCTTCAGCTTATGGAGGGTGCCGGTGTTCTGGACATCTGTCCTGTCAGCAGTTTTCCTCGTGTTTCTGTGACCTACTGACCCAGACTGAGTGTCCGTTTAGAGGCTCAGGAAACCTTTGAAGGTGTTTTGAGTTAAATCATCATTGAGTTTACAATAACGATTTAACTTTCTCAGACTCTGAATGTTGCCGTTTGATTATCTGTCTGCCACAATCAACAAACTTACAATAATAAGGCGTGAAATATTTCATTCGGTGTTTAATGAATCTACATATGAGTTTGTCTGTCTAAAAAGAGTGAGGAAACAAAACTTTTTCACAATATTCAACTTTTTGGACACGTACCTGCAGACCTTGTTCTGGTTGAGATGCCAGATCGTGTGGAGAGGACAATATGTGACCCAGGCTTGTTGGTCTCTAACTTTTAATTTTCAACTCCTCACTCCATAAACGATGTTTCACAGAGAATTTCCACCGAGCAATAATCCAGGCTTGCAGTAAAGGTTTCAGTGGAGTTTGATTCACGCTGTGATGCTGCAGAGACGTGGTCCTGCAGCAGGGCCGATCCCTGACCTGTCCTGCTCATGCATGTTCTCGTGCACAGCAGACTCTGCAGCCCTGCTAAGAATCTCCTCTTAGTGTCCGGATGCAAAAATAGGCAAAGACAACATTGTCGCTTAGTAGTGAATTTTATTATTTTTTTAATAAGTCTCTTTAGATGTTGAGTGGAGTGCAGCTGTTGCATGTTAGACTATCTGCTCAGTTAAAACTCAGACCTCTGTCCGCTTCACCTACCTTTTCTCTGAGTGCATCCAGAGGACGAACACATCCTGCTGAGATGAGCCGTCCACGTCTCTGCACAGCATGCTGCTACCGGCCTGCATCAGCGCGCTCTGAACAAACTCCCGTTTTTACCCCTCTCTTTTCCCAACATAACGCTCTTCCTCCCTCCCTCCTCCTCCTCAGGTTGCTGGAGCAGCAGCTCCAGACCCAGCGGCGAACCTACGACAGCGAGGTGGAGTCGCTGCGCGGCGAGCTGCAGAACGTGAAGGAGGAGAACAACCGGCAGCAGCAGCTGCTGGCCCAGAACCTCCAGCTGCCTCCGGAGGCGCGGATCGAGGCCAGCCTGCAGCACGAGATCACGCGGCTCACCAACGAGAACCTGGTACGCTCCAACACGCCCATTCACAAGCGCACGCAGGAGGAGCGATTCCAACATAATGTCCTCTCTGCAATGAGACGTTTTACTGGGGAAAAAACAGATATAGAGACAGAAGAGCTGGCAGCTTGGTTTCATCAACTAATGGCTCTTTAGAAAATAAACCTTTAAAGCCATTTTGCTGTTTACTTTAGACTCAGTGTTCCTGTCCGTGAAAACATGGACAGGAAAAGGTCCAGTCTTCTGAGAGTTGGACTCCATCTATCAGATGATGAGGGTGGTCCTAGAAGACAGGTGACCCCCTTATGAAGTAAAAACATTTGGCTCTAGTTATTCCCTTCCAGTTACAACCAGAAATAGATAAATGGGACTGTCCAACTCACCTTGCCTTTACCGCGCCATGCTATAATGTGTCGTGACTTTGATTTTGGGCCACGCTTAAAGAAGCGAGTGACCGTGTGGACGTTATCACCTGACAGGAACTGATGGCCGACGACCCCACGGCATCCAGAGAGGCTCGAGTCATCATATTACGGCGGATGGTTGTATGTAGAGTCTGCGTGTGCTGGCCTGCATGCTAGTCTGTGTGTGTGTGTGTGTGTGTGTGTGTGTGTGTGTGTGAGAGCATTAACTGAGACGGGTGTCTTCTGAGCGAACACGCTACCTTGGCTCTAACTCACAGCGAAGAAGCTCTGCACACTTTTCTCCTCCATAACAGCTAGAAAGTCCTCACCGCCTTTCTTCTCCTCCGAAGCAATAATCAGCACCGCAGCTCTAACTCTGACCCGCTCTGCGTTCGCTTTCGGGTTTCTTTCTCTCTTGTGAGCCACTAGAGGGTGACGTTTGCTAAGTGCTGGGGTTCAGTCCAAAAAACGGGCCTCACGGTTCCCTCCTCTTGTTTTTAGGATCTGATGGAGCAGCTGGAGAAGCAGGACAGAACCATCCGCAAGCTCAAGAAGCAGCTGAAGGTTTATTCCAAGAGGATCGGCGAGATGGGGGGTACGGGACGTTGAGACTGTAACGAAAATGCACCGTTTGACACTACAAGTACCTGAGAGCTAGAATTAACATTAAAACAGGCCTTCAGCTCTGAATGGTCATAATTATTTAGCTTAGGAGTAGCAGCAGCACCTTCACGATGTGTGGGAGAGATTATTCACCACAAAATGTACTTTCACTGATTTCTACCAAAGACGGAATGATCAGAGCTGACGCTTCTGTCTTTAGTGTCCTGTATTACTGATTAGCAGCCTTAGCTCATCAGTAGCTAAGGCTGCTCATCGTCAGTGTGACGTGGGTTGTGATCGATCATGGTCACCTTGGTGCATCTTCAGACTGTACACATAATGTTTGGTGCTGCAGATATTAATCTAACTGTGTTATAAACTCTGTTTCCTAGCGGGTCAGACCGAGGGACAGACGTCTCCTGGACAGATGGTGGAGGAGCCCATCCACCCGGTCAACATCCCGCGCAGGGAGAAAGACTTCCAGGGAATGTTGGAGTACAAGAAGGAGGATGAAATGAAGCTGGTTAAGAATCTCATTCTGGGTACGGACAGACATTTTCTCTCAGCTTCAGTTCTTAGTTTTCCTGGATTCTGGTTCTGCTCCTCAAACTTCCCAGGCTCTGGTTTTTATGTGGATATTTCTCAAAAGCTGTAATGACTTTTAAAATGGGACAAAGTTGATAATGACCGGTTCGTTCACAGTTTATCTTCTTTGGCCTTTCCAGAGCTGAAACCTCGCGGCGTAGCGGTGAATCTGATCCCAGGTCTGCCAGCCTACATCCTGTTCATGTGTCTGAGACACGCGGACTACGTCAACGACGACCAGAAGGTCCGGACGCTGCTCACATCCACCATCAACAGCATCAAGAAGATCCTCAAGGTGCGTCGGTGTCACGGGAGCCCTAAAGCGGAGGCGGGTGAGAAGGAAAGGGCTTGTTAGCCGGCGTGCACCGAGACTGATACGCTTCTTCTTCTTCTCCTAGAAACGAGGCGATGACTTTGAGACGGTGTCGTTCTGGCTGGCCAACACCTGCCGCTTCCTGCACTGTCTGAAGCAGTACAGCGGAGACGAGGTGACTCCAAGACTCCAACGCATACCAGCCGCCGCGTTGTCAAACACGCCTCATCCTCCCCGGCAGAACCAGCGCTCCATAAGAGTCTGGCTCTGCTGCCAGCAGGACAACAGCTGAGCCCAAAATTATTCATACCCCTTTAAAAGGATTTTCATTCAACCAAAGAGTTTGTTTCTTAGAGAAGATAAGAAAACAATGTAGAAAGACAGTGAGGAAAAAATGACCTTTTATTTACATTTATTATAGAAAAGCATAGGTTGTAAATGATCAAAAATCAATGAAAAGGTTTCCTTGCAGTCGAGCGCTTTTTAATGTGCTTAGGGTTAGGTTTCCACCGGTACTTTGAAGATTTATCCTTGGGGATGAGGCCAAGAATGGAGAGCCTTTTGCCATCACCCTAATCTGCAGCTCCCTCCACTGGGCCATTTAACGTCTAGTCAGGAGGAACATGAAGTTACTGGATTACTTTAGGCAGAAATCATTCCAGGGATGGCAAGGTTTTGTGTGGACCGTATAAACAAATAAAATGAACCTATTCACGGTGCACCTTTTCCATCAGATGATAAAGATTCCTGATAATAAAGATTTTCACATGTGTTTCTGCTGGGATTTCTGGGTGGATTTCCTGTTGGTCCCATTTATTCATGATCTGAGCCAATCAATGGGACATTGGGTAATGCAGTCCCTTGACAGGTGTGCCTCATCTTCAGACCATTTTTTTTTTTTTTTATAAAACCTAATATGTAACCAGAACATTTTAGTAAAAATTAGCTCCATCTACTCTCCTCCCCAGGGGTTTCTGTAGTAAAACCTTTCTTTCACAGGGCTTTTATATGCTAAAATCTGTGCATCATTGTGTCCCTTTTGTCTGGTTTTATTCTCCTTCAACGATTTGACTCTTTACCGATAGAAATAATCACGTAAACATTCCATTAATTCATTGCTGATTTTTCCCATCAAAACCACACTAACATCGGGAATGCAGGACATAATCATAGAGATACGAAAAGCATCAGCGCTCCTTTTAGTCTGAAATTCAGGAACAGCTTTAGCGCCGTGTTCACATATTGAAATCGAAATTGCGAATGTTTACCAAAGCGGGCTTTTGTCTCCATATTTCCAAAGCGTCTGGTGTAGAAAGGTTGCTGCTTTTGTTCTCTTTTTGAAGGCAGATGTTTCTGTTTCTTTGCCCCAGGCCTTTATGAAGAGCAACTCATCGAGGCAGAACGAGCACTGCCTGTCCAACTTCGACCTGGCCGAGTACAGACAGGTGATCAGCGACCTGGCCATCCAGATCTACCAGCAGCTGGTCAAATGCATGGAGAACATCCTCCAGCCAATGATAGGTGTGTAGGGGCACGTCTGCTTGTGTGCTCACTCTGACATACACTTACATTTCATCCTTGTTATGACACGGTTGTAGAGACGTTATTTTTTTTTTAAACTTTTCCTTTACACCTCTCAGTAATCCCCTACTTTATGCTGGTCTATCACGCAACATCCAACTTAAACACGCTGACTTTGGCAGGTGTGATGTGACAAAGTGTGCAGAAGCTCAATGGTGTAAACACTGTATGTGCGCGTGTTTCCCTGCAGTATCGGGGATGCTGGAGCACGAGACCATCCAAGGCGTGTCCGGAGTGAAGCCCACAGGTCTCCGTAAGCGTACGTCCAGTATCGCCGACGAGGGCACCTACACCCTGGACTCCATCCTGCGGCAGCTGAGCGCCTTCCACTCCACCATGTGCCAGCACGGCACCGACCCCGAGCTCATCAAGCAGGTGGTGAAGCAGCTGTTCTACATCATCGGCGCCGTCACCCTCAACAACCTGCTGCTGCGCAAGGACATGTGCTCCTGGAGCAAAGGCATGCAGATCAGGTAGGAGGCGTTCGCTGCACGGTTGGCTTTCTTTCCCTGTAGGAGCTGAGGTAACGGTGCGTGTGTGCAGGTACAATGTGAGCCAGCTGGAGGAGTGGCTGAGGGACAAGGGTCTGATGAACTGCGGAGCCAAGGAGACCCTGGAGCCTCTGATCCAGGCCGCCCAGCTGCTGCAGGTGAAGAAGAAGACGGACGAAGACGCCGACGCCATCTGCTCCATGTGTCACGCCCTCACCACTGCTCAGGTAAACTCTCAGCCACCGCTTCGAGAATATGAAAGTCCTGAAATAAATCCCATTCCTTGACGGGTTTTTGGTACGGCGTGTCTCTTTCAGATCGTAAAGGTCCTGAACCTCTACACTCCAGTCAATGAGTTTGAGGAGAGAGTGTCAGTCGCTTTCATACGAACCATACAGGTAATTCATTTAGGCGTGTCATATAACTGTTATGGTCTGGTAAGACAAAAGGATTCAGACTTCTGCTGTTTGTACAGGCTGTACTGCTATTTTCGTATTTACCCTTAAAACTGTCAGGCATCCAGAGCCCACCACTGGTTTTGATCAAATCCAACTTTGGTGAAGGCCCGGTTCTGAGTCAGTCATGAAGTCAGAGGCAGCTACCACTTCAGGTCTATTCAGCCAGTAGTAACGTTCCTTTTTCAGAAGTTATTTATCTATGATGCACACTGTAAATAGTGTGGGTAGTTAAAAGTATATGAGGTGTGGTTCTGTTAAAACCTTGGTGTATTCATTAGTGTAAATCCTGATGAGTTGGTCCTGACGGCTGAAAGTAACAGCTGGTTTAAGTGGCACCAAGTTTAAAGCAGACTTTTTACCATCCTAAAATAACTCCGGTATCAAAAGCATCATGGCGGTTACTTTATGAACCTTTAAACAGTCATCGTGTTTGCATTAAGTGGATGTTTACAGAGTTGAACATGTTAAGCATTTCCTGCGAGAGTATCTGGCTTTAAAGGTAAAATTATGTAAAAAGAAAAATATCGTCACCATTTTAAATGAACACCATTTTATTAAAGGCCGTCCTTGTCACCTCCATTTCCCAAGTGAATAATCATAGCTCCGGTGGAAGTAACCACCCAATGCAAACATACTGGTTACTGTATTTATTATTTTCCCAGAGTAAACCAAAGCCTGGGGCTTTTAAGTTTGACGTGTTTCCATTTGTTTGGGACTATTTATGTAAAACAGCCCAATGACGTGTGGGAAAGTTGTGAAGAAAACTGCAGTACCACTCCGATCCAATGGGTGGCGGCATGAAGGCAGCATAGGTCAAACAGACAAAGGCAGACTGAGAAGCTGTATCTGTATCCTGCCACTCATGCGGACTCCAGAGAAACAAGGGGGGTGGTGTGGTGACAAAACGGAGAGGGGAGCTGCGAATGCTCCAAAGTTTGTCTGATGAAGTTAAAATTCAGAGCTTTATGGGTTTTTTTCTAAGCCAGAACGAAGAGGATTTTTAAGTATAATACCAGGGACTTTTGATCGCAGGGAAATTATTTTCCCCGGGTATAGGATATACACACTGCACAGGTCCAGGTCCTCCTCCACCTTCTGGACCTCGGAAAGAGGAAAACAGGCAGCCTGCTTTGTTCTGCGAGCACAGACTGTGGTTCCATCAGCAGCCTGAGCACTCTTAAGAGACAAAACCTTTAGTGCATGTAAAATGAGAGGGAGCCTCACTAAATCTGAGAGATCTGAATTAAATACAGCATGCATATCTGCGTCTACAAATCTGAGGTGTCCTTGATCCTTTCTTTTTTTTCTTCAGACATGGTTCATGGTTTGTAAATAGTAAAAGAGTTCACCGTCCATCTGTGAGTGTCCACCGGGGGGGAAAGATCTGAATTGGCTGGTCACACTACCATTAAAAAGACGCATATGGGTTGCATATGGGCAAAAAGAATGCGTTTAGGTTGCCTTTGACTACTATGTGAACATAGCCTAAGACAGTTTTTCAGAAACTTGTGTGTCAACGTTTGTTGTTTTTTTTATCAGCCGGTGGGGATAGCAGGAGGGTTCCTCCTTGTTTCGCTTCATTCCCGAAACCGCCTCCACATACAGTAATAAAGCTGTTTCTGACTCTCTTTTCTCCTCTTTCAGACTCGCTTGCGAGACCGCTGTGAGAGCCCTCAGCTGTTAATGGACACCAAAATGATATATCCAGTCACCTTTCCGTTCAACCCGTCCTCCCTTGCCCTGGAAACCATCCAGATCCCCACCTCTCTGAACCTGAGCTTCCTCACCAGAGTCTAAGCTGAACCCAATCCCTGCTGCGACCGCCGCCTACCGGCCCATGAAAGAATATGAATATGTTAATAAAGCACTTGAAAACAATGTGGACGAACACAATCTGAACAAACATTTTCTGTCTAAACGCTGACATGCACGCACATCTGTGTCACTTTCTAGATAAGTATTGCCCTTTCTCACTCAAAAACAGGCAAACTCACACACTACTCGCCCCATAGGCTCCCATTAAATGCTTGTATAAAATCCTGCCGCTTAAAGAAGCCATAGGACCCAGTCAATCATCAGCATAGCTATTGTTCATGTCTGAATCACAAGAGCAAAGGAGGCAAAGATCTCACACCAGGAGTAAGTTAAGCAAGTTGTCATCTATTGGGACGTGTTGATGCAAAAATCCTTGTATTCACCATCTGAGCACAGTCAAGCCAAGTCAAAACTCATTGTCTGTACTATATTATTTATACACAAAGATATCTATATGAAAATAAATAATATGTATATCCTGTATTTAATTTATTGAACTTATGTTGCCAACCTCCCTTTTCAAGATTATTCTCATTGCCATTTTAGAAAAAGAAAAGGATAAAGGCCATCAGGACAAGTTAAACAGCTTCGCTTTAGCTGCACTGATATACGATATTTATATTAAGTATATTATATCATACAGGCACAGATTATGATTCGCTATGTCTTAAACTTAAATGTTTTAATGTGTGTTTCTGGCAGAGTAGAGCAGGTTTAAGAGAAGAGAGCTTATAAAGACTTAATCTCTGCTCGGGGCTTTAGCCTACCAAGAGCTCTACTGTTTACAGCTTTGACCAGAGCCAAGAAAATGAACCCGGAACATTTAATCTACGGAGGGCCCAATGTGCCACAAAGTTAGAAATAAATACTTATTTGCTTATGTCATTATTAAAGCTGCAACATCTTATAAATGAATCAGATAATTATTTATGTTGGTAAAAAATAATTAGCATATTATAATTAAATACTTAAAGGCAAACTATCTTCCTTTAAATAATTACATTTGACAAATAATTAAGAATTCAGTTTAAAGTTCTGTATTTAATTAGAATTGTAATGGTAATCCTGCCCAGTGAATATAATTCAGACCAGTTACCTTTCCCAGAGCAGTGTTGGCTCCGCCCACTGGCTTAGGAGGGGGGTGGGTGAGACATTCACAACATTACACATGGAATAGTGAAATAATTATACATGCTTCTCATACAAAGTAAACATTTGTTATCAATGGCATGTTTCATGTGTCATATGTTAAAATTATTGTTGAGTGATTTATTTATTGAATTGTCACTTTTGGGCCTCCATTGATCATCCACAAACACTGCAGTGAAAGCACAGATCTGTTCGTACAACCATACACCTAGTTTATTTTTCTTCTTAAGTTGTTTTGGTCAGGCAAATGTTTCCGTTATCTTTGTGTGCTTATTTATTTCATTTTCACAATTTTTACGATTGTTTGTATTGTAAAGCCATGTCTTACTAAGCAAAATGAACAGAAGTGATTTTTTTTTTTTTTTTTTTTTGTAAGTTGGTTTTGCAGAAATTGCCAGAGATCTGTTCAACATTACGTTTTTCTCTGCTTCATCCCCACTTTTGCCTTCCTGTTTTTGTGACACAACATGGGCATTTGCTACTAAAACACGCCAATTAAGTTGATCGGTCTCATTTTAACTGCTGGCTCAGTGCTTATCTGATAGGTTTGTCTTATTTTAGTCGCTGTACAGATTTTTGAACATATCTGGTTCTTTAGCAAAGGGTTGTAGAAACCATGATGCATGAAGTGCTGCTGCTTCATTCACGTAACCTGCATGGATCTGGGTTTACAGACATCACCAGCTTGAGAAATTAGCCTGCATGTTACTTTAAGTGAAGAGTGGAGTCCACTTGTTTGGAAACATCTAGGAGACCTGCCCATGTTGTGACAAAGACTCTTCTGTCTTCCTCAACTCTCTTATCTGCCTCCTGCTTTGCACTTTCAGCTTATCCTGTTGTGCTGTTAGTATTTACAATGAGCCATGTTTGCCTCTACTCCTTTGATCATTGTTTTACCAAAAACCTTATGCTTGATAAAATCCTGGTTATGTTAGAACTGGACTTCAGAGTCGGACACAAAACGAAGCAGAGAAATCTCCGTAACCCAGAGGAGTTATAAAGCGTCTTATTGAACATCTGGTCATGGATTAAAGAGAGAGTGGGAGGTTTAGAGATGCACCAGGCAAATGGTACTTTTTTGTTTTGGATTTAAAACTTTTAAACAGCCAAAACTTTTTTTCTCCTCTTTTATGAGATATAATCCTTAGAAGATTTAAAACATCCCAATGCGTAAAAAAAAAATTGGCCTGGAATAGCCCGATCGGTGCATCCGCAGTGACGTTTTTCTGCGCAGCACGTTGAAAACGTCCACCTGCTCTCACTGGGACCACGTTTTTATCATTCAGCCTTTTGTTTGTCTGAATTTGTTTGCTGTGTAACAAGTATGGCTTGTGCCAAGAGAACATATCTGCTGGTTCTGTTTCAAAGGACAGTAACGGAGGAGTTAATCCACCATTTGAATGTTCATGTTCAACAAGTGTACCATGATTTTAGCTGCACATTGTAGAAGAAGCCTTATCTGACTTACTCATCATGTGAATGACTGCAGGATTTCCGTGTTCTCCCGCTGTTAAACGAGTAGAAGTTTTAAAAATGTGATCTTACTGTTTCGATGATGCATCTCCTTGTCCTGCAGCTGGTGTAAGACGGGTTGTTCTGTTTATCCCTCTGCCAGAACGCTGCACAGGGACGCTGATAAATAATCGATGAGTACGGACTGTAAAACTGAACCCAAGCCCAGACTCACCGCACTGTGAGGCCCTTTGGTTTAGTTGAGCAGAGAAAACGCCGTCATGGCTTTGTTCTCCGTTCTCACACATGAGCAGAAAGCTGCTTGTATGATACGACCCAGACATTATAAATGCTCATTGTTCTCATCAGCACTAGAGTTAATTGTGCCGTTTTAAACGTTGTTTATACACAAAACAAAAGTGAAATGTTCTGAGCCCAGATGTGGTGGTACTGGCGCAAACATGCTGAATCCGGTACCGGATACGTTTCCCCCTCCAAACCCATGTGTACATTTGACAAACTGGACTGTTTGTAGTTTCTGGTAGCTGTGCTTTGTGAATGTGTTCACCGTTAGGAAACTTGGAATAAACATTCAACTCTGTAAGTAAAATAAAAGATTTCAGCACTGTCAGGTGGTCCGGCTGCTTTTTAGTTGAGTCCTGAAGTTTTATTGCAAAATGAAGGTAAAACTAAAAAATCCACATTTAGAATAATGCTTTTAACAGGTATTTGATCCTATGGTAATGTGTTTTTCCGTTAAATTATTTAATACAGAGCTGTTATATTGCCTTTAAACCAATAAGCCCAAAGAAATGAGGCAGGGAATACCAGCAGGGCCTCGTTTCAGAAAGAAAGGGTCAACCTACCCTGAGTAGAAAGACACCCTGGGTAGACCTACTCCACTCTGTCACACTCAGGGTCTGCAGTTTCAGAAGAGTTGGTGTTAATTAGGTGACTTTACTCTGCTTCCAATTAAGCAACGATAACGAGATTCACTATGGCAACAGCAGGAAATAAGTCTTGAAGTGCGCCTTTTTCACGACAATGGATTTAGACGTTGACGGCATATGGAGAGTATCAGCACATATTTAGCGAAAGAAGAAATACTGTTGCTGCTGATCAAAGAGCGAGAGTCTCCATTCAGAGTACAGTATTCAACGTCAATGGGGAAAAAGTGATAAATGATATATTGTAATAATGATTGTATTGTCTTAACTGTATTCTGAGGCCTCAACGATGAAAAATATAACCACTTTTATGGTCTAAATGATGAAAAGGTCAGTCGTCCCCACTGCCTGCCTGCTCAATAGTGGTTGGACTCCGCACAGATCTACAGGAAGAGCTACCTGCTGTGTGGAGGAAAATTTTCTCTTCTCTGGTAAGATTTTTATTTTATTAAGCCAGAAACATTTACAATAAACTTGAGCAAAATCATTGGGGCGGCCACTCTGATGGAATTTCATTTAATCCCAAAAAGGTTTTACACTAAATAGTTTATTTGCAAAGCATTCTTCTACTGATTTGTAAACGCATCAAATCAATCAAACTTTGAACCTCTACAAAAAATATATATAAGATAAATGGGGGAGTGGTGGCCTAGTGGTTAGAGCACAGAGCTTCGGTCCCAGAGGTTCTAAGTTCAACTCCCACAGCCTGTACTCTGGGTCCCTGAGCAAGACCCTTAATCCCTGGTTGCTCCCCAGGCGCCATACAGTGGCAGCCCACTGCTCCCCAAGGGGATGGGTTAAGATGCAGAAGTGAATTTCTCCATTGTGAGATCAATAAAGTTCATTTATTTTATTTATTTATTTTTTTTTTAAATAAATTGGCTGCTGGTAAATGTGCACTTCATCATTCTGTTTAAATCAATTAACATAAATGCATTAAATGCATGGCTTAGCCTGTAAAATCATAGCAGGGAGCAAAGAAAGTTTAACAAAGTAAAGTTTTAGGTTACTGATTAAAATAAATCCTGTAATTAATAGTTTATTATCATAGAAGTTGAGGCCTAATATAAAGCGAGATCTTTTTCCCTCTGCGATGAATTCAGCTGTGTGTGTGTGTGTGTGTGTGTGTGTGTGTGTGTGTGTGTGTGTGTGTGTGTGTGTGTCCCAGAATAGCTGCTCTCCTCTGCAGCTCTGAGAAGGATCAGGCTGGACTAGATTATCAGCGTCTTATCTCCTGTACAGCGTGCCCACTAACTACAAACACAAACAGCCACCCTGTCATGAACACAGCGTTGATTCAATAAAAACTTAATGATCCTGAGGTGTTTTTTTTTTTTGTTTTTGATGAGGCATCTTTCTGTTTTCCACAGGCGCGTCAGTGATCCTCTGCAGCCATGTGTGACCAGACGTTCATGGCGGCCACTTTTGGCCCGTGTGACAACTGCAGCAAGGCGAGTCCTCTGATGAACATCTACATTAAGACCGAGGCCATCAACTACTGCTCCTTCTGCATGGAAATGGTAAAGCCTCTCGTTCAGTTCTCGCCTCTCTGACCTGCTGCCCAGTGTCGCCGTAAAACGTCTTTAAAACGGTTCACATCCTTCAGGCCCATTAAAACCAGCACACTTTTAGCCCTGGTGCAACGCAAACCTAAGAGCTTTCTCACACTGAATCACCAAACTTTATTATTAGTGAGATTTTACATGACAGACCAACACAAAGCTCTACACAGTGGAAGGAAAGTGTACGCATGGTTTCTATATACATGTATATTTATATTTGAACATTAAGCTCGGGGGCAAAAGCTTGGGTTGTGTTTGCATTCATCCCCCTTTACTCTAATACACCCTAAATAAAAGTCATTGATCAAGGGAAGCAGTAAGAAGTCTGGCTTAAACTTTACCAGAAGCCGTGGTGGTGGCAGCATCATGCTGTGGGGATGCTTTCTTTCATCAGCAGGAACCGGGAAGCTGATCGGATTAGACGCATGGAGCAAAACACATGAAGAAAACACGTTGGAGAAAAAAGCGTAATTGTGGATTAAACTGACAACCAGTTGTGATTGTGTGGCAAGACCTGAAAATGGTCGTCCACAGATCCATCCACCCTGACTGAACTTGAGCTGGTTTACCAAGAATGGGCAGAAATGTTTGTCTCTAGATGTGAAAATCTCATTAGACACACAATAGCTGTGTTTACATGCACAAAATTCCACCATCGAATTAAAATGTATTCGGATTAAATAATCGGATTGTACCGTTTATATGGGCGCACGATCAATTAATCCGATCATAATTTATATGTTTATGCACCTGACTTTATTCAGAATAAAACCACTCTTTTTTTAAGTTTTAATTACTTTATTACAACTTCTTGTTACGACAATTACAAATAAGGCAAGATTAACAAAAGGTCAACTACAACTAAATAAAACATTCAGAGTACAATAATTGTAAATAATAATTTACAGGCTCAAACATTTTTTTTGCAGCATCACAAATTATGTCAATGGTTTGACTCGGGTTTGGACAAGAACAGCTTACACTCATTTTTAAAACAGATTAAATTTGGCAGATGTTGTTTTCATTTATTTTATTTTTACCCATAATTATATTAATCAAAATGAAAATTTCCTTTGCAAGATTAGATTTATAAAAAATTAAATCCTTGATTGTAAATTGTCTGATTCCACTAACTTTATTGCTCAACCAGCTGTGGACATCTTGCCAGAAATGTCCACTTATTGGGCAATAAAACAATAAGTAGTTCTGTTTGTTCCGGACATTTGTGACAAAATTCAGATACAGTAGATCCACTTCAAAACCAAATCTAGCCCTCAATGTCTCCCCTGATGGATAATAGCTATTAAGAATGTTAAATTGCATCTCTTTAACGTCGGGTGCAATGGGCCATTTCAAAAATTTCCAGTGATTTTTATTTATTTATTTATTTATTTTATTTTTTGTGATATCATCGGATTATTTAGTATTTTATATTTGATCTTATTATAATCATGGTAAATAAGACCTTTAAGAATATTATTTAAGTATTTGTAAAATCACATTTTTTGTTTGGAATCTTCAAAGTTCTGATCATCAGGTTTGGAAGTTTAGGATGAATGTTAGAAAAGATAATAGCATTTATTTTATCAGCTTTACATATTTTCTTAATGAAAATTTCATATTAAAGAGAACACCTCGCTCGGACCAAAGCTGTTTGAACAATGACTTTGTTGGTTACAATTACTCTATTATTCCACAAGGTGGCGCCCCAAGAGGTGAAATTATGGGTAAATACCATCTTCCAGTAACTCAAAACCTGTTTATGGAACTCAGATATTTTAGGGCTAAGGTTAGGAAAATTCAAAATCACAGTACAAAAGTTCAATCCACCAAACATTTTGAAGACATATTTAGGGATGTGAAACCATATTGAATCTGGCTTCAAAATAAATTATTTCAACTATTTCAATTTAAATGTGCCAACCACTGCCTCCACTGTTTTAATACACCCCATATTGTAATCTTTGACAAGCTGTGATTTTCTGACATAGTGGGTCTTATTTCTCTAAATGAACTTATACAGTGGGTACGGAAAGTGTTCAGACCTCTTTAAAATGTTCACTCTTTGTTTCATTGCAGCCATTTGCCGAAATCCAAAAAGTTCAATTTATTTCTCATTAATGTACACTCAGCACCCCATCTTGACAGGAAAAACAGAAATGTAAAAATGTTTGAAAATGTATTTATTTAATATTTAGTTTTATTATTTTAGACCTTTTACCTTTACTTTTTGCATTTTTTTCATTTTTTATTTTAAGACATTGAACAGCAAAACTCCGACTAGCCACCTCAACATGCTTTGTGGATCTGGAGAAGGCATTCGACCGTGTCCCCCGGGGGATCCTGTGGGGGGTACTCCGGGAGTATGGAGTATCGGACCCTTTAATAAGGGCTGTCAGGTCTCTGTATGACCGGTGTCAGAGTCTGGTCCACATTGCCGGCAGTAAGTCGAACTCCTTTCCGGTGAGAGTTGGACTCCGCCAAGGTTCATAACTTTTATGGACAGAATTTCTAGGCGCAGCCAAGGTGTTGAGGGGATCCGTTTTGGTGGCCTTAGGATTGCGTCTCTGCTATTCGCAGATGACGTAGTCCTATTGGCTTCATCAGGGCGTGATCTTAGACTTAGACTTAGACAACTTGATTTGTCATTTTGTGTGCACAGAGTGCGTACAGAAAGAAATTTTGTTGCATACAGCTTGTAAATTGCAGTAAAATTAAATTACAGTATAAGGTGCAGCAGTGATTTAAAAGTAAACAATTTAAATGTAGACAATGCAGGAGAAGTCAGAGTGTACAGGTGAGTATTTTTAAAACCATTTGTATGCAGAACTGATTGTGCAAAGGGCATTTGTGCAAGAATCCAGCTTGTAAATTACAGTAGATTTAAAATACAGTATAAGGTGCAGCAGTGATTTAAAAGTAAAACAATTGAAATGTAAACAATGCAGGAGAAAGTCACAGTCTACAGGTGAGTATTTTTAAAAACAATTTGTATAAACAGAATTTGATTGTGCAAAGGGCATTGTTTAAAAACTAAGAGTTTGGCAGCATTTGTAATGCTAGATGGAGATGCAATGATGCAAAATGTGCAAATATGCGAATGTTGTGCGCATATTTGCACATATATTTATATATATATATATATATATGCGAATGAGATAGATAAAATCCTTTTGAGATGGTAGGTCAACCTTCCAAATCCTGCCACAACTCGTTGGGCCTTCATCTGTTCTGGTCCTTCCTCGGGTCTCTTTAAAAGAAAGACATGAAAACAACATACATTCATATAATAATATATATTATAAATTATGAGAACAGGTGAGTAAATGGGGAAAAAAACGTTAAGTCTTTATTCACAATTACAGATGTGTACGTCCCTGAAAGTATTCTTCTGTATAAATGCATATTGGTTTATTTCACATTAAATCTTATTCTCAGTGTCACATGACGGACGCTATGCCATGTGACCTTTCATCCACGGGTTCGTATCCCATTCATCGCATGTCAGACTTGGGTCAATGTTTTAAAATCTGCCAATTTCTGTTTAGGGAACTACAGAAATGCTTATTATACAGAAGTTTTCTCTCTTTTCTGCATTTCTTTCCCCACCGCCCTCTTCTTCCCAATCTTATATGGCCGAATGTTCCCCAGCTTTGAGCACAATAAAAAATGCATATTCCCTGACCGGGAATTGAACCCGGGCCGCGGCGTTGAGAACGCCAAATCCTAACCACTAGACTACCAGGGATGATTTTTATGCTTTAAAAAACATTTCAATGTATTTTGTTTATATTTCAACACTATATAGACACAATGTTTAGAACTGAATAAGAAAACCAATGACACTCATAGCCAATAAGACAAGTTATCCACAAAGTGCAGGTATCTTAGGATTTGCTCATGTCTGTTTACAGACATGGAATTTGCAATTATTCCAAGTCGTAGGCCATCCTCACTTGGATTCAGAAGAAATTTACTTGCAGCTACAATGACTGACCACTGAACTGACCTCAATGGAGTGTGGCAGCAGAGAGCATTATAGACACTAATATGCAGTTTCAACATAGAAACCAATAAATTAAAGAGATATTTACTTTTTAGTAGTTGTCCACTAGTGACCGCTATGCACCAGAGAGTTAATGTCAGCAAACACAGAAGATAAGCCTTGCCATTTTTTCCCTGTATTGATTCAAAGATATCCGTATCAGATATCCATATATGTGTAACAGATATGAAACAACCCGTCACTGGTGTTACTGAACCCTGATATAAAATTCAGTATTTTTTTGGCTGAGTATGACGCATAATCTTAATTCAAACAGATTCCAGGATGTTACAGCATCAGTAGCCCCACATACAGGCCACTATGCAGGAAATGAACCAATTAAGGCCTCACTAGTCTCATTCCCCCATCTAAGAAAAAACTGCAACAATTTAAAGCAACCAAAAAGTTTTTTTTTCTCCTTCCATCAATTTTTTAATGTCTGCGCGCTCTATGAGGAGGGGGTTGGTGCTTATCTTCAAAGGGGATGGATCAACAGTCTATCGTAGGGAAAATGAAACAAACAACTAAGACCTGTTTGAGGTTTCCAACAGTCTTAATATAAATGTCTGTGGGCTTTTTCTTGTGGGAAAGCCGGAGCACCCGGAGAGAACCCAAGTTTTGGCCTTTAACTAACAATGCTAATTTAAGTGAAGGCCTGAGGGGAGGTTTGAAGAACCTCTGCATCCAATGCTTTCTGCATGCTGAATCATTCCAAAAAAGTTAAAAAACAAAACAACCAGACTTTTTTCCAAAGTTTGAAGACCTTTCGCTTCCTATCCAGATAGCTCCGTCCGTCCGTCCGTCCGTCGTCTTCCGCTTATCCGGGGTCGGGTCGCGGGGGTAGCAGCTTTAGTAGGGAGGCCCAGACGTCCCTCTCCCCAGCCACTTGGGCCAGCTCCTCAGGAGGAACCCCAAGGCGTTCCCAGGCCAGCCGGGAGACATAGTCCCTCCAGCGTGTCCTGGGTCTTCCCCTGGGCCTCCTCCCGGTGGGGCGTGCCCGGAACACCTCTCCAGGGAGGCGTCCAGGAGGCATCCTGACCAGATGCCCGAGCCACCTCAACTGGCTCCTCTCGACGTGGAGGAGCAGCGGCTCTACTCTGAGTCCTCCCCGGATGACTGAGCTCCTCACCCTATCTCTAAGGGAGAGCCCAGACACACTACGGAGAAAAACTCATTTCAGCCGCTTGTATCCGGGATCTCGTTCTTTCGGTCACGACCCAAAGCTCGTGACCATAGATGAGGGTAGGAACGTAGATCGACCGGTAAATCGAGAGCTTCGCCTTTTGGCTCAGCTCTCTCTTCACCACAACGGATCGGTACAGCGCCCGCTTCACAGCAGACGCTGCACCAATCCGCCTGTCGATCTCCCGCTCCATCTTCCCCTCATTCGTGAACAAGACCCCAAGATACTTGAACTCCTCCACTAGGGGCAGGACATCCTCCCCAACCCGGAGAAGGCACTCTACCCTTTTCCGGTTCAAGACCATGGTCTCGGATTTGGAGGCACTGATTTTCATCCCGGCCGCTTCGCACTCGGCTGCGAACCGCTCCAGTGAGAGCTGTAGATCACGCCCTGATGAAGCCAATAGGACCACGTCATCCGCGAATAGCAGAGACGCAATCCTAAGGCCACCAAAGCGGATCCCCTTAACACCTTGGCTGCGCCTAGAAATTCTGTCCATAAAAGTTATGAACAGAATCGGTGACAAAGGGCAGCCTTGGCGGAGTCCAACTCTCACCGGAAACGAGTCCGACTTACTGCCGGCAATGCGGACCAGACTCTGACACCGGTCGTACAGAGACCTGACAGCCCTTATTAAAGGGTCCGGTACTCCATACTCCCGGAGTACCCCCCACAGGATCCCCCGGGGGACACGGTCGAATGCCTTCTCCAGATCCACAAAACACATGTAGACTGGTTGGGCAAACTCCCATGCCCCCTCAAGAATCCTGCTGAGGGTATAGAGCTGGTCCAGTGTTCCACGGCCAGGACGAAAACCACACTGCTCTTCCTGAATCCGAGATTCGACTATCCGACGGACCCTCCTTTCCAGAACCCCTGAATAGACCTTACCAGGGAGGCTTAAGAGTGTGATTCCTCTGTAGTTGGAACACACCCTCCGGTCCCCCTTTTTAAATAGGGGGACCACCACCCCAGTCTGCCAATCCAGGGGAACTGCCCCCGATGTCCACGCAATGTTGCAGAGCCGCGTTAACCAACACAGCCCCACAACATCCAGAGCCTTAAGGTACTCAGGGCGAATCTCATCCACCCCCGGAGCCTTGCCACCGAGGAGCTTTTTAACAACCTCGGCAACCTCAGCACCAGAGATGGGAGAACCCGACCCAGAGTCCTCAGGCTCTGCTTCCTCAATGGAAGACGTGTTGGTGGGATTAAGGAGGTCTTCGAAGTATTCTGCCCACCGACGCACGACGTCCCGAGTCGAGGTCAGCAGCACACCACCCCCACTGTAAACAGTGTTGGTACTGCACTGCTTCCCCCTCCTGAGACGCCGGATGGTGGACCAGAATCGCTTCGAAGCCGTACGGAAGTCTGGAAAAGACTTCCAGATAGCTCTCTCATTTCAAAATGTCTGGAGTGGTGTGAAGTTCCATGCGTCTGTGGAGAGGTTGTTTGGTTTCTGCAAAATAAAGATCAGAACATTCCTCACTGCGCTGAACTGCCTCTCCACAGACGCATGGCTCAACACACGTGGTTAGTTAGGGGACATCCTGGGTGTAACTTCCTGTGACTAACAGCTAGCTTTTCCCCGTCTTGCTGCTAGCATCTTCTTTTTTTCAGTTTCATGCAAATTGTCCAGTTCAATCAAGAGCTGCCTCGTTTTCCTGTCAGACTCCTCTCTCTCCCTCTTCTCCTGCTGTTTGTCTCTTATTTGGGCATTCCATGTGTCAATCAGATCCTTGTTAATTGCAGCTTGTTTCTCCCTGGCTGCCCTGAAACGCCGTGTTTCCGCTAAGTACTTCTCCCACTTTGCTTCACATAGTTTTTTTTCTGCAAGAGTTTCTGCGGCAGCCTTTTTGTTCATTATGTCTACCATTTGGTCATACACGATTTGCTGACGACATTTGAGTTTATCAGGAATGTGCTTCGTCCTGTTGTGTGTCAAAGTTTCAAGTTGCTCAAGTTTCTTTTCCTGAGTCTTTTTTATCGAGGGCCGATTGCCGGAGAAGTTGCTGAAGTCCATGTCCGTTTCGTTTCTCTCTCTGGTCTGTCCCAGTCTAAGAAAGCTGTCGCTGAAGAATGGCTCCAAACTGAATGTGATCTCAGATTCCAGCTCTATTTATAAGCTATGATGTCACAACCTGCTTTGGTCATTCATGGAATATTTGCTAAGCGTCACCGCCCACGCAACATTTGGCCTTTGTGACATCATCAGGTTTTTTTTTTTCCTCCGGAATTGGAGCAGTATCAAGGCACTGTTGCTTTCGTCATATTTGTCCAGTTGTTTATTTTAATTTTTGTTTATTTTCAGCCATGACACTGGAAGCATTTGCGGTTGCCATGGTTATGTTAAATTCTATTCAGAAACACTTAAGAGAAAGAGCCAATGACGATATGTAAACTCTTCCGCTGGTCGCCCTGTATTAAAAAGCTGCCACTGGTCACTTATTGGCAGGTGAACTACTTCATTCCATCAAGTAAATGTCACTTTATTAAAGGTTTTATACAGTTTAATGAGCGACAACATCCCAGTTTCAATTAACATATATATATATATATATATATATATATATATATATATATATATATATATATATATATATATATATATATATATATATATATATATATATATATATGTGTGTGTGTGTATGTATATATATATTTTATCATTATTTTTTTTTCATATACAGTACAGACCAAAAGTTTGGACACACATTCTCATTCAAAGAGTTTTCCTTATTTTCATGACTATGAAAATTAGAGATTCACCACTGAAGGCATCAAAACTATGAATTAACACATGTGGAATTATATACCTAACAAAAAAGAGTGAAACAACTGAAAATGTGTCTTATATTCTAAGTAGTCACCTTTTGCTTTGATATATATATATATATATATATATATATATATATATATATATATATATATATATATATATATATATATATATATATATATATATATATATATATATATATGTGTCTGTGTGTAGTGAACCTTTTAAGATCTGGTATAGACACAGATTAGCAACAGACTTTTTGGGGCAGTATTAAACAGATAAAATTACTAATATGAGATAAAAGTCATAGGAGAATAAAGTAAAAAAAAAAAAAAAAGACAAAAGTTGTAATATTATGAGAAAAACGTCATATTATGACAATTAAGGGGGAACATTTCCAGAATAGTCACAGTTAGTCCTGGAGTAATATGGCCAGGTTAGATTCTTATAATTATTTGTATTCTTTACGATAATAAAGTCAGGAGAATGAAGCCAAAGGGATACGAAATATTACAAAAATAAAAATATTACAAATATAAAGTATATTCTGAGATTAAAGTATGTCTGATACTGTTTAAGTGACTGAGTCTAACTGCAGATTTGCCACATTCAACATGGCGGACGCTCTGACTCATCCGCAGCATAGGCAGAACCCTCCCAACGAGGCGTCTACGTATATAATGTCTACTGCCCGACCTGCAACCGGAAGTGCCCTTACGAGTTTCTCATACTCATAAGGGCACTTGGATGAGTTACTCAACTCATCCAATCTGTTGGCAGCCTCTCTTAAAAGATCTGAAACGCAACGCCTCGACGATGCCGCCATATCTAAGTTCCTGGTTCAGTTTACTATTGAAGGGAAAATGTCGACTGTCACTCACATTGTCCGTGAAGAGATTGGGACAGAGGATGTATTCATTCTTGGGCAACACATTGAGGACACACAATTTGGCTTTGACAACCATCATTCCAGCTTGTTGTCATTGGTTGTGTCTGTATTTCTGAAGATAAGGCTGCACCACATTGCCAAAGTCACCACTCATGAACTCCAGAAAGGGAACGCAAGAAGAAAGTTCTGCAAAACAATCCTTTTTCAGGGCTTTTAGCTAATATTAGGTAGAGAGACAGGTCTACACGTGGACGCCATGAACACAGTCCAGGTTTTTGTGACTTAGTCTCTCCAAGATTGCATCTGCTCCGTGAAGGCATCAGAGCTTTGTTTGACATTAGTGAATAAACAGCATATATATATATATATATATATATATATATATATATATATATATATATATATATATACTAGTCCCAATTACAAAACAAAATATTATCTATGCTAAAACAGACGAAAGCTGCTGATTGCAGTTGTGTAAAGAAGCAGGAGGGGGTGTTTTGATTTGTGGAACTTGAGAAATGTAAGTAACCAACGTTAGCATCTCAAAATAATATTTAATTCTGAAGTATAATACATTTTATCAACAAAAACCTTTTTTCTTTTATAAAACAAAATATTCTGCGTCAGGCAGGAGTTCTGAAGACTGCTGGAATAATGGACAAGCAAAGACTGTAACTATCAAAAGTTCTGATTCTTAGCCAAAGCCGACTGAAAAATAAAACGTGAGGGTTTCCTTTTACCAATATTTCGTTGCTATTACTGTTTTCATATTTTGACAACCCTTCGAGGCAGTTCAGGTATAAATAGCAGGTGTTATTTCTTGTATAGAGTATAACAAGACGAGGTGGCGCCTAAGCATCTGCTATTTTTTGTTTAGTAAGCATAATTAGGGTTCCACATTATAATAGTGCTATTTAATTGACTATTTCTACTTTTAGAAATAGGATAAAGACAAGTACACACAGAGGAACACTATTTACATTGGTTTAATTTTACATAGATTTCCACACAGTCCATAAGTAATGTAGTACAAACATTAGGGAACCCACCAGCAACCCCCAAAAAAGAGGCCATATAAAAGAACTGTCCAAGCCAACACCTGCAAAGAATGTGGCCTGTTCCACACAGCAGAGACTGGGCATAGCCATTATAGCGTGGGAGGGTTTACTGCCCACATCCGAGGTCCTTACAAAGGAACGGTTGGAGGAGATGAGGAAGGTGGCTAAATAAGTTTGTAATTAGGTGTTTCATTTTTGTAATTGGTTTTATTGAGTGTTGCTTGTGATGTTTGTTCACTTTCACTGGTGAATCTTTTCTTAATATTTGGTTTTATTATTTTAAACCTTTTACCTTTACCTTTTGCATTTTTTTGTGTGTTGTTTAAGACATTAAACAGCACAAACATATTTGTGAATAAATGTAATGACTTGTATTGCCCAACAGTTTTTATTGAAAAATAAAGCCATTATATGTATGTTCTTAAAGTGTAATAATTGCAATCTTCTGAATTTTCTGAATTTTTTTTAAATGTTTCATTGTACTGAATGACACTGTTAAACAGTAATGAATGCTTAAAATGTGTCAGTCTCTGTATCATAAATCCACAAGTTTCACTTTATGAACAGAATTGTGGATTTTGTTTTTCTCCAGGAAGAACTTATGTTATTGGGATGGACATGTACGCTGAACACACCTCTCCTCTCTGTCTTGGCAAAAACACAAATGTGACTTCAATGAATTTTAAATAAATACAATTGAAAAGGTTTATTGAACAAAACTGAAAAGCTGCAGTAAAATGTTCATAATGTAGATTCTTCTTTTCCAAAAATAATTAAGGAACCATTAATTGTTGCTCTACAATTACATGTCAATTAATAAGTTAATAATAATAATAATAATAATAATAATAATAATAATAATAATAATTGAGACGTACTACATTTCCTGATGCTGCTCTATCCTCCAAGGTAATATTTTCACTTCTTCTCTGTTTCAATGACTGAATCTGTCTGTGTCCTGGTGGGTCTGGGCATCTCTTCCAGGCTGGTGACCTCTTCTGAACAAAGAGCTGCTGATTGTATGAGCCTTAGATGTTTTCATTTTTTAGACTCATCTTTCTTGTCATTTAGGTTTCCGTCATCAATTACTGGAAGAGATTCTGTTGCAATGGCTCTGGAAAGGTGCAGCTAAAACAAAAAAAAAAAAAACAAAAAAAAAAAACCCAGCATAATTTTGTACAGAAAATTGGCGGAATTGCCATAAAACAGGTTCATGTCCTGTTCTTCGCATGTCAAGTTGTGCGTTTTTTCCTGTTTATTTAATTTTCTTCACCTCTGGTTCCATCTGTATTTGGGTCCCATTGCAAGCAAGACATAACAGCTGATCTTCAACCCAACAGACTGCTGATTAAAAATACACAAAACATCATCCTGTATAGTCATATGTTTATTAAAAGCTTCCTTCTGGGTGATATTTCCAGTTTTTGCTTTTTTATGTGAATTTGGAGTTCCTGTCATATAAGTCCCAGAGGCGGTGCTGCGGGAACACTTGCTTCTGGTAAACGTCCACAATGAAGATTCATCAGCTGTGAAGGGTGAAGCAGTCAGCCATCTGCCAGATTTCACTGTTTAACCAAACAATCAGAAACAGTATTTTTTTTCCACAGTACTGAGCAGACATTTTAAAACACATCTGATTATGTGTCATAAATGTACCCTACGTTCTTCAGGGTGTAAATAACTCCTAAATGCCACCAGGTGGCACCCCGTCTCTAAATAAATTGACAAAATAAGGGAACACAAACAGGAGAGTCTGTATTTAATTTGAAATTCGGAGTGAGAGGTTGTGAGAACCTTTACAAGTATCCAACATGTGAATGCAAATAGCAGTTATCCGACACCATCCAGTAGGAAGTGCCATCAAACATAAGACACAACCCCTTAACAGGAAGCAAACAGGATGTTTCCTACCACAGTTGGTATTGTGATATTATTTACTGTGTGGTTCCTAAAACTAGACGACTGAGTCATGTCTGCTGAACGCTGCAACCAGTCACCAAGCTAGAAATAGAAAACCATGAGAATTTGCATCGGCTCCAAGCTGCATTGTTTGCAGCACCTTGCAAAAGTATTCACACCATAAACTCCCCCCCCCCCCATTTTGTCACACTACAACCATGAACTTTAATTTATTCTATTGGGACTGTATATGGCAGACCAACACAAAGCAGATGTATGTATAGGGTTTTAAGTCTTTTGCAGTGTTTAGCTCAGCCTGATGTGATGATGGGTTCCAGCATCTGGATCTCTGCTGTGCCTCCATTGTTACGCGGGCCTCTTCCTCTTCTTCTTCTTCTTCTTCTTCTTCTTATCTTCGTTCTTATTCGGGGCTTCAGGAGGAGGAGGAGGAGGCGGGCGGAGGCGGAGGAGGAGGAGGAGAGGAGGAGGAGGGGAGGGGAGGAGGAGGAGGGGAGGAGGAGGAGGAGGAGGAGGGGATGGAGGCGGAGAGGAGGTAGGAGGAGGAGGAGGAGGAGGAGGGGGGAGGAGGGAGGAGGAGGAGGAGGAGGGAGGAGGAGGAGGTAGGAGGAGGAGGAAGGAGGAGGAGGAGGAGGAGGAGGAGGAGGAGGAGGAAGGAGGAGGAGGCGGAGGGGGGGGAGGAGGAGGAGGCGGAGGGAGGAGGAGGAGGAGGAGGCGGAGGAGGAGGAGGAGGAGGAGGAGGAGGAGGGGAGGAGGAGGGGAGGAGCGGGGAGGAGGAGGAGGAGGAGGAGGAGGAGGAGGAGGAGGAGGAGGAGGAGGAGGAGGAGGAGGAGGAGGAGGCGGGGAGGAGGGGAGGCGGAGGAGGCGGGAGGAGGGGAGGAGAGGAGGAGAGGAGGAGGAGGAGGAGGAGGCGGAGGCGGAGGAGGAGGAGGGGAGGAGGAGGAGGAGGCGGACGGAGGAGGCGGAGGCGGGAGGAGGCGGAGGCGGGAGGCGGAGGAGGCGGCGAGGAGGAGGAGGCGGAGGAGAGGCGGAGGGAGGGGGAGGAGGAGGCGGAGGGCGGAGGAGGTAGGAGGGAGGGCAGGGAGGGGCGGAGGAGGAGGCGGAGGAGAGGCGGGAGGAGGGGAGGAGGAGGCGGAGGCGCGGAGGCGGCGGAGGAGGAGGAGGGGAGGGAGGAGGAGGAGGAGGAGGCGGCGGAGGCGGTAGGAGCGGGAGGAGGAGGAGGAGGCGGCGGAGGAGGAGGCGGGAGGAGGCAGGGGAGGAGGAGGAGGAGGAGGGGAGGAGGAGGAGGAGGGAGGAGGAGGAGGAGGCGGAGAGGAGGCGGAGGAGGAGGCGAGGCGGATAGTGGGCGGGAGGAGGAGGCGGAGGAGGAGGAGGAGGAGGCGGAGGAGGCGAGAGGCGGAGGAGGAGGAGGAGGCGGAGGAGGAGGAGGGAGGAGGGCGGAGGAGGAGGAGGAGGAGGAGGAGGGAGGAGGCGGAGGAGGAGGGGAGGAGGAGGAGGCGGGGAGGAGGGGCGGAGGAGGAGGCGGAGTGGGAGGCGAGGAGGAGGAGGAGGAGGTAGGAGGAGGAGGAGGAGGAGGGAGGAGGAGGAGGAGGCGGAGGAGGAGGAGGCGGAGGGGAGGAGGAGGAGGAGGAGGAGGAGGAGGAGGAGGAGGAGGAGGAGGGAGGAGGAGAGAGGAGGGGAGGAGGAGGAGGAGGTAGGAGGAGGAGGAGGAGGAGGGGAGGAGGAGGAGGAGGAGGAGAGGAGGAGGGAGGAGGGAGGAGGAGGAGGAGGGGAGGAGGAGGAGAGGAGCGGAGGAGGAGGGGAGGAGGAGGAGGCGGGAGGAGGAGATGGAGGCGGAGGAGGAGGAGGAGGAGAGAGGCGGAGGAGGAGGAGGCGGCGAGGAGGAGGAGGAGGAGGAGGAGGAGGAGAGGAGGAGGGGAGGAGGAGGAGGAGGAGGAGGAGGAGGCGGAGGAGGAGGGAGGGAGGAGGAGAGGAGGAGGCGGAGGAGGAGTAGGAGGAGGAGGCGGAGGCGAGGAGGAGAGGAGGCTGAGTAGGGTCGGAGGAGGGATATGAGGAGTGATGAGGCGGCTAGGCGGAGGCGGAGGAGGAGGAGGAGGAGGAGGAGGTTAGGAGGAGGAAGGAGGCGTATTCTCTGCTTTTTCTTGTCTATCTCTTCTTAGCTTCTTCTTCTTCTTCTTCTTCTTCTTCTTCTTCTTCTTCTTCTTCTCTCTTCTCCTCCAGTCAATGCTCCCCTTGCCCATCCTATCAGTGTAGGGGGATGGCTATGCCTTGGCAGAGATGCAGTTGTTCTATGATCTACAGCACAGGTGTCAAACTCAAGGCCCTCGAGAGCCAAAAAAAAAGGCATATATCCTTTTATAGTGTATAAAGTGTCTAAAACTGTGCCTCCTGTAAGTGTAACTCACCCCAATATCAACTTTTTTTGCAGATAAACTGTATAAACTGGGCCTAAGAGTGCTATTTTTATGTTACTGTGCGTTTTTTATACTACTGTGTGAACTGGAATGAAATTATGAAATGAAAAGTATCGTCTCTACACATGCAAGCGGCCCTTTTAATGACTTCATGATGCCAAAGTGGCCCCATATAGAAATTAGTTTGACACCCCTGATCTACAGTTTTGGAATGATGGGTTGAACTGCATTAGATCTTCAAAGCTTGGGAGACTGTTTTACAACCTAACTCTGATGTGAACCTGTCCTAAACTTTCTTCCTGACCAGTCAGCTGTGTTCCTTGTTCTCTCTGATGCTGTTTACGATTAAAGCGGTTTTTAAAGAGTCCACTGGACTGGGGGCAGTTATGGGCATTAGAGTAATGGGAGCTGAAAACAAGTATAAGTCAGACTTTTCACATTTCCATATATTTATAAAACACAAATATAATTGTACACTTATGCACAACTCTGTGCCACTGTCACAATAAATCCTGTTGAAACACTCCCGTATGTGGTTTTAATGGGACAAAACAAGTCGAAGCATCATAAAATATTTCTTTGTTATTTTATTTTGGGTTTTCATAATCTGCTAGTCGCCATCACCAAAATGCAAGAAATAAAGGCTGGAAATATTTTTACTCTGGGCAATGAATCTATATAATGCGACAGAAAATCTTAAAGCTTTTCACGGCATTCACCTTTTTTAAGCACCAAACAGTCTGTTAATACGTGCAAGTAGTAGTGAGAGCAATGACGAGGCAAACGGCCCAGATGGGTTCATATGGTGCGCATAGTAGCTCAGCTGGAATGGAAAGCTTAAAATACTGCTTCAGAGGTGGAAGCTAGCTGTAGGAGGAGAGAGAATAACGGGTTGGGTTCCTCTTTGAAAGGTGGATACTGTATTTTAAGGTCGTAATTGCTGTGTGAACACAATGAGTAATCAAAGTGCTGCTGCAGTGGTGTTGCCAACAGGCTATTTGAGTGAAAAACACTGTCTTCTAAGAATTTAATTATATGCTGAAAGCTAGCTCTGGTGCGCAGCTCTGTATGTTCCTGATGGCTTTGGGCTAAAAGTCCCAAATTATCTTTGTTTTCCTTCTTGGTTTATGTTTAACGCTTGAAGGTCAAACGTCTTTTTTGAACAATCACTATTGTCCTCATGACAGCTGGGTGTCGATCGTGTTTCCACAGACCCTCACTTTTAAATGGATAAACAATCTTGTGCTGACTTGTGGCACTCATGCACTGTTATCAAAAGCTCTTCTGCACCTCAGGGCACAAAGCCCCGTCAGCGGTGATGACGTTTGGTGGAATGATCACACTTATCAAACTTTACCTTCACCGTAAGGTTACAGTTGCTGACCGGACCCAAACAGCCGATGCATCATGGCTGAATGGGGATTAACTGTGCGTTAGGTGTTCAGCCGAGGCTAAGGCAGACTCTGGGAAAGACAGCCAGGTGTTTTTGACTGAATCGTCCACAAGGGATTAAGTCCTCAATGATTGGGATAAAGTTGCTGATCTCAGTGGTGATCTCAGTGACTCAGAGCAAACTAACTTTAGATCGAGCGGAGAGCCACGGGACAGATGCGAAGAAGCCCACAAGCCTCTGTTTTTTTTTTTTTATTATTATGCTAAAGTTTAGACCACAAACTTTAAAAAAAAGCTGGTTGTCATTGCAAAAGACACCTTGTCACTGGTACAACCAAAATCTATACTCAGATCTGAGATAACAATATGACCACCTGCCTAAGCGTGTATTGGTTCCCCTTTTACTGCTAAAATAACCCTGATTGTGGACTTGATTGGATTCTTGAAGGAGTGCTGTGGTATCTGACACCCAGATGCAACAGCAGAGCCCAAAGATCTGAAGCAGGGACTTCATGGACCTGGCCTGTGTCTTCAGCACATTGACAGATGCTTGGCTGGATTGAGATCTGGGGGGCTGAACGCACTAATGATGCCTCAGCACTGTGCGGCTCATTTTTGTTTAAATCGAGGGAATATCTACGTCAGGGCTCGAGGGGTAACTTTTCACAAGTAAGATAAAAAGATATTGTTTATATTTTTGATGATTAGAATGTGAGTTTTCTAATATTAGGTAGAGAGATACAGGTCTACACGTCCAAGCCTTTGTGACTTAGTCGCTCCAAAGTTGCATCTGCTCCGTGAAGGCATCAGAGCTTTGTTGGATATTAGTGAATAAACAGCATGTATATGTTCAATATTCAACGAGTTATAGTTGATTAAAATTGATTCTGCGCCTGGTCAACACATTACGTATGAGCTGTCGACCGCTTCAAGATGGTGTCCCCAAATCCCGTCAGCTCACATAGGTAAAAGCGGTCGATGCGGGGTCTACTCTTATATTATGTCTATGAAGTCAACACCTCAAACTTATCGGGCTTCCCAAACTATGCCTGAAGCAATCTTTGCTTTGCGGCGGGGTACACTGGCCTGTGGGAAGTGGATCCAGCTGTCAGGGAACGCAGGCTCCATGAGAGGGACTACCTGGTCAACAACATCGCTCAGGTAGGTGGTTCATGTTAAAATAACACCTGCATGGATGGCAAGACCCAAAGTTTGCCATCACAGTATTGCCAGAAGCATCACGCTGCCTCTGCGGAGACGTCAATTCCTCTGGTGCATCCTGGTGCCGTGTGTTCCCCGGGTAAGTGACATGCATGCGCCGTCGTCATGATGTAAAGGACAAAGTGATTCATCAGAGCAGACCCATTTCTTCCCCCGCTTCCCTGGTCCGGTTCTGATGCTCACCTGCCGTTGTTGACGTCATTCTGCAGCGGACAGGGGTCAATTTGGCCAATCTGAATGTTCTATCCCCATATGCATATTCTAACATTGGTCATAATGTTATGCCTAATCTCTGTAAGCGTAGGTTATTCAGATCATTCACCAGGTTGCCAAAGCACAAACTGCCACGCACTAATGGAAGCAGCCTGGTGAAGCGGTTCAGGACCAACCCAGAGTCTGCAGGGCTCAGGTCAGTCCTGAACTGGAACACATAGAGCAGAGGTCTTAAACTCCAGCCCTCGAGGGCCAGTGTCCTACAACTTTTAGTCTGCTTCAACAGGCCTGACTTTGATATGAGCTTGTTACTAACGAGTTGTTAGCAGAGCTCTGCAGAGCTTGACCTCATGCTGGTGAGGTATTTTAGTCATTTGATTTAGGTGTGTAGGGCAAGGGACACACCTAAAAGCTGCAGGACACCAGACCTCGAGGATTTGACTTTGAGACCACCGACATAGAGGCTTTCGACCGACACAGCGGCAGCATCGTGCTGTGGGGCTTTTTTTCTTTTGCTGCAACAGCTAAATTGTCCAAAGTGGATGTAATTAAGGGTGTGGTGTATCTACAATTTCTTCAACCTCAAGCAACTATCCGAATGAGACCTGGACTCAGCTGGATTGTGCAACAGGACAGTGGTCCCAAAACAAACCTCCAACTGGTTTGGGATGGATAAGGCACCCTGACAGGAATCTTCTGGAATGGCTTTCTCGAAATCCCCTGACCTCAAACATGGATGAACTCTGCTTAGGAGCCGTCCGTGTCAGGAGAACAGTCTAGTTCAATAAATCCTAGCAGTTCTTCAGAGAAGAGAGGTCAAATATTTCCCCAGATTTATGGCCGAGGCGTGTTGACGGCTCCAAAACTGGTCAAACTGCAACCTGCTAAGTGCCGTCTGACACGATAATGTTGGCGTATGCACAGCAGATATGCCGCATAGATTCATTCGTTTACGTTTTTTTGCTTGTTTATTTTGTACAATCGGTCTAATTAGAGCAGCGGAAATAAACTACCAACGCACTAATTTAACACGACACCCTTAATTTCTCACCGGTGCCGTGTGTGCTGTGGCTTATTCTCATCATAGTGTTCCATATCTGCTTTCCATCTCTCAGAACAGCTTTAGCTGCACAGCTACTTCCCTGATTTATAACCCAAGATCCAGGATTGTCTTTGTTGTCTTCCTTTCCCGAATGCACGGGGAAGGTTTTGCTCCTACGATCTGGGACGGCGGTAATTTATAGACGGCTCTGTGAACGCTGGTTGGCTCCCTGCAGACGCAGACTTCAGGACTGAGCCGTCTCTGCCAACGCCTGCAAACAGCGAATTATTCTGACAAACAGCCGTGGCTTGTTGCGTGCTGAAGTGTGTCGGCTGCAGCAGCCTGTTGGAGCGGCGTGTCAAACACTGCGGTGGCTTTATGGGGCCTGGTGGCGACACGGGGCACCGCAGGACGTCTGCCCACGACTTGTTTTCCCCCCACAGCTGCTTTCTCTGAAAACATCCTGCTTAAAGCGAGCTATTTTTGTCCGCCCCGGCAGAATTATCGCCACCTGGTAATTTTCCCAATGTTGACTGCTTTTTTTTTTTTTTTCTTTGCTTCTCCACAGTCTGCGTTTGTGACTGCTGTTCTTCATACTGTCGGCCATGTCTGCAGTAGGCTCAGACAGCGCCGTGTTGTATTCCTGAAATATCCCACTATATTTAACTGAGGTGATTTTGTGTCAACAATGCCTGTCCTTCCTGTGCCAACACTGCCAACACATTTCCCTACAGGTGTACAGGCCTGCCGCGTTTGAGTTTAGTTCCTAAATGATGTGTGGAAATATTTGACTGTTTCTCAGCCTCTTTTGTTACTTTACAGGGATTTTATATTATAGAGCAACACCAAGTAGGGCATCATTTTTGAAGTAAAATGCTACATGTGCCGCACCCATGCTGTATATAGACAACTGGACCAGGTCTAGATTTGCTAGTGGTGAATTTCAGGTAATAAGAACCAGGATCAGAGCAATTTAAACGTAAGCTGGCAGTGTGATTAGAACATGGTTAACAGATATTTTCAGGCACACTCACTTGCATGTAGTGACATTAAAACACTCCCTTTGTTGTATTCCACCTTACTTTGTATAGTTCAAATGTATTTCTGCCCTATTGTTTCCTATTTTATTCAATGACGGGTCATTTAGCCTGATTTGGGGTCATAAAGTTGATGCTGTTAGCCTGATTTTATGATTAAACTCACTTTCAAGTTCACACAATTCACCCGGCCCATTTCTTTCGATCAAAAGTGATGCTTCAGATGGTCTTCACAATTACCCTTCTCAACAATACCAAAGTTTCCCATAAAATCAGTATGACACGCAAGACATTAATAGAATGGTGCTTCCATGGTTCTTTAGCTAAGCAAATGCTTTAAATGTCTATCAACTATGTGTGCCGGGCTGTACACACGTCACTCCAAAAACTCAATCGATCCAGGGAAAATAATCCATATCGATCCATACTACGGCCTTGGTGTAGCAGGGAGTTTATGGTGGAGATGGGATCGCGGGTTGTCCTGATAACGTTCCTGGGGTTCACACTGTAGGGTAGGCTGGCCACGAGGGATGAATTCCTCCTTTTCTTAATTCTTCCTCCAGAGGTGACCTTTCTTCATTATATTTACTACAGTTAAACAAAACATGTAAAATTGTTTCTTCCACGTGGCATTCATCACATAAACCGGTTTCATGTTTCCCAATTAAATGTAATGTTCTGTTTAAATGACTGTGTCCCAACATAATTACCCGCTGTTCTATCCTTGTTTTTTTCCTATCTTCGCCGCTGCTTTTTGTACATCATCAACTAAACCAAATAAAAATCTTCCCTGTGGTTCTGCTCTCCATCTAATCTGCCATTGCTCCACAACTTTAACCCATTTCAGAGATTTCGCCTCGTTTTTTTCCAAGTGGCAAAATAAAATCAATATTATTTTTACTTAATGCTTCTGTTGGTAATTTATTAGCTGCTTCATTCCTCTTTAGAAACGTGTTGGTGTCCTGGTACCCACATAAAAGTCACTGTGACCTCTTTCTAAACAAGTTTTTTGTGTAACAGCAATACTTTAAATAAAATATATTTTAGAATTGAAGGACTTCAAGCTCAAGTTGACTGAGATAGAGTCAGAGCAAATCAAAACTGTACGTTGCCTTGTTTCATCGACCCATTCTAATGCCTTCAAAATAGCAAATAGTTCGACCGTATATACAGACAGGCCATCTGAGGTCCTGAAAGCCATTAAAGGTCCCTATCGGGTACAGCACCTGCACATCCTGAAGTCTGTTTATCCTGATCTTTTGAACCATTTATATAAATCTGTACACAATCATGGTACAACAGGCCAATACGTGCTTCTCATTCAGATAAAGGAACAGCTTTTGTTTTTTTTCCTATACTTAAGATCCAGCATGAACAAATCTATTTTAGGTACATTCATTGTCCATATCGGCATTTCCGGCACAACCACTGATTGACAAAACTTTATATGACTTATATCCAGGCTTTTTGCATATTCAGTACCATATCTTCCAAACCTACTAACACGCCCCTGGTCCTCCCAACAAGGTTCAGTTACAGCTCTTGTAGGGTGAAGTTCTCCATGTCCTTTAAGGTTTACCCAGCGATTGGCCATAAGCTGTTTCTTACACAAATCAAGGGACCTTTCTCCAAATAAGACAAGAAGAGCTGGAATAGAAGTAGATTTAAAAGTATCAAAGCACAAACTGTCTGCATTCGTTTTGATCTTTCTAACTAGTATTTGGAGCAGAATTAAAAACCAAACACCCATAATCAATAACCGTACGAATCATAGCAGCATAAATTACTTTCAAAGAAGACTGACTTGCCCCCCACTCAACTCTTTCCCAGGCATCTCATATCATTAATAACTTCCTGGCTTTTATTTATTTATTTATTACAGTTCTACTGATACGATCTCTCCATGTAAGCTTAGAATCAAATCTGGCTCCCAAAAACTTAAACGCATTCAGATTTGTCAGATTTCTCCCATACACTGAAGAGTAACGTCAGGTATATTTCTTTTCTTGGTAAAAATCATTGTATTTGTCTTCTCAAATTAAAACTTAAAACCTCATCCATATCCTCAACATTCTACTTCATCAATAGCTTCTTGCATTATATTTTTTAATATGTTCTTAACTCCCTCCTCTCTTCCACAGTGCGCCATCATCCGCAAATAGGGATTTTCCAATATCACGACCAATGTTTGAGAAAATATCATTATACGTTATAAAAAACACTAAAGACTGATCACACTTCATTGTGTTTCTGTCTCAAAACAACTAGATATATAACCCTCTTTTTCTCCTACCAGACATAAAACTTTTCACCCGCCTGAACATTCTGCCACCCACACCCATTTGTCTTGAATTAATTAAACGTCCCTCCCTCCACATTATGTCGTAAAACTTCTCAACATCAAAAAAAAAAAACAAACAAAAAAAATACAGCCAAGGCAACTTCTTTTGTTTTAAAAGCTGTCTTAATTTTATTTTCCAAACAAACAACTAGGTCCATAGTTCCTCTTCCTCTTCTAAACCCACTCTGGTGTTTTGAAATAATGTAATTTTTTTTTCAGCAAAAATAACTCAAATGCTCAGCCACCATTCTTTCCAATACTTTACATATATTTAAAGTATTGGTTAGCGCTATTGGTCTATGGTTACCTGGTTTCCTTATCGGCACTATCACAGCCTCCTTCTGTGCTCTGGGAAGTCTTCCTTCCTCCCACACTAAATTATAAAGCCCAAGAAGAGATTTAACTCCATTTTCCCCCAAATGCCTCATCATTTCATAGCAAAGCTGAGCTTTCCTGTGCGCAGTGTTACCTGACTTGTTGATAGCTCTACTTAACTCTTCAAATGTGAAAGGATAATTAATTGGGTGATCTGCCATGTCAACAGTCGTGCATATTGCTGGAAAGTCTGTTTTCTTTGCTTTTTACTCTCTTCAGACAAATGTCTGGATCCATGAACCCTTACAAAGGTTTTAACCAACATTTCTGCTTTTTCCTCATCTGTAACAGCCCGTTTCCATCCACCTCTAGCACTGGACACCCACACTCTTTCTTATTTCGACCCATTCTTTTTATCATACCCCAGACATTCCCAGCTGGAGTTGTTCTTCCTATCTTGGCACAAAAGGACTTCCATTCAACTATCTTTCTCACTCCAGCTTATGATTGATTTCTGAAATGAAATCAGATAATTAAAATTATGTGTTCATCTTTAGTAATTTAAGTGCTTTATTTCTTTCCTTACTGACAGTTGTGCATTCTTCTGTCCACCATGGCATCACAGGTCTTTTTGTACTACCTTTACTTTTGGGAGTCGCTTCTGAAGCAGCTTTAATAATTTTATTACAGAAATACCAGTTCATTTCATCCACATCCTGATCCAAATCAAGTTCTTCAAACTGTTGTTTACTTATTTCTGTAAATGTATTCCAATCAGCTTTTCCACATACCCAACTCCCCTCTGTACACCCAAACGTTTGCTCCTTCTCCATCTGAAAGTAAAAATTGGATAATGGTCACTGCCCAAAGCATCTTCTACCAAAACATCCCAATTACATTTATTTGCCAATCTACTAGATACTAAAGTAAGATTGCCCGTACGCACATCTATCTTAGTGCCACGGCCATCATTTAATCACCCCAAATTCAAATTCAACTCTTCTATTTGCATCAACATGTGCTCCACCCCACAAAGTGTTATATGCTTTAAAGTCTCCACGCCACACAGCTTCACGTATATTATGGCCTGGTATTTCTAACAACTTGTCTAATTCTAACCTTCTACATGGATTATAAAAAAATATCACTGCCAATTCTTCACCCCTGTTCCATAGACCTACCACCAAAAACTCTTGTTCCCCATCCATCCCTAAAACTTAATAAGATATTGCATTTTTAACACATGTAGCACATCCCGCACCACTTCTACCGTCCCTATCTTTCCTTATTAACAGCATAACCCTGCACTACAACATCCAGGAAAGGCTTTAGCCACGTCTCCTGTATGCATATAACATCTGGTTTCTCTATGCCTAGCACATCTGCTCTCTCCGTACCGAGACGCTCCAAGAAGATCTTCGTGGGTCAGGGAGGGCCGCTTTGAAAAAACTTTATCGACAGCCCAACAGTTTACAATGGCACTTTTAAAGTAAGAATATTCCCTTATGAATCATCTGTGAGGGGTATTCACACTTATTTGTCTTAGTATTTTTTTCTTTACTTTTTCTACTAATATTTATTTATTCATTCATCAACTGCTTATGTACTGCTATGTAATTAGGATGTGTACTCTTATAGGGGTTACAGATGTTTTTTTTTTTTTTTTGCAAATGAAAATCCAAAAAGTGTGGCAAGCACGTGCATTTAACCCCCTTTACTCTGAGACCACTAAATGCAATCCAGCACAACATATTGCCTTCAGAAGGCACCTATTTAGTAAACAGCGTCCACTGACATGTTAAAAAAAAGTTCCCTAATAAATGAGCTGTTCTGTGAAGGCCTCAGAGGTGCGTTGGAGAACATCCGGGAACCCCCAATAAGGCCAAAAAAACCATACCAAAAATGGATGGGATTCAGTTCAGTTCAGTTTATTTAAATAGTGCCAATTGAGAACCAATGTCGTCTCAACGCACTTTGCAGGATAAACAGATCCTGTTTGTATACAGAAATATACAATCAATTCAACCCCATCATGTGGACAGATTGAATATCAGTGACATACATTCCTATTAAA
The DNA here is from genome assembly GCF_011125445.2 of Fundulus heteroclitus. Lineage (NCBI taxonomy): Eukaryota > Metazoa > Chordata > Actinopteri > Cyprinodontiformes > Fundulidae > Fundulus > Fundulus heteroclitus. Next base: position 20,976,015 of record NC_046364.1, on the reverse strand, counting down.
ACCAAATGATCGAACAATGCAGGAAAGGTTAATTGTCTAAACATTTTCTATTCGAGGACACCAAGCTCATTACAGCCAATGACTGGTTTGGAGCAATCCCTCTTTGCCCTTCACAAGGATGTGGAGGCAGGGGGACAGCTGATTGCATCAAACCATTATCCTAGCAGCAATCCCCCATATGGAGCATATAAGTGGTGATGGCTGCAAACCTGGAAAAATCCCAATCTTCAAAGATCTAATGGTGCAATGGGGTGACTGCGGCTCATTGGGAGGAGTAGTTGTCTTGCAGTTTGAAAGTTTTGGGTTTGATCCCCCGCTTCTCCCTGTTACATGTCGATGCGCACCTGGGCAAGGCATTTAACCTTAACTTTCCAGATCTGGCCTTTATGAAAGAGTGGCAATGAGAAAGCCAGGTGGAAGCTAGGCTAAAGGAAGCCCTGTTTGAAGTTTGAAGCCACAAGCAATTTAAGGGAACAGCAAACACGTGGAACAAGGCGCTCTGGTGAGAAAAATAAATAAACGAGCCCTTTGGCCTAAATAGAAAACCCTAAAACACACGGCACATCATTCTGAACATCATCAGCCTCATGGTGCAGCATGGTAGTGGCAGCATCATCCTGTGGGTATGTGCCTTTCTGAAGCAGAGAGGAGGAAGCTGGGATGATGTGTAATGGAAAACCTTGCTGCTTGCTAAAGTCTGATAACTGTTTGAACTTTGCTTTCCAAAGTCTCACGACTATGCTGAACCCGTGGTTTACGTTGTCTTGTTATTATGCTTACGGACTTTGTGTAGATTTATCTTGACACTCTTGGCAGAAATGGTTTCATGCAGCTTCAGAGAATATGTAAACAGGGAGTCCTTTCCCATAATAACCTACTGAGAAGCCGGTTCTCACACTCTGTCTCTGGATTATTTTGTATTTCTCCTGTCTTTGGATATAAAAGACATGCGCTAACTCTGTAGGCGAGGGCGAACACACACTCTTTGCTCTCATCCTGTGCAAGGCTCTTTAATATATCAGACTAAGCAATCGTCATAACAGTTCTTGGAAAATAACATTTTTCCTGACAGGTTCAAAATGCTAAATACAGAGCTATTCAGGAGGAAAACATCTCAGTCAATGAAAGACTTGCCATACAGGGATGGAGGTTCACCTTCAGGACAAGAAAGACCCTAAACATGCATGGATCGGTTTAGATTAAATCTCATTCAGGTGTTGGTCCAGTCTAAAGGAGCTGGAGCTATTTTTGCTAAGATGAATGTGCATGTAGTCTCAACTTGTGTCAGGCGATTCATGAAATGACAGAGAGAGCATCGGTAATGCGAGGATAAAAAAAACCCATAATGCTTTCACCGACAATTGATGGCAGTCTTAATACAGCGGCTGTAAGGTTTGGAGGATGATCTGTGTTGTTGACACAGTTCATGTAGACTTGGAAGCGCTGATGTGAGACGGTAGACGTCAGCGCGACAAGCTGGACGTCTGCAACATTTCTCTCGGTCTCATTCCGCTGCCATCACATCCATCACGCCTCCAGAGTCCCGCCTGCTGTCGTCAGTGACTGATGGGACAAGCTAATCCAGTCTTCTGCATGCTCTGATTGCTCAGAACTAATTCTGACTTGAGTCCATGAAAATAATACACACGTGCTGAAAGGCAAACGTGAACGTTCCCACATTGATTTTGCTAAGCGTGTCACTCCTGTCATACTCATGTGCATTTATTTTTCATATCTTATCCAGATATTTTCTTCTTGGTTGTCAGCTGTGTGTGATAACCGTGAATACAGTTGTCTTTTCATTTTATTTGGCATTTTTTGCCCAATCTCTTCTCTTTATTACAACTCAAACTCCACTGCCAGAGTACAGTCAAGAAAACAGAGCACCCTGTTAAAGCCTGCATTTCATATAGGTGGCAGCATCATGCCGGGAGGATTTATTTTTTTTTTGTCAGGAAGGACTTGGAGGCTGGTCAAGGCTGAACTCAGTTAGTACGAAGAAACAGAAAAAAAATCAGTAAAATGTAATATAAAAAGCACTTCTGGAGGAGAATAAATTGGAACAGCTCCACATTCACTCCCATGTTATATCTGCTGATTCTGTGCGCAGGCAGCTTGGTGATGTGCTCTTTCTCTTCCAGGCTGTGACGAGCAGGCGCGGATCGTTAGGCTCATCAGCACTTCAACAGGAGGCTGGATCCATCAGCCAGGTGTTCTCCTTGTGCTTCTCTGTGTCTCGACCATTTGACCTACATTCTCTTTCACAGGACTACTCACCGTTTTGCTCCACTACTTCTGGATAAAGCCCCCTAATCCCCGTTGTCTGGCTAAGTACTCATCTGGATCGTCTCACCTTCCTTCCGTGGACCATGATCAGCCCTGCTGGTGTCCTATTTCCCAGCCTCCTCTTCCTCCATCACACAGTCCAACTGCCTATCCATCCTCCACCGCTACGGCGCACCTCCAAACCGGCCTGTTTGAACCGCAGATATTTAGTTTGGTGCACTGCTGGCTGTTGAAGTGAGAGTGAAAGCTACGGTGAAATCAAAAGAACTGCCTGAGGCCTACAGAGAGAAGGCGTATGAGGACACTTCTGATTCTGGCCTGTCTAATCAGGAATCATTCACCACACCTGCGCCACCATTGAGCTCATCTTACACACCTTTCTCCTGCTCGTCTTAAATCTGCTGCAGTCAGTGCCAGATTATCAAAAGCCTTATCCTGTAGATGTCCAGCGTAGATGCCTGCCTAACTGCAACCGCAACTACGTCTCTCGGATATCCCTGCCTTGCCCTCGTCAGACTTCTACTCTACATTGCTACAAGTCTCTGGACCACGACTTTGATTCTGTCTCCTGACCAACACTCTCTGCCTAACCCTTGGTTCTGACGGCCAGTGTATGACCTACGCCTTCGCCCTAGATTTGTATCAAGTCTCTGACATTGTGCCTGACTCTGCCACTGCGTTTGAAGCAAGCTCTCCCCTCTCTCAAGGCGCTACCTGCTATGGCATCACCATCTTCCTGCTGCAGCTGCTCGGTGGCTCCCCAAAGAGAGAAAGGAATCACTTTACGGAACCAAGACCCCTGTCTGGCTTCTGATGAGGTTTGTGGCTTTATTTCTGAGTCTTCTCAAATTCCCCTATCCCTCTAACAGCCACTGTTCTGTTCCTTTTTCTGCAGTGATTCCAGTTTCACGCCAGCTGCTCCTTTTTTAAAATAAATCTGTTAAGTCACTACATGTATCTGGTGGAAAGTTTGAGGCTTCTTACTGGAACAATAGAGGAAAATAATCTACAAGTGGAGGACTTTCAAAACAATTCTCTGTCAATTCACTCTGAAAACAGACAGCAAGATTTGTATTACAATCAGAAAAAGGGGATATGATGAGTTGACTTTAATGGGAGGTGTGAAAGGACATGACACATAACTGAAAGAAGATAGACAAAGACTAGGATTTCTGAAATAGTGTTTTTTGGACAGATGTGTCTAAATCTAACTATTTGGGCACCACAATGGAGGATATGCTGAGGACATCAGCACGTTTCAGAACCTGCCTCTGATGGACTGCTGGACGCCTCAGATCCACTGAGAGTCCACCACACATCCAAGATCCTGTCAGAGAGGAACCGCCGTGTGTCTCAGACTCTGCCAAGTCAAGCCCAAGCTCCTACTTTCCATCATCCATCTATGCCTCCTGACCGTGTTCCTGAGATCACAGAGGAGGGGGTGCAGGTGAACCCACCTCTGGTCCATGTTCTTAAATCTGTCTGGAATCCACCCTTAAAGCCCCAGTGTGTAAGATTTTCACACTGGGGCACCATCTAGTGGTGTGCTAAATGACTTACAAACAACTTCGCCATAATAGCTACTACGGAAGCCTTGGAGTATAATAAGTGTGATAATGTAAACATGTCCTCCATGTATTAGCTACTGCTAATAGCTACGGTCGTCATGTGAAATGGGTTTTGGCACTGTTTTCAAGTCCACTTGTTTTTTTCTTAAGTTGCTTGTAAAGTCCGTGAGTTGCGTTTTTTCTTTTTTTTTTGGTCTAATTTCTGAACATGCAGTCGTTTAGTTGGGCTTAAAATAAGCGACTATAAACACATGTAAAGAGACCCGGTCTTGCTGCTGCACCACAGACAATGAACGGGCCCTCTCTCCCTCTAACACATCTTGTTTTGGTCTACAGACAGTGCTCAAGCAGCAGGTAGTGGTAAAATATCACATATTGCTCCTTTAAGGAGGAAATTCCTTTATGACTGTGCCCTTCTTTCCTGTTATTCTCACTTGGACCGGCTGGCTGTATGCCACTCTCCGCTCTGCTGATTAGCATGAGCAGCTACACCTGTGGCAGCTCGTTTACCTTCATCACCCCCACCTGTGCTGCTGCCTTTATATACTGATCTTCTGCAGTCACTGCAGAGCGAGGTTCTAGCCTTGTGAGTAGAAGGTTTAGCGGTCTTTACCCGCATTGCCTGTTTTAGACCAAGTTCTCATCTTTTCTTGCTTTGCCGTCACTCGGAGACCTCATTGGCTCTCAGATTTCTGGACACAACCTGGACTGTCAAACGACCACGCTCCTTGCCGAGCCCATCGGACCTGTCAGCCTTCTCCTCCCTGTTCCTCTGTATATGACCAACGGCAGCCTTACAGACCTGCCTCACACCTCAGTCCACTCTGTTGCTTCTCAGCACCCCCGGAGTTGTGCAGAGGTTCTGCCTGCATGCACCGGAGCATTAATTTATTTATTATAGATAAATCTTTTTAAAACACAGTGCTTGGCTTGAATATCGGGTTCCCTGACTGCTTCAGCATAACAGTTCCCCCACTTCTCAGCCATACTTTACAGTGGGCATGACATCTTTTCCACATATTTACACTAGAACCACCCATCTTTGGTGTTGTCTGACCAAACTTTTCTTTGCAGGGCCCATGTATAAGTTTAGATAGTATCTGATGCTTGTTAGGGAGACTTGGTCACACTTTTTGCTGCAGATCTTTAGTAGTGAATCTTGGGGAAATCCTGTTATCTGTGTATATTGGCAAAATAGTCCTCATCCAGTATAGTGGGCATTAGCCAAGAGACATTTAGGTCTGTGTCACATGTTTATGCCTCAGGTAAATATAAAGCCATTATTGTTAGTTAAAGTTTCTAGACAGAATAATCAATTCAAATAAAAAGGCACAATTTAAAAAATGTTCTAGTTAAATTTCTTTTACAGGAATTGCTGGGTATGCAAACAAATATGCCGGCAGGAATTTTAGGACAAACTGTGTCAGTGTGAGATTATGTTACTGCAATAAAAGATGAACCTGTTTTAAGGGTTTTTACTAATTTTAATCAGAGATGCCTCGGTGTGGAGATGTTCACGTTCCACCTGAATCTAGTGTGGAAAGGAAGGTAAATCAAGAATGGAGAGAGAAATTAATCTCGGCCATGTCATTACACCACAGGCAATTTTTGATAGAGCCATGAATTCAACCTTTACTTGAACCCTTACTGGCGTGCCTGCGAAGAAACACTCATCTGGCAGAAAGCAGACACGTGAGTACTGAGATCATTTCTCAAGGAGTGCAGATGTTTAGCTGGTCGACTGCAGACAAGGCGGTCCACCAGCAAGGGTGGAGATTAGGGTGGGTTGAATTTCACTGACATGAGCATGGGTGTACTCAAACAAAACAAAGTTATTGATTTTTGAAAGTCAAAGCAGTTGCTAGTGAATTTCACGGACCCAATTTACTTGCTGAATTGTTTCTTTCGTATGACTTAAGCAGCTTGAACCCTGAGAATAAGGTCTGTTGGTCCTAATTAGTTGTTTAGACCCTGACATTAGCTTTGGATTGGAAATTGGGGCCTTCTCCTTTCATTACTTAGTATAGTCACACAAAGGAGAAACCTTGAGGTTCAAAAGACAGTAAATACAACTTCCCTGACAAAGTTGCATCTCTCATCAGCTTGACATTTTCTCATTGCCTTTCTCTAAATCTACTGTACCTTGTAATTTTTTTGTTTTGGTTGCAAAATGTAGTGCCTAAATTGTAACATTTATATATTTAACCATTCCTCTTTGCAAGATCGCTCAACCCCTGTTAGACTGAATGGACATGTTTTGTCAACAGCAACTTTCATACCAATATTTTTGACTGGGCCATCGTAACTTTTCAACTAAAGCTTATTCTCTGGCTGTAAGGGGAATATTTTTTCTCCTTTTTAATAGGTTTGCTTTCGAGAATGCCTTGCATTTAACTTCATATATCTTCCCATAACTGCAGTTCCCCTGTCTCTGTTAAGGAGATGAGTCCTGAGAGTATGACATGAGCGCCACCATTGGATGGTTTGTTCAGTGTTTTTTCATGTATGCTCAGTGTTGGTGTCATCGGACTAGAAATGTATTTCTCATGTTTACTACATGCCCAACACGTGTTGCAGTAAACTGCAAACAGAAATTCTCATGGCTATTTTCCAGTAAGTAATTAATTTCTTCTTACTGCTCTTCCATAGAGGGCGGGTTAGTGGAGTGCGTGACTGTTAGCTGTCAAAGGAGTCTTCATCCTGAGCTGTGAGTCCCTGCAGCTCCCCCAGAGTTACCATGGGCCTTTTAGCTGCTTCCCTAATTAATGCTCTCCTTGCAGAGCCCCTCACTTTATGTGGACAGGCATATCTTGGTAGCTTTGTAATGCACTCTCCATTACTGCATTTTAGACTGAACACTGCTCTCTAAGATGATCAAAGCCTGAGATATTATTCTCTAAGCTAACTCTGCTTCAAACTTCCCTCATGCTTCTTTCCTGACCTGTTTGCTGTCTGTCTTCATGATGTTGTATGTTTACTCATGTTCTCTAACAAACCTCTGAGGTCTTCATAGAACAGCTGGATTTTTCCTGAGATTAAATCACACACAGGTGAACTCTTAGTGCTACATAGGGGATTTCTGCTGGCGGTTGGTGCTAACAAAAGGGGACTAAATCAAAATGCACAGAACACATTGGATTATCATTAGAATATCCTTGTTCATTCACTTCACAGCTATCCACAATTTTGCGTGGTTTATGGCATAAAGTCCAATACAGGATTTAAAATACAATGGAGTTTGTGGGTGCAATGTGACAACATGCAAAAGGTTTATATGAGTAGTTTTGCAAGGCACTATAAATCTGTCAGTTAATTTATTTGCCTTATCTTTGCCTCCCAGTTTAGTTTTGGTCTTGGTTTTGAATCAAAACCTAAACACTCTGTGAATTGTTGAGGTACTTCCATTTGTAACACTGAGGAAAAAACAACCTCAAATCTGTTCTTGTAGCAACAATTGAAGGGAATTATGACATTGTCCAGATAATGTGTTTAGCTGTGGTTGCCAAGGCAACAGGCTTTATTCAACTAATGCAGGACGCTCAGAATAAGGTGGATCATGCCAAGTGTCTTCGACAAGGTTAGATGGGCCCATCACAAATTCAATTTGGATAACGATAACTGAACCAGACCTGGAGTAAACACACACACACACACACACACACACACACACACACACACACACACACACACACACACACACACACACACACACACACACACACACACACACACACACGTAATTTTTTTGTTACATTTTCTTCTATCTGTCCTGTCTCTATCCTCCCACAGTGCATGAGCTCGCCTTCACGGTTCCTTACTGACTCACATGAGCTGGATCCAGCCAAAGATGGTATGACTGACGGCTTCCCACTCTGCATTTAAAGTCCACCGTATTCTTTAATCTCTCTGGAAAGCATCGGCGATTCGCTGGGAACACTCTGTACACACGTGAGTTCCCCGTGCAACACGGCACAGCGGGAAGCCAAAACAAATCAACTGTATGCAGAGTCCCATTTCAGGTGTGAATTATGTCTAAGAAGGTTGCACAAAGCAAGCAGCACAGTCAATGCTGAAATGTAATGCTTTCATTGTCTCAGCAGTGGAGGTTCAGAGACGTTAGGTCATGATTCACTCCAACTCTTGAACTAACATTTGTATGCAGATGACGAACCGTAATGACTATGACAAAGCCACTTCATACAGCTGATCTTTCTCAGTTCGAGGTAAAAATGTTAGGCACCAGCTCCTAACTCTTTAACTTCACCACAAATAAACAATTAGCTGGCTGAATATTTACCCAATTGGGTGTTTTAACAGGACATTGTTAAAAAAACAACAACAACCATAAAGACAGGTTTAGGTATGTAGAGAGCAGGCTGGCATTAAGCTACAGAATAAAAATCCAAATTTCACAAAAATTCTGCACTACTCGTGAAAGATGAGTCTGTGGACTGAAACCAACCAGTTTTGATCAACTCTGCCAGGAAGTGTGGTCAAAAATCTTGTCCAAATTTTGTCAGATCCTTGCTAATGGCTGCTAAAAGGGTTAAAATAGGGTTAAAAATATTTAAAACAAAATTTTGTGCATCCAGTTCTTGTTTTTGAAATTAATTTCCTTTATAATTTAATCCTGGGAAAATAACAAACTGGTAACAGATCTCAATTGACATTACTGCTCATTGAGAGAGTGAAATATATGTGAAATACTAATTTACTTTACTTTCAGTTTGATTTTTAATTCTCATTAAACTTCTATTTAATTTTCAGTAAAGTCAAACTTCTACTTTTCTAGTGATACAGCAGAAAAGTATTTTGTCCCTTCAATTATACTTTGCTTTTACATTTAAAGTATTGCAAGATGTGAATTTCTAACCATTTAGAAATTCCCCTGCTTCCACGTTTTGTGGAAGCAGGGGACCCAAACGCAAGCAGAAGCTAGGCAGAATCATGTGGAGCCAGAAAAAAACAACAACAAAAAAACTATTAAAAACCGACAGGTGAACACAAGAACAACCAAGAGCTCAGAGAAACAAAAGAACCCCGGATAATCCAGTTGAGAGTTTGAAAACTTCAGAGGACTGAATACTGGAATGAGAAACAGGTGAGTCTGACTAAGCGAATGAGCAACAGCTGTGTGGAGAGGATGTAAAATGTAAAATGTTAAAAATGGAAGAATGGACAGAAATAGGAAACAAGTGGACCAGGAACAAGACCCAAGAATCAACCTAAGGTCCAGAAGGACCAGAATATCACAAAATACAAAGTCCTGTGGATCATAACACAAAACAGAATAACTTTAATGTATGGAGAAGCAAAACTTCTAAAATAAAATAAAAAACAGACAGCTTAAGGACAGTTTTGTCACTGTCTGTGCACCTATTATAAGTCTAATGTTCCTAACCACAGCAGCGTTCCCTAAAGAGGGACACTAAAAGTAGCATCCCACATGTGAGAGTCTCCACCATAGCAACTTGTCTTACCGAGCCCTCAATTAGCTGAGTGGGAGGACACCAGGGAGCCCCTTACCCATCTTCAGACATGGCTCTCGGGACCACAGGAGAGGTTGGCGAGTGCAGAACAGCGGTTGTGTGTAGTGAGGTCTATTATTGACAGTGTGAGGTGTAACAAATACCCACAGTGCCTTTTCCCAGAGAGGACATGTGGAGACAAATATTATGAAGGGTGGAATTAGATGCAGCAAGTAACTGTGATCTGTCTTCAGCTCCCCGGGCTGTTTCACTGTAAAAAAAATAAAAATAAAAATAAAAAAACTGGTCTGATCTGGTTAATTTAACCTGGTGTTTCTTTTTTGTCCCCCAAGAAACACGCATATTATCCGTATTATGAACCTTCAACCTTCACATCAGCAAACAAGTGACTACTGTTACATCTACATCCAAGAGCAATGGGCAATGAATTTCGCATTTGATTTCAGATTTTGTTGTCTCCACTTACTAGCATCATGTAAGTTTTAACCCAAGTATTAGCTTGATTTGAGATATATTAAATGGTTTTTCTGATCAATGTACAGCATTTGGAGCGTATCGATGTTCTGTGCGGATTGGCCGTGGCCTTCAGTGGTGCTAAACCTGAAAGTTACATATCTGGCGCCCCTAGTGGCTAAAAGCTACACGGTGCTGCCATAACAGCTAAATCCTGCATCACATTTCCAAAATAATGGCTAACTGAATCACCTTCTTGGTGCTATTTTCTGAGCACTTCACAAAACACCCAATGCAGCGCTTCCATCCATCCATCCATCCATCCATCCATCCATCCATCCATTCATTCATCCATCCATCCATCCATCCATCTATCTACTGGTTTTATCTCCTTATCCATTCATTATCAATAGATAAAATAAAACCAGTCAGTTCTATAGTGGTAACTTTTAATTAGTTTTTCTTGATCAAACCAAAAAACATATCAAACCATGGCTTTACAACCAACGTATGTGATTTTTGTGCAGCTCTAGTATTTATCATTACCTATTACAATGTTTTGATTTGTAATGGATCACATTGGTTTGGAAAAATAACATTCAATGCTGACAACATTGTCTGCTATATCTTGGCAACGCATCCTACCAGAACCTTTTAATTAGATTTCCTGTGAATGTGTTAAATGGCTTGTGCATGTATTGCGGTTGATCAAGTCCAACAACCCAAAAGCGCTTTACAGTCATTCACACATTCACACCCTGACGGTGGTGAGCTATGTTAGTAGCCACAGCTGCCCTGGGGCGGACTGACAGAAGGCTTTGTTAAGGCTTGTCTGTCTGCTGATAATGCGTCGAACCAGTTAATAGGATGCACACAGCACAACAACTTTTCTCAAAATAGGGTGGCAAAGGAGATTCTGCTATGAAGCGGCACTCACACACTACAAGAAAAACATATTTAAATCAGCCAATGGTGATGTTTAACTTGCCATGCACAAAATAATGTTGTTTTTTTTATCTGATTTATTCTAGTGGGGAAACATCTAACACTTGCCATACATGGAGTTCTAAGACTGAGATGCAAAAATGAAATGAAGGTTCACCTGGAACCAAGGAAACTACAGTGCTTCATGCAATTTGTCGTATCCTTTGACGATTTTCACAGTTCCACCCCAAACTTGTATGTATTTTAGTGAGATTTGGTGTGATAGAGCAACACAATGCAGAGGATTATATGGAAGTGGAAGAAAAATACCTTGAATATATAAATCTGGTCCAGAACTATTAAAGTCTTGTCAAAGATTCTCAATCTGGATTGTGAAATGGATTTTCTTTTATGTGGCCTTTGTGACCTTTACTGACCGTTCTATTCAAACAGGAAGCATGCAGAGAGAGAGGAAGGGTGAACGTCTTGAGGGGTCGGGGAGTCGAACCCCAGATGGCCGTGTTGAGGACTAATAGCTCCAGTATATTGGCCGTCTGTTCCACCGCTACGCTAATAAAAATATGTGGACATTTAAACTGAGATTAAATAACACACAGGTGCACTCTGCTGACTGATTGGCTGAATTATAGGGGCATCTGGTTGCAATGAACTTTATTAGAGAGTAGCAGAGTAAAAGGGACTGAATATAATTGCACACCAAAGTCTGAAGTGTGTCATTGCAACGCTGATGGAGACATATCTAAAAGAATAGCTGCTGTAACGCCAGTAAAAGCTGATCTAGGAAAGCATTTACTCATTGGGGAGGAATACCCATTTATTCCATGCTTTAGTGATTTTTATTTGAAGCAAATAACTTCTAAAATCATGTATCATATAATTTCAGTTCACAATTATGATCCTTGTGTCTTTTTTTACCCCATAAGACACGTGTCCCTCTTATTGGGATTTCGTGTGAATGAGATAGGGGCTGGTCTCCAGATGACAATGCCCTCATCGTGTTTCATGGTCAATCATTTACAACACACGAAACAGCTGTACAACCACTGATCCGCCAGAAAAAAAAAAGATTTTGCAGAAAAGAAAAAGAAAAGAAAGAAAGCTTGTAAAATGGGCATCTGTAGGTTTCCGTAACTTAAGGCTTGGCGATTCCCCAGGGTTGGGTGCTCTTTCTTTTTAATGCCCATCTGTGATATCAGATAACAATTTTTTCCATAGATCAACATGCTGTATCTATGAGGAAGTTCATACCAGTTTTTGTTACCCATTAGTTCTGTATATAACTTCTTTATATCTTTGTCACCTCTATGATTTCCAGGCATTTGTCTGAAGAAAGGAATGTTTTTGGCTGAGTCATAAAGGTCACCGTACACAAACATGTGGGTAGGCCTAAGGGAGATAAGTGTTTGAAGGCCTGAACACTTGGCTGGTAAACCCAAAGTGCAGTTTTCACTTTCCTCTTGATCAGCGCAGATGAGTGAATCCAGTCATCGGGGCGTCATATGGTGAGCAGATCTTACTCTGGCACTATTTCCTCCATAGCAGGGCTGCCTCGTGTAAAACATCTGAGCGACTGGGTCCGCTCTGTGAGTGGGCGTGGGTCTTGTTCCGACATGATGCCATTACCTTTGAAGCCTGATTAAAGTCACCACCTTGTCAGGAGCCGCATTATGTGTCACAACAAGGTAATCGCACTTGAAAGTCAAAGGACTTTGCGAGTTGGAAATGAGCCTGCGAGCGACTTAGCTCCGAGTTCAATGCCGCTCATTTTGCTCCCACTGTTCAGCCGGAGGACTGGAGCAGCCTCATCCCGAGTTTCATGGCGGGCGGTGGAGGGTACAGTTCTTTCACAAAGCTCCGGCTTCGCTGTGAGGTCTTTGTGACTCAGCCAGATCACAGACACCACCTTATTCAGAGCGTGGCCAAAGCTGCACGATATCTCTGCAGAGGAGAATAAGGGTGATTACCGTGGCATAAAAGAACAGGACAAAAGATCAAAGCCACAACGAAATGACTGCTTCAGTAAGAAAGTACCCTCTTTTAATTATACATACTAGTGCGTTTTAGAGCTTTGTGGTGTAGAAATACATGCAAAGCATGAACGGCATGAAATGCAGTGTTTGAGCAGTGGGTGGAGGGTTTGGATGTCTGACCACCCCTCCGAAAGGCAACATAAACACCTGTGGACAGGGGGGGCTACTAAAAATGCGTTACACATGGAAAATATATGTCGACTGAGACGAAGTTGTCGCTGTTGATTTTTGGCGTAGTTTATGCGCAGTGCATCTCTGGCGAACTTCTAAAGCAGGGGTGTCCAAACTTTTTGCCATGTGGGCCGAAATTCTTAAGTCAAACGTTCCCGAGGGCCAAAAAATAATAACAATGAAAAATAACCCAAAAATCGTGTAGTGAATTTTTTATATGATAATTTTAATTAAACTAATTATTCAGATTTTCTGAAGGAAAATGATGTTAAATCACTGTAGAGCCATGGTTAAAAACGGGATTTGCACATTTGCTTTATTAAAAGCAAATTATATTAGACGTAATTGATAAAAAAAAGAAAACTGAATTCTTTTTGGTCTAGCAATATGAAAGCAGGATTTAGGCCTGTGTTTCTTTGAAAATCTTGCTGTGTTTAGCTCATTTTGAGAAATGATTTTTTAAAAAAAAAAAAAAACAGCTTTTAATGCACAAAAGTTTGCATCTGAGTTAAAGTCCTCAGACAGATGTGGTCGTATTTACTATGAAATAAAATAGAATGTAAAAAGTGTGGTTATTGAAAGATGAATACATTGTGTTGTACCCAGCGTGTTCTGTTGTAAGGTCGCAACCTGCCTGTATTCATTTTACCCTAATAAAAATAAAATGTTTCCATCTCCATCAGCCAAATCTTTGCAATAGACTTAATCTTTCTTGAAATGCAGTTGAGGGGCCAATCAAAATCAGTCCAGGGGGCCAAAAATTGGCCCCCGGGCCGCACTTTGGACATGCCTGTTCTAAAGCAATGGCTCTCTGGGGTTTTAAGCTGCTGCTTTTCCATCTTCCTTTACCAGCCAACACTAGCTTATAAGTAAGAATAACAAATGGGCCGTCGCTTACTGTCCTGTATTCTGTTCCCGCTCTTCTCTGTAACCGCAGTGCGGGTAAAGAATATTTATATTAGCCCATATAAAGACAGGCAGTGCCTTGTTGTTGCGTTATGTTTATTTTTTTAAGTGGGCCTAAGTGACCCTTCAGCTGCTTTAACTCGGTCAAAAATGTTCCTCCAGATTGAGATGTTTGCCCAACCCTACACAGCCTGTTCAAGGCTTGAAATCACAACCGGCTCTTTTAGCAACTTTATACAATAACACCCCCCCCCAAAATAATACATTTACATGTTTTAACATGGACATCTGTATTTTTAAAGGCGTTGGATTTAAATGTGAAAATAACAGCGTGGCTTGAGAAACAGCAGCGTTCTGATCTCGGCGTATGAAAGCGTTCAGCAGTCTGCCGTCTCCGTGTTATTGGGCTGCTCTTTCTCGCTGTCCCTGTGGTTATAGGAAATTGGCTTCTGCTCCCAGTTACCCAAGCCTGTTCCAGGAGCTGCCCACTATTTATTGTCGTCTAGAGTGTGTGTGTTTGGCAGAGAGGCTGGTTATTTCAGACCAGACCGACTTTTCAATCAGAACTGGGCCAGTTATGACATTTAAGCTGTAAATAAACAGACACCGGCCGCCTTCACCTCCGGTGACTTTTTTTTTTTTGCTTTGGACTGGGAGCGAACGCAAGCAAACAAAAGCGAGAAAATGCGTCCAATCAGACTGATTAAACCCAGACCTTTTTTTTTTTTTTTTTCCCAGCAGCAGCTACAGTCGGGGAGGACGTTACGAGAGAGTTTACGGGCTTGAGACGCAGCGCCAAACACAAGCGGCGTCTCTTTTCACAGCCTCAGTGATCACCCACTCACACCTGGCCAGTCGCTGTAAAAGTGGCAAACAGTGAGAGCCAGCGTACTCAGCGAAACAGAAAAAAAAAAAACACCTGTGTCCGCTTAGCGACGGCGGTACACACACAGCCGTGCGATGGCACAGTCCCAAAGACACGCTCAGAGGGATGAACAGCTTATTCCCAAGTCTGATGCTGTTCCTTTGTGGGAAAGTTTGCACCAAGCCTCCCTTTGAAGACGGTGAAAAACAAATGTCCTCCTCTCACATGTGAATAAGTAGCCTATCACCGAATCCAGATGTTACCCCTGTTTACATTTTTTGCATTATTTGAGAAAGGCCACTCCGTGCACTCGTTTTGCCTTATCTCACGTTGTGGTTTTGGTTGATCTATTTTTGACCCCCTATAGCAATCAACCAAGATTTGATTGCCTTTGAGTGAACTGAGAGGACTGCTCGCTCTGTCCTTGGACGCCCGTTAAAAAGCAAACATGACTAATTTTGTTGTGCTTAGCAGAGCGAAAGATAACATCTCGTCAGGTTCAGCAAAACAGAGAGCGACGCTTAATGCGCGCGCGTCTCCTGCAGGCTGTGCGGATCCCGGAGGACAGCGGCGCTGGCGGCTCTCCGGTGGAGGCTGCGAGGTCGGGCCCCCGCCATGCTGACTGCCAACGCGCCTCACGGGCGAACACCAAGGCCTTGAAATTCCTCCGCTTTTGAAACACAGAAGCCTTGAGGGGAACTTCGTGTAACAATGTTGTGAATTCTTCACTGATTTCTGTCGAGGTCAGGGAGGTACAGAAGCAAGGACAAGACCAATAAAGAGCCTTGCACAAGTATTCATCTTTTAAATGTCAATATGTTTTATTGGGATTTTATGTGGAATCAAAGGACACGTGTTTTTCTCTTCTAATTAAAATCTAAAAACTGCTTTACTCGTCTAATGACTGAAGTATTTGCCAAATTGTACTTGAATAAATCAGACAGGAGGGAGAGTGTCTTTAAACAGCTGTTGGTGCTGATTTTAGAAAAGGTTCATGTCGCCGACTCGGCGGTTTCAACAAATAAAGCCATTATATGAACCAATGCATTTTAGCCTTTAACTCCAATTTCCCCCAGGATTTTCCTGTCCTTAGCTCCACTTGTCTTCACATCAGCTTTGGCCTGCAGAAGAAAACAATCCCCACCTCATGATGCTGCCACCACCGTGCTTCACCTTGAGGATGTGCATGAGGTCAGTTTCTCAGCTTAGTTTAGTTTTTTGCCATACATAGTGTTTGGCATACAGGGCACCAGAAAAGATGCTTCCACAGGATCCCTGGGGTCCTTGCATGGTTTGTGGCAAACTGCAACCCAACCAGAGGCCAACCGATATTCTTTATTTTATTTTGTGTTTTCTTGTTGTATTAGTATCGGCTGATACTTGCATGTGTCGGCCGATCCATTAGTGCATTCAGCAGCCAGGCCTGGGCGTCATGTGAAGTGCATACATGGCCGCTGCCTCCCTGCTAGAGAGCGCCTGGTAATGTAAGAGTGGCTGTTTTCAACTTTTATTGTATTTTTAACTGTCTAATTTAGATTTAATTGCCCTTTGAATGTTTTCTTTGTGGATGTGTGAGTGGGATAAAGCAGCTCCTGTTTCACTCCAATGGGTAGGTCATATGAATGTTTTTTGTTTGTTTTTTTACTTTAACTTGGTCGAGCCGCTTAAAGTTGGTGTAGAACTCCTGTCCTCCGCTTTAAGCCTTCTGGCTGATGGGATGGAGTGGTGTAGCTACAGCAGCTGTGAGCTCTCTCTCTCTCTCTCTCTCTCTCTCTCTCTCTCTCTCTCTCTCTCTCTCTCTCTCTCTCTCTCTCTCTCTCTCTCTCTCTCTCTGCGTGTGCTCGTCTTCTCTGTGTCCATCTTTAACAGTTTCCTTATGATTGGATTGTACAACATAATCACTTTTTGAAGTAGATACAAATAACAGTTTAATATATAAAACAAACAGAAGATTTCTGGAAGGTAATTTGCATCGATGACTGGGTGTAAAAAAAAGATCAAGATTCAGATTGTTCACATTTGACATTTTTTAGGTTAAGTTGCTGTTTACAAATATTCTCAGAATGTAAATTTGCACAACAAATGGCTTGTACTGCTACATGAAGGGCACAAACTTTTTAGTGTTTATTTATTTTGTATTGTTATATACTAGTGTTGCACCGATACCGATACCAGTATCGGCCGGGGTGCCGATACCGCACTAAAATGGTGGTATCGGTATCGGCGAGTACCAACAAATAGGGCACTGATACCATTTTGATGTTTGTATGTCACTTAAACGCAGCCTTCTCTCTCCTGACACTCACTAGTTCTACTGGATTCACTTTGTATTAGTCTTTTTTCCTGCTTTAATAAGGTAGCAGCTTGAAAAAGCCATGATAGCAATTATTTTACATCCATGTAGTGTGCTGTTCTTTATATATACACACACATAAATTTCAAAGTAATGGTATCGGTATGGTATCGGTATCGGCCGATACCACACAGCCAGGTATCGGGTATCGGTATCGGGGCCAAAAAATGGCATCGGCGCAACACTATTATATACTTAAATGTTCTTTATTGTTTGCTATCCATCCATCCATCCATTTCCCAACGTGCTTATCCCTGTTGGGGTCGTGAGGGGTGCTGGTGCCTATCTCCAGCTGTCAATGGGCGAGAGGTCGCCAGTCTGTCGCAGTTTTGTTTGCTAGCCATTGCTTATATATTTTTAGATTTTTTTTTTTTAAAGGAGCATTGCGCAAGTTTGAAGTTTTCTACTATTTAATGCAGTTGCCTCAGTAGTCAGTTCCTGAGAGAGTGATCAGGGTCGTGTTCTCTGGGCGTGACACGGTGCGCTCTTGTTCACCTGGCTACTTTGTTGAGTCTCCGTCGTCATTGATGGATTAGCGAGAGAACTTGGGCTAACTTCAACATTTAAAGATTTCTTACCTCAGAAGACATGACGACTCTAAACAAAAGACCTGTGCAATCTCAGTGGCAGATTCTTCCTCTGCAAAAAAAGTCTGGAGCTTGTGCTATACCCCTTTAATAAATGTTTTTTGTTTTAATTGACACTTGTGTAACATTTGTTATCATTGTGTCCTTTTTATCTTGTTCAAGGAAGAAGAAAAAGCAGTATCAGCTTCAAGAATCAGCCCAAAAAAGATCAGCCCCACGTATCGGTATCAGTTTGCCTAATAATCGGTATCCGTACCAGCCTTAAAAAAGCTGTATCGGTCGATTTCTAAACCAAACCATATGGGGCTTTCTTACATCAGTGGCTTCCTATACGCTTTACTTCCAAAAACACCAGATTAAAGTTGTGTGTGACTAATAATTCTCCTATCAGCCTGTGGATCTTTGCAGATCCTCCATGGGCCTCTTGCTTGCTTGCCTTACTAACGCACGTCTTTCCCAGGCTGTCAGTGGCAGATGGGACAGCCATGTCTTAGTAGTTCTGCAGTTGATTCCTAAACAGTGCGCTGTGTGATCTCCAACACATTAAACCTCTGTGCTGAGTTCATCAGTCCCTGAAGCCTTCACAGAACCGTGGTATAAGGACTGTATTTACTAATGTGACTTCTGAAGGCAATAAGTTGGACTAGATTTTATGTAGGGGTGTCAGATTAAACTGCCTGCCGTACTGATGTTAAACATGAAAACATGTTTACCACCACTAAACACTCCTTTCTGTTGGTCATTAACAGGAAATTGCACTGAAGCATGCGGCTGTAACACGATGCACTGTGACCGGGGTTAGTCCCCCTGGTTCCCTTCAGGTTGAAGATTACATTCCAATCAATGTGAAATTTAGCTCACAGTACTTTGTTGCAATTATTTGACACAACACTGTCATTAATTTAAAAAAATAGACTGGAAATTCTTCATCTGACTTCCTTATTCTATCATATTTTAGAGTTTGTTTGTTTTTTAGCAGCGTGGCATTCAGTAAATCGCTTATCTTGTCTCTCAGTACAAAAAAGCAAAATAAATTCAGACGCTGACCACACTAGAATGGGTGTGTCGCGCATCTTGACACATTTGATAACATTTCTCAGCGTTTCAGCAGCATTTTATCAGCTCCTCATTTGGGCTGTCCTGAATAACAGATGTGTAAACACAGTCTAGAATGGAGGATGGGGTTATCAGGGCTTCAAACTTCTTCCATTACTAACTTACTGTTCAGAAAAATTTAAATTCCTCTGCTACCATTGTAGCTTTGCCGACTTTATACATACATATTCATTCACAGCAAAACAAGAATGTTGTCTTTAGTATGGGACATTTATTTTTCTCCGTTAGGGAAGAGGACCAACAAGTAACTTATGTTTTTTTGGTCATTAAACATTAAAACAAGAAAATAAACATACACCTGTATACAACTGGAAATAAATTACAGACATTTAAAGGGTAATTACATGAAAAATATGTCCCCTTAAACTTCGCTTCAGCATTTTCATTAACTGACAGTAAACACGGTCTCATTTGGAAAGACTTTTATTTTATTTTACATTGTTTTTATTGTACTTGTCGTGAAAATAGCTCCACAAGAAAATTGTTTTAAAGCATGTTGGTAAAATGCAGAGAAATCTGCTGGACTAAAACAGGAAGTAAGAAAAAAAGTAACGCACACTCAGCTGTTGAACTTTGCATTGGGACCATGTTGGTTTCATGACCTTTGAATCCAGGTTCTGGGGTTCTGAAGCACCCAGCAATCATCATCTCTCCACCACCATGCTAGATAGCTGGTCTAGGATGTTTGTGCTGACGTGCTAGAACTGGATTTGCCAAACTTGGCACTGTGCCTCGAGGTCAAACATCTTCACTTTGATCCCATCTGTCCAAAGGGTCTTGTTCCACAGTTTAACTTGTTTGTTTAGCTGAAATGTTGCTAATTAAAGCCGACTATGTGATTCTTAGAGCGGAGACGCTTCCTGGCAACGATTTCTAAGGAGATGAATTTTGTCCAGTCACAATAAATGTTTAACATTGTCTAAGATGGAGCGTTTTACTTTATTGTCATTGGATGGCCCGACCTCAAAGGGCTCATGCTGGGCCATTTTCCCTTCCTACCATTGTGTCCAACGCCACCGTGATTCAAAGCTGCAAACTACCGAGACATCTGTTTGGACCGACGTGTTCACATTTTTAGATGATTTATCAAATGCCTTTAGTTTGCAGTATCTGAAGCTGACTTTCCCTGATCCATTCTTATGCAAACTGTGATGGTATGTTTATTTGTAACACGCTGTTTCCGTATTCTGGCTGAGAATGAGTTTAATGAACAGAAAAATGGTTCAATAATCGTGTTACGCATTTGATACTGGGTTGTATTTCCAAGCTGTTCGTAATCCTTGAACTGCTTAATAATTTATTTCCAAGTTACAAGTTGCAATTACAGTCTATAAAACATTTTATTGGGAGTTCAGGTGATAGAGCAACATGTATGCATGTAAGGATGTCAAAGGATGTTAATGTGTTAGAAGGGCAAGAAGTCCAGATATGAATATAATCTGAAGTCTGTGGCAAGGCTTGAAAACTTGTGTTCCCAGACTCTCTCCATCCCATCTGACTTGGTTTGAGCTCTTTTACAATGAACAGCTAAATGTTGCAGAGATATACCAGGAAAGACTACAAATAAAAATGCTTATAAATAAATAAAACCTCACAATGCTTTTGTCTTCTACTTCCTAATTATTCACTACTTTGTGAACTCAAAAAAATTAATGATATTAAAGAGCAAATAATTATTGTTACAGATTTCAGAAAGGTAAACTGTCTTATACTGATTCACTACATGTAGACAGACAAATTTCGAGCATTTGTTTTTAGTCATTATGATGAATGCGTACGGAAAATGAAAATCCACAATACAATGTCTCAAAAACTTTTTGCAGTTTCAATAAGACCTTGATCAATAAAAAATGACATTTTAAACAGAAAACTTTTTTAAAAAGAAAAAAGAAAAAGAAAGAAGGAATGTGAAGTTTCTGAAAAGTATGCCCATTTCTCTACTCTCAGTACTTGGTTGGGCCTCCTTCAAAGAGTGAATTACTGCATCGATGCTGCGTGGCAGGGAGGTGAACAGCCTTTGGTTCTGTTGAGCTGTAATAGAAGTCCAGGTTGCTCTAACAGCAGCCTGCAGGTCATCTGCACTGTTGGTTCTGGTGTCTCTCATCTTTCTCTTGTCAATACTCCACAGTTTCTCTATGGCGTTCGGGTCAGGCCAGTTTCCTGGCCAATCAAGCACAATGCTACCGTGGTCACTGAACCAACCTTTGGTACTTTTGGCAGCACCAAGTCCTCCTGGAAAATTAAACTAGCATTTCCGAAAAGCTTGTCAATAGAAGGACGCATGAAGTGCTCTAAAATATCCCCGCAAATGATTGTGTTGACAGTGGACTTCAGAAAACCCAGAGGTCCAACACCAGCAGATGACATGGCGCCCCAAACCATCACCGACTGTGGAAACTTCACTCTGGACATCAAACAACATGGATTCTGTGCCTCTCCTCTCTTCCTCCAGACTCTGGGGCCTTGATTTCTGAAAACAGGACTATGGACCATTAAGCAGTTCCTTTTCTCCTTAGCCCAGGTAAGACACCTCTAACATTGTCACTGGTTCAGGAGTGACTTGACATGAGGAATGTAAAATTGGTAGCCCGTATGTAGGATTAATCTGTGCGTGGTGGCTCTTGTTGCAATGACTCCAGCCTCAGTCCACTTCTTGAGAAGCTCCCCCATCTTCTTGAATGGATTCCCCCTGACGATCCTCTCCATGCTGCGGATCTCCCTGCTGCTGGTGGTGCCCCTTAACTTATCACACTTCTTCCTTCCACTCAACTTTCCATAACTTTTTCACGATCGTCAAATTTTTCTGAGACACTGAATTGTGGGGTTTCATTATCTGTAAGCGATAGACACCAGCAACCCCCGCGATTAAGTGGGTCACAAAATGGATGGATAGATGGATATCCCCAAAATTACAAGAAATAAAAACTTTCACTCTATTTACAAATAATCTGTATATGAGTTTCACTTTTGAAATGAGTGACAGGAAATATTAGGCCTTTTCAAGATATAAGATATTTCTTGAGGCAAACTAACTGAACTGCCAACCATTGAGCAAGGCCTTTCCTCCAGAAAGACGGTGTGAAATCCGAAGGTTTCACCTCTAGTAACGTGGCTTGAGTCAACATCAGCTGCTTCTGAGCCCCCAGAACAGAGAAAACATATAAAATGTACATGTTAAGGGCTTGAAAGGGTTGAGCTTAGAAGACATCTGTTGTTGATTCTTATCTCAGCTGGAGGTTAGCTGCCCCGGGCCTCGTTACAGGGACAACATCTGACTCACTGGTAGAGCTGCATTGTGGGAACTGATGGTATCTGTGTGCTCTTCTTAAGTAGATGTCGCTGAACTGCTCATTCAGGAACTGACCAGAGGAAACCGGCTCCATCTTACAAGAGACTTCCGGATCAACTGATGCTTGCAGGGTTTTAAAGTCAAATTTTAATTTGTATACTTCAGGGACCATCGTGTTCAACACCGATTTTATCGCTACCAGAACGTCGTAGAGGTGATTGCAGGGGTTTAAACGCCGCCACTTGTGAACAACAACACCTCTTAAATAGAGAGTGCGGTTGGCTTGTTTCAGGTGTCATGGGAGTCACCCACCTCAGGTGTGGAACGACACTCCTGGGGGGGTCGGTGTGCATTAGTGGTATGCAGCAGATGGCGAACCGAGATGAGGCAGACAGTTCAGGTAAATATGACGAGGAAGGAGGGGCAAGAATTATATAATCTCCCGTTTTTGCTCATATGGGGGCAACTTGAAGCCCCTTCCTGCTTGAGCAGGCCAGTAGGCATAATCACTCTTGTACTTATGACTCACACAGTAATATAACCAATCAGCTGGCCAGTCAGTGGACAACCACAACATCTGTTATATTTTTGAGATTTCCATTACAGTTAGAGGACAAAAAGTGCTCAAAAATGGTCACATTTCCTGCAAAGATTGTCATGGCCTTTAAATTTCTTTACATTTTCTCACTTGATAAAAACATAAGCTTGTTTGTTTTATTTGGATTTTATGTGATAGCCAAAGAGAAAGTGGTGTGGGACTATGAAGTGGAAGAAAAAGGATGTGGTGACTCTGGAGGAGCCGCAGAAAAGCGAGGCAGGCAGGAGAATCTTTGAGGACATTTCAATTCTGCAATTCTGGCATTGATGAAAGACTAGCAGAGTCAAAGTCTAGATCCGAATGAGAATCTGTGATAAGACTTGAAAATGAATGTTCGCGGATGATGCAAGGAAGAATAGGCAAAGATGTCTGCTTCTAAATGTACAGGCTGGTAAAGAAATACCCGAAAAGATGCGGTTCTACCTGTCTTAACTCGGGCCAGCTGAAAGGAAATGCATGCCACACTTTTCAGTTTGTGAGAAAATAATAGAAATTTTGTTAAATTTGTGTTTGTCTATCACATAATATCCCAATGCATTGATGTTTTAGGTCTGAGTGTGATAAAATCACCTCACAAGGCTCCGCATAAAGATTCTTTGCATTCAGTCCACAGCTGACCGCCAGTAAACCCCGTCTCTCCCGCCCCGCCCCCACTTGCTTTCATTCAGGCAGTAGCTTAGCGATTTAACTGAATGCAACTGCTCAAAGGTTTGTATTTTATTTGGTGTCATGGTTGCTTCACAATAAAACTTTCAATTTGATGTGTGGCTATTCTTAAAAAAAATCTGTTTTGGCTGTTCCTCTTTATTCCTGTCAGACAGGAAAGGGATATCTTTCTTGTTAAGGATTACAAACTGACCCACAGAGGCGTCCTTCCCTGACTAACAGGCATGCAATATAGAGATATTCAGGTCAATAAATAAAAGACACCTCTGTGACATCTGGGATTGGAGGACTGTTGTTTTTTTTTTTGTTTTAACAGCACCAATAAAACAGAAGGAATTTGTTGCTCATCGAGCAGGAATGCATCTTTCCATGACGAGATAAACTTTTGTTGCTTCAGATCGATAACCCTGAGCAGGTCAACAGCCGCCATAGGCAAAGCAGACCCGTGCGGACTGTGTAGCTGTTTTTTCCTCAGAGGGCAAAAACAGTTCCCAGTATTCAGATGCGACCTCTTCTTGGAAGGATAAATCATGTCCATGTTTTGTGCTTGGTTTTATTTTTTTTCCCTCTGCAGACTGGTTGAAAATAGTTTTCCTTCAGAAACTTAATCTAATCTCTCTTTCCCTCTCATGGTCAAATGTCAAACTAAAGGTTTCAGAATGATAGCCTACAAACCAAACGAGTGAAGTGAAGGGAATTTAGGTTCTAATGAAGGTATTGACCACACTTTTCTGAGAGAACCAAAGGTTTTAAGACTAAAATGTTACCTAACATACATCAAAGAATGTTCTAATAATTTGAAGAAGAAAAAACAACTAAAACTCAAATAGAAGTAAAGCATGACATGTTAAAGAAAGGATTTATGGCAAAACATTTTAACATATAGTCAAACCACACTCCTTTCAGCGATTACATTTTTATCACGTCTTTGGCTTCTCTATGCTTAAACTCATATTTTACCGAGCAGGATTGAAATCAGATATATCTAGAAAAACATTTCAGCAAGAATCATTGTATTTCTAGGTCAATTAAACTTCATCAGAAAATCCAATTAGAAAGGATAAGAGTCGCAAAAGTTTTAAGACAACTCAGCGTGTGTCTGGCTATCCAGTGCTGAGAGCTGTAATTCAAATTTTTCCTTTTTAAAAAACAGCTTTATAGATATTCTGAAGAGAGTTCTTGCTAACCATAATCCACATTTCATATTTCTTACAGATTGCTGCTCCTGCAACAAGCTGGCACGTTTCAGCTACAGATTTACAAAAGGGTATTCCAAAAAAAGTAAAAAACAAAGCAACTGGACTTGTTTTCCGTTGTTGAAGACGTTTCGCTTCCTCTCCAGGAAGCTTTCTCAATTCACAAAGTCTGGAGTAATGTGGACTAACAAGCTTTATACTACTGTCCAAACAAAGGCCTTGTTAGATAACATGCAAATTAACTTTTTTTGGAATGACCATGACCTGGATGACTGAGAATCTTCACCAGCACAAAAGGGTATTCTTCCTATAGAGATTAAAGAAATGAACATTGCTGATATATTATAGGTATCCTTGTTTAATAATGTCCCATTTATTGCGTAATCTTAACTAACCCATAACTACCTTTCAGAGTTTTGTTTCAGATGCATACTCTATTGTTTTTGTAGTTTGTTTACATCTCTGATAACACGGTGGCTGTTCTTCCAATACATGTAAGTAATTTACCTGCCTCTATGTAACTGTACAGTATTTTTCTTGTGCATTCTTTTTAGATTTTCTAACCCATGCTGCCATTTGTATTTCCCTTTTCTGCTGAGACGCCTGAATTTCCCCCACTTAGGGACAATAAAGGTTATTTCTACCTTATTCTAAATTTCATCTCATCAGTCAGAATCGTATTGATCAGTGGATGTTAGGATGCTGTATGGTGAGTCTTTTTAGCTCTTCACTATTAAGTCCCTTTTAATTTGGTTTCTTTTTCTTAGCTATTTGAACCCACTCTGGTCACGCCGTTATAAAGTGACTCGTGTTAAACACAATGTGTGTAGGTAGAGAACTCCAAAAGTGCGCTTATAAACACTTTGCAGCCCATAAAAAAAAAGAAACGCCACCAAACCAGATGTGTAAATTAGAACACAGTTCTAATGACTGAGACTGTCAATGCTAAAACTAAAGCATCAATAGTGCTGTATATTGCTCAGCTGAGAGCCCACTCTGTGACCCGTGGCTACATTTTCATTTAGTTGAAAGCAAACTGTGATCTGACAACTCAGACAGGATGTGGACTGCTGCTGTGTGAATCATCTACTTACAATTTGATCAACCAGGAGGCATATTAAACGGGGCATATCCTGCTTTTTAATGCTTTGCTTTTCATGTTGAAATCATTTAGTTGTTGTCTATATAAAACCACACTGCAATGCTTTGGTCTAAATTCCTCAATATTGTTGCCCCACAGCCACCTCTTTTCCCCCCCGTTCTGAGGCACGTCTAGAGCAACTCATTTCGGTGCTGTATCTTTAAATGCATTAAAAGCTTCACACACTGCCCTGGCAAGCCAGATTGACTCACGGCATGTGTATTTAATAGTGTTGCACCGATACCGATACCAGTATCGGTCGGGGCCCCGATCCAGGACTAAAATGGTGGTATCGGTATCGGCGAGTACCAACAAATAGGCACCGATACCATTTTGATGTTTGTATGTCACTTGAACGCAGCCTTCTCTCTCCTCACTAGTATTATACATGTTATAGAAGTTCATGAAAGTTGCACTATTTTGGCATTTGAGAGCCAAAACTCAGGGTTTAAAAGAGATTATTCAATTATTAATGTAATTTTACTGTCTTACTGTTGCACTACTATTATACATGTTATAATTTCACGAAAGTTGCACTATTTTGGCCTTTGAGAGCCAAAAGTTTATTCAACTATTGTCACTCATTCCAGGTAGGCAATAAAAAGTTGTACTATCCTAAGTAGTATGCAGATCTTCATATATACAAACACACATCAACTTCAAACAGATGGTATCGGTATGGGCCAATAATGCACAGCCAGGTATCGGGGCCAAAAAAATGTCATCGGTGCAACACTAGTATTTAACACCCAGCTTGTCAGTCTGGGCAGGCTTATACAGTCCGGTCTAAAACTCACTGGACCAATCACAGCGCAGGAGTGGGGTAGTTTACGATGCGTCACTCTTAGCTCTAGAATTACCCATAATGCAGCAGCTGTTTTCTGTAACCATAACAGTCACTCTAAGGGCTGAAACAGAGCATGTTGCTTGGAGTTTGCGACGCAGCCGTAATTATGTCATTGGTTATAACCTGTGTCTGCTGACCCTGTTAGTCCCACCCTGTCCCTGCCTATAAAACCGGGCTTTACCCGGCGCTTTCCAGACTGATGTTCCATGTTTACAGCGTAAGTCAGATGGGCTGGCCAGGCCATTCACACCCCGCCCACCTCCAGATTGCAGTGGTCCACTCCACCCCATTCGGCCATTGTTGGAGTATGCTGAAGGACGGTGTAAAAAAATTGTCTGGGTTAATACACCCATCAACCGAATATTATCACTTGTAGCTTCGGCATCCTTGAGCTTAAACTACAAAACTGAGTTGAAAAAAAATGAGAACAAAATGGCAGATTTGTGAAACTCGTAAGTTAGAAGTCCATGACCATGTTCAGCAGCTTTGCAGCAAATAATGTGACGTAACTGTCACAGTAACTGATGTGAAGAGATCTGAAAATAGAGACGAGAATAGAGAAAACTCAACGACTCGATGACTGCCAAAAAATAATATACAGATATCTATGCAGTACCTGGACAGACTAAGTTCAAATTTCCTGCACTCCAAGAGACTCCAAGTACACAACAAAATGTATTTAAGAGGGAAAAAAGTGGATTTTGCATGATGCGTCTCCTTTAACAACAAGCACCAAAACGCCCAATAACCTCTTCTTTTGTGTAGCTACAACAATTGTGTGATCATTGGGCTTGCCATACCTGGAGGCCCCGCCCGGCCCCGCACAGTGACGCTGAGCTGCCAGAGGAAAGCTGCTCTGACTGGAGGACAGCGGGGAGAGCCAGCGATGGCTTCACTCAGACAGGAGCACCACTATGGGCTCTCCTGCGGCAAAGCGAGCAAAAACTGCTCCAACATCACTCTGTACCACGTCAAGCTCACGGACACGGCCATCAGGGCGCTGGAGGCTTATCAGAACCTCAAGGTATGTGTTTAGAGAGATATTTATTGGTCTCTTTAACAGATAAATTACTTTTGTTTTTCTTTTCTCACCTTTAAAAAAGAAAAAGTTTGCACTTTCACCTTTTGAAATATTGCTCAGCTGATATGTTTGTAGGGTTGCTCTTCTTGTTGTATTTGCTGTTTTGGTTGCATGGAGCACAAGAGTCTCTCCTGTCAGTCCACAGCTGCTGGTTTGTGCGCTTTTACCCAGAACCAGATTCTCCTTGGTGCGCAGGAAAGTGGGACAGAACCCTGTGATTATCTTAGAAAAACAAACCGCTAAGCTGTTGCTTTGAAACTCCTTTTTTTTCCCCTTCCCCTATTGATCTTCATTTAGATCTCAGCACAGAAACACGGACGCTTATCTGATTGGAGAAGTAGGCTGCTTTGTCCCATACTTGAATTGGCTCCAGTGAAGACCATTGAGAGGCATTACTGATTGTGTAACATCGAGTTACATGTAGAAAGACTGCAGCACAGTTGTGTGATTTCTGGACTAATTTAGGGAGTTTACTTTGCATTAATGCTCAGTTAATTAATCGCCCCTTCCCTCTTTTCTTTCCTTTAGGGAGTTTTACAAAATGAGACGTCAATCTGTTTCAAAGGAAACCATGGGGTAAGTTTTATTAATTTTTCATTTCTTGTGTTTAGTTTTATGTGCATAGTGAAGAAACAGCTTTAAACCCTTCCATGACCGGGGGTGGCATACCCTTCTGCAGAGCATGCAGCTTAAATGGATGAAACTGCATTACAGGATGAGTGGTAGTGTTAAAAAAAAGCAGTTATCTTTTATTAGAAAAAGAAATGAAAAAAAAAATCCAGTAATTTCCTTTTTGTCTTGATTCATCCTGCTTCGCTGATGACTCACGGGGGGCCCCCACCGTGCTGCCACCCTCCGAGCTCTGAAGAAGGGGGCTCAGGGCTGGTCCCTGGCAGCAGATAGGAGCCGTGCAGGTTACTGGGTCAGGTCGGTGACAGCGCGGGGGATTTGTTGGGTCAGCAGGCGGTGCTGGGGAAAAGGGACGAAGGAGGGGAACATGGAGAGGAAGGGGGGAGAAATAGATGGAGCTGGAGCCAACCCTGAAAAGTTGTTGATGAGTCGAACAAAACGCCAGCACGACGTTCTCCTTCTTCTCATTTCTGGATGTGCGGTTTAAACTCTAAATGTGCGTCTGCGGATCTGCAGGCGCTCGCAAAAGCATTCATACCCCCCTAAAGATTTAGATGTCATGTCAATGTGATGGCCTCACGCTTTAATGTTTTTTTATTAGGATTTAATAATAGTTTTTAACCCCACGCGAGCCAGCCCTTCACTGCAGCTTTGTCTCTACCGGGTTTGCGCAGACAGGGATGGATTTATAAAAAATGGCTCAGTCAGGAGAGTGTCTGTGAATGTCCGTTTAAAAGTCTTGATAGAATTTCTCCCTGGGCATCGACACAGCCTTTCTGTGACATGAATACGCGCCGATCTGAGCTAGGCAAAATTATCGCATTGTTTATCATAATTTTTTTTTAATTGACCCAATAAGTTTTATCCGTTGGCGTAATCTTGTGTAACAATATGGCAATGTTTGCTAACCCAACAAACCAAAAGTATTGTTGGGATGGTTGTTTTTGCCATCAATGGTTCCATGACAGCGTCAATAAATTGTAACATCTTTAAAAAGGGGGTTAAATGCACTTATAGTGTGTTGCTTAGCAATAAGATCGCACTCCTCGATGCAAATGGTTTCCTGAAGCTGCCCCTTTTAATAGTCAGTAAGTTTTTGTTTATTAGGGTTTGTATTTGGGGGGAAGATGCGGCAAAGATCCACAGGGTGGAGTCGGCCACGGGACGGCAAGCGTCGAGGGTTAAGGCCTCCGTCTACGGGTCATGTGCGCTACCGACTTGCTTCTGTGTTTTTCTGTATTTTTCTTAGGAGCACTAAATGTGATCGCATGGCTGGACTGCAATGATGTGCAGCCACGGCCCTACAGTCGATTGCCAAATTGTTTATTGTCACTTTTTTCCGATATTGTGATAAACGTTTAAGCCCATGTCTCCCCCATCCGTCATCTGAACCCTTCCATTGCAGCCCAGGTCGTTGTCCTGTTGTGGGGCAAACGTTTTGCCTCAGTGGCAGATTGCCCCTGTGCTTAACTCTGTCTGACCATCTTCCCTGGCCCTGCTGAAGAAAAACAACCCCACAGCATGACTAGGCCACCACCTCTAACAGTGGCGGTGGTGTGTTCAGGGTGAGGTGCAGTGTTAGTTTTAAGTAACGCATGCTGTTTTGCATGTAGGCCAAGGGTTTAGTCTCCTCTGAGGAAAACCGCATTCATTGTCACGTTGTCCATGTCTCCTACATGGCCTGTACTCAGGACCTCCTGCGGCTTTCTTCCATCAATCCCTTTCTTCTGGCCTCTATTATTTAGGCGTGCGCCGCTGATGCTCATCCTACCAACAAATTCTCCTACCTGAGCTGCAAATCTCTGCAGCTCCCCCAGAGTCGCCACGGGCCTCTCCGAATAATGCTGTCCTTGGGTGGTCCAGTCTGCGGCGTTCCTTGGTCTTTATGATGCCGTTTGATCTCTAATGTTTCTCTATGCTAATTAGGGGACGCCTGAGGGCAATTCGTTTTAGTACGGGGCATCGCATTAATGAGGGATAAATACAAATGCACGTCACATTTTTCACATTTTTCATTTCTAACTCATTTGGGAAGCCGTGTGTAATGTTAGGAGATTTTATTTAGAGGCGACACGCTTTCCAGACTTTTATTTCCCAATAAACACGCTCGTGCAGCCTTTCACATGCACTTCATGATCATGTGCTACCTATTTTAATCCATTGTACAAGATCCCAATAAAACTCACGTCGTTTGAGGACAAAGTGGGGAAAAAGTTCAAGGCATACGATAAGACTATGGACACAAGACAAAATATCTCGGCAAGCTTTCTCCGTCTCTCGGGATGTCGATGCGTGATCTGCAGTAAACAGCCTGAACTGTGTGTGTTTTGACTTGAGCCGGGAGCAGCTGTGTCCTTGGGGAATACAGACTTTTCAGTCAATGCTAATTGCCCAGGCTGCTGCGAAACGGTTACAGCCCCCTTCCTGTCATGACAAAACGAGCTGAGTGGTGGTGAGCTTTAAAAAGGAGGGGGGGGGGGGGGGGGGCGTGCAGTCAGCAGACCAGTTAAACCTGTTTAGACCCAGGAGCGAGAAAGTGTTTGTTGCTTCTGGATAGTTTGGGTTAAAATAAAAGAAATAGTCTGTTTTTTGTTTTTTTTTACTTTGTGTCCATGGTGCAGCCTGGCAAATTGAACGTATTTTTTAAAAGTTAGGACATTAAACTGGGGGGGGGGGGGGGGGGGGGGGGTATTAGAGGTGACGAGGAGGTCAGTCAGCTGTGTTTTTTTGTTTTGTTAGGAGAGTTGTGTCTCTAGCTCCCAGTGGGCAGATCATTATGTGTGGCAAGTTTACTGTATTTTATCAGGATTTTAAGCAACACCTAACTATGGAAGGAAAAATTAAACATGGTTTTCAAAAGGTTGAAAATCTCAAAAGTGTGGCATGCATTCAGTCCCTGCTCCGTGATGCGCCCCCCCCCCCCCCCCCTACATATAACTACATGCCTTCAGAAGTCCCCTAATTAGTTAATAGACTCCACCAGAGTGTAATTTAATCTCAGTATACATGCAGCTGTTCTGTGAAGGCCTTAGCGGTTTGTTGGGGAACATTAGCGAACAAACAGAACCATGAAGACAGAGGAGCACAGCAGGGAGACGCTGATCTTGCCTGGCGTCGGTGGCTTGGTGTTTTCATCATCTCTGAATTGGTTTAGGCTAGTATGAGGTCATGTGAGATTGTTCTGTACCGGAAAACGCTCAGATTCCTGAGTGGGACCATTTTTTTTTTTTTTTTTTTTAAGGATTGGAGCAAATTTCACACCCTTCCCAGAATAAAACCCAGAGGGCTACGCTTAATATCCAAATGAATGTTTAGAGGTAATTACAGGAGCTGTAGTGCTCTTGATTACAGACTGAGGCGTCATGACTTGTGTTTGCATTTAGCTTTCGCTGTCTGCCTGACTCAGACATCTGCAAGTGTTTGCGTCTAGCGCACAGGCCCTTTACCAGTAGGACGAGCAGAGCCGGTGTTATGAACTTCACCCTGCTGCTTCTGCCACCGTGTTGGACTCTGACCATGTGTGTGTGTGTGTGTGTGTGTAATTATAGACAGCAAATTTACCTTAAATGCTAAATGATGCACTGCCTATTTTGCGTGTGTGCAGGTCGTCGTGGTAAATAATGTAAAGAAACCACAGTTTTATCACATGCCGGCATTTATGAGACCAAAGTAAAATAAGTTGATATCCTCCAGTTAATCAGTCAGGCTGTCTGCTCCGGTTACCAGCTTGTAGTCGCCTCCATAATAGCCTTCTCAACTGTAGTCTGAAAACAGCTTATTGTGACTGATAGGCTAGCACTCCTTTAGGTTAGCCACCTGTGGCTTTTATTTTTAGCAAAGTTGTCCTCGTGGAACCTAAGATGTAAAGCAAATGGCCAAAAGTTAAAAGTACATGATGGATAAAGGGAGGGGGGGGGGGGGGTGTAAATCTCTTTATTTTACTCAACTCTGACCAACACATCGCCATCAAGTCCATCGTCACCAGGATCATTGTCTGTTGTGGTCCACACTCCTCATCAATGCTACCTTAACAAAGATGGAACAAACTAGCCTCCACCAATCAGCCGGGAGGCAGCTTGTCACCTGCCCTCATAAGGGAAATCACGTTTTATAGAATATGTAAATACATAAATAAATTAGAAAAGCGGTAAGATTTAGTACAAATAAAAAAACAAAACACAAATTCACTAATAGGAAATGGAAAAGAGAAAAAGTAAAACAGAAAAATCATTCTGAAAAGGGTTCAGTAAATTCAAATGTCACATTTAACCCTGTTGGTGTGCCTGTCAATCGCTTTTATATAATAAGTCTATTTTCCTTTGAAGTACATCTGGATTGCTCGGCTGGGAGATGCATGAAGATAAGTTGCTAAATAGGTCTTTTAAGACGACCACTCCCACCCCAGACCCTCCATCCACCGTATTTTCCCGCAACTTCCCAAACGAGAGCTTTCGAATGTTTCAAAGCCCAGAGCGTTGGTCTTGTAGCAGCGCTGCGTCACTTCATGCTCCTCACAGACGGAGTAAACTCTGGGTGATCCGCTGCCTTTATTTGGCATTTTCAAACTGCGGGAACAGGACGACAAAAAATCGTTTTACAGCCGTGAAACTGTAACTTTTTAAACTAGTTACCGACTCAAGCTTCGCTCATTATTCTTCTCTTGTTTTACTGTCATAGTCCTGGGTGTGGATGGTTGGTGTTTTTGTGTGTTTGCGTGTTGACCTGCACAGTCTGTGGTACAGGCCTGAAACAGACATTTTCAGCAGTGATTAAAGTGTTGGTGTACACATGCTTTAAAGGAAGGGTTTATTTGTTTTTCCTTGGGTTCATGCTGGCTGCGCTGCGACCCTGACGGTGCCCTCTGATATTGTGCCGTCGCCTCTGATTTGAATAACAATGAGCAGGGGAATGCAGGCTATGCGCTGTCAGCCTGCCCGGATCTCCCCAAATGAATCCAGTTTCTCATCCTAATGCGCTGCCGTCAGTCCAGATGTGTGGCGGTGCGGCCGCGGGGCTCGTTTCTGCCCAGCGTGGTAGAGGAAGCCCCACTGCACATCCACCGGCCTGGAAGATAAATCTGAGCACGCTCATAACATACTGTAGAGGAAAATTACTTTTTTTTTTTTTTTTTATGGTTGACATCGTCTTTGAAAGCAATCTCTAGTAGAGACTCTACAGCAGCACTTAGAATCGTCTTGTTACTGAAAAATACTTTATAAATAAACTTGCCTTTCATTTCCTAACACCGGTATTTATATTCCTTAAACGATTTAAATTTTTTAGTGGTACAACTACAAGCCTTTTTTTTTTTTTTTTTTTAAGAAAAAAAAAGGTTTTATGTGAAAGACCAGCACAGAGTGGAGCATTGATGCACTGTGGAGTGACACTGATCCACAGTTTCCAAAAAGTTGCCGGATTAAAATCAGGAAAGCGAGGCATGCCTTTGTTGTCAGCCGTAGCCAATGCTCTGCTGATGCTGCCAGTCTTGTGGGCCGTGTTTCTACCAGCTTTGCACTGGACTGAAGAACACAATAGTTCAAACTCAGCATGGAGAGAAATTGTTAATCCATTTGTAAATCTTGACCCCAGATTCTTAATTGGATTGAGGTTTGCCCTTTGACTAGGCCGTTCTAGTCCCCATCAACGCTGTAAGTAAAGTAAGTAAACTTTATATAGCACCTTTCACAGGATAAAAACCACACTATAAAATACAGTGCCTCACAATAAACACAACCATAAAACGACACAAAATAAAGATAATAAAGATAACAAAGATAAAACAGCATAAATGCAACATCATAACATAAAATGGGTCTTCAACTTCTTAAATTTATATATATATATATATATATATATATATATATATATTCTTAAACATATTTAAGAATAATACGATAAAAAATTATGAATCATGTAAATGCAATTAAGAGCAGTAAGATACTGGGTGCGTTACCTTTTTTATTTTCTTTATTTTCCCAAAATGTTATTATTGTAGAATAATACTTTTCCTAAAGTCATACGTTGGTCTGTATCATAAACGGTAGCCATCTTTTTTCTTTTTTTTCTTTTGCTTTTTAGTCCAATGTAAATTTTTTTGGAGGGTGGGCATTATAAGCTTATTGCTTTTGCCAATACACCCTTTTTCAGACTGTTTTAATTTATGTTATATGGACATTTACTGTCTTTATTATATACTTGTGTGTCTGAAATAAATAAATAAATAAATACATGTTAAAAGAACGAACAGTCACGACAGCACAAAGATGAAGGCGACGCTTTCCACAGTCCGGGGGGACGGTGTGTTCACCCTTGGTTTTCCATTGCAAATAGCTTTTTGGCACGTAGGCCAGAACGTTCAGTGTTGGTCTCATCTCAGCAGAATACCTTTTGTCTAGCTTTAAACGTTTAACTGAACGTAAGTCAATTTACTTGATTTTATTGACGGGTGTCAGAGCAAAAGGAGTTTTTTTTTATTTTTTATATTGTTGAATTTGCCATTAACTTCACGGTTACGCAATACTATTTATTTGTACAGCAAGGTTTGTTGTTCTAATGTGACAAAATGTGAAAAAGCTCCCGGGGTTTAAACAGTTTTGCAAGATGCTGTAAAATATTCACCCGTATGTAATCCAGTGTGGTTAATTTGTTACCTGGAGCGCACGAGTGTTCCTTTTACACTGCAAAACGTCTTTCTCTGTATTTCAGCCATCTTTTGCTGGAGGTTTTTCCTTGCCGTTAATGGGGAGTTTTCCTTTCCACTGTCGCTTCATGCTTGCTCAGTATGAGGGATTGCTGCAAAGCCATGGACAATGCAGATGACTCTCCCTGTAGCTCTACGCTCCTTCAGGAGGAGTGAATGCTGCTCGTCAAGACTTTGATGCAATTCACTAATTTCTTTATCGTGAAGCATGTGCTGCGTGTGTCACCCGGTAAAAATACGCCGCGGTTTACATAATTGGCGTCGGCCAACAAGCGCAAAGTGCTTTTTGGGATTATGACGTTTTTATCGGCGCTGGGTGCCGGAGCTGGAATGAAAATCTTTCGCACTGACCGGATTACCTTCAGGCTTATTGAGACTCTGAGCACACGGCGAAGACAACCTTGCCTCTGAGATCCAGCGGGCACTCTGGGGGGGAAAAAATGGGCTCCTGTGTTTAATTAAGCTGCTTGGCTATAAGGAGCATATCTGGGCTCGCTAAATGCTAACTCTAAAACTTAACGAGACCGCGGACCTCTCGGTTGTCCGTACCCCAACGCATCCCAATCGTCCCACTCGGGTGTCGTCGGGTGCTTGTGACGTAGAGTTTGTTGGCGTGGACAGGTTGGCCCTCAGGCAGCTGCCCCAGATGTTTTGTTCCTGGCAGTGGAGAGGACAGCCTCAGGGGGATTCTTGTGGCACCTCCACCCTAGCTCCGCGTCCGTCCCCCTTTCCCCTGCCAGTTGTGCAGCTCCGCGCGCGCCGCGGCCTTCCCGTGAAACTGCAGATGAAAAGGAATGGAAGGTGATTACAGGCTGGGACTTGATTACATGCACTGTCTCCCACTCATGGCAGCCACATTAATCACCCAGTGTCACCATGAGGAAGAAGACTCTGTGCAGCTCCGAGCCTTAACAGACCGACTGAGAGGCTAGTAAAAAGAAGACAAAAAAAAAAGAAGGTAAAGAAGGAAAAACGCACACATGGCTGGGTTTGAGGAGCAACAGAAAAAAAATGTGTGCTGGATTCTCTCCTCTCCTCTCCGGCCCTGCTGCCCTGATCCTCGCTTCTCCTCCCTGCATCTAGAGACACAGACGCACATTGTCTCTGCCATCTCTGTCCTCCATTGTAGCAGCGCCTTTAGTGGCATGTGTCAACTTGTGGCCCTGGGAACAATCGGCCTCTTGTGTTTTGCAGTGAGATGATGAGAAGTGGTGTTTACTGAAGTGTGGCGAGGACGTGTGTGTTTGTGAGGCAGGGGGGTGAGGATGTTTGCTCATCGTCCGGCTCCCCCCCCCCCTGCCTCCTCTTTCTTATGAGTGGCAGTAATGCTGATTACGCCCTGCTGAGAGAGGCTGGAGCTGAGCCCTGCTTTGCTCATGCTGGATTAACACACACACTCGCTCGCAGCGCTTGCATTAGCGGCTGGCCCGGAGCGACTCATCTCCCCCCCCCCCGCTGGTAGCAGACGGGGGTGGTGGCGGCAGGTTTGGCCCGCTCCTCCTCCTCCTCCTGCTGCTCCCCCTCGTCCTGCACGTCTTCCCCATCCTCCCGTCCGCCGCGAAGGGGTGAGCAGTGCCATGGCATCCCGCTCCGGAGCCGGGGAGGCGGGGACAAAAGCCGGGCTGTTTTCAGAGGGCCATTACCCAGGCTGCAGAGGATGTGGAAACAATGGCCTGCTGGAGGTCTACACCCAGACCCCACATTCAACCAAGAGGCTCTCAGGAAGCATGAGCCCTGTGCACCGACAGCAGTCTCTCACAGGTTTACACTTTGATAACCAGCAGAATGAGCCTTTCCCCTTTTGCGACTTAAAGTACGCGGGGACATTGCTGGCAGTCAAGAAAGAGCTGCAGCTCATTAAGATTGTGTCACCATCAGGCATAGGTGGTTCTCCCACTATAATAACCACAGAAAGATCCCACACGTCCATGGTATTTGCACAGCGGTGTAGCAGAAATGCACAGGATGATCTACTGGCTTTTGTTTAAAACAGAAAAGTTTGAACTATTCCTGCTGCATACTGATCATAGCATTGTAATCATGGCAACTTTAACACTTAATGCCTTTTTAAAAAAAAATCTGAAACGTAGGCTTTCTCATTGTGATGAAAGAACGACATGAGTGCAATCCACATGAATGTACATGTTGTAAAGTCAGGGAGTTATTGGATATCTGTGTGTTTTTCCCCCATCCTTGCACAAAGGGATTTTGCATGCTTAGTGAAAATTCTACTTATAATAATAATTAATAATAATATGTTTCTTAAGATTAGCAGTAGCATTAGCACATAATTAAAGTATTTGATAGAAATATATGCTATTGTGAAGAATTTACAGTATAGCATAAATAATAGATAATTAAATGCATGCACTACTTGTTCTACCTTCTGGCCTTGTTATCGCCATGTAGGCCAGTGGATCCTGGAGTGCGGCTCATGCAGAGAGGGGAAGGCGGTGGATGGCACTTTCTTGGTTTTTACATTTTCTGTGACAGGAAGTATTTCCTAACAGAGTTTGTCCTTTTTTTTTTTTTTTTTTTGTCAGAATAGTTAAAGTGCAGGAGCCTTCTTTCAGCCAGCTCACCAGCAGTGTGCAGAAACAGGTGGGGGAGGGGCGGCACCGCCTTGCTCTCAGCTCCCTGCGGTCAAAGGAAACTGCTTTCGCGACTACACTTTCTCTGCGATCTCAAAACCTCTGACAGCAGGACTTTTTTTTGAGGGGAACGGTTTGAAACCTCGCTGCTGAACGCCGGCTGTGATATCGTCTACAGCTAGAGGCGCTAACCGTGAGCCGATCGCAGAGCATCGCTCTAGCCTGTAATTTGACGGCACGTGGGAACAAACGGCGTGGAAGCTGCTTACTTGTTCCATAATCCAAACTAAATCCAAAACAAACTTGCTTGGTGTTTTGGTCGTGTGTGAAACCACTCCGTTTGGGAGCATAAAGGATGAGATCCACCGTGCTTTCAACAGGTGCCGTCCTCAAACGGCCACGTTTACAGGGTTTCTCTCGCTCAGGCGTGTGCCGGCAAGGACAGTAGAGGTGGTTTCTACTCGCCTCCGTGCGAGATTCTGGTACACCTGAATGATTATGATGTTAAACAGATTATATTGGTTTAGAACGCTGAAAATTCAGAATGGAAATCACATTTTCATATTTGTGGGAATTAGTCGGATCAGTCCTATCCCCCTTTTTCTTTAATAGCGGTTCTGAAGGAAGCCTAGAAGGAGCTTTTTGGTTAAAAATTAAGACTACACAATAAAAGAACAGAGCCATTTTTAACCATAGACAAGAACTGGATGATATTTACTTTTAAAAAGTAAAACTTTCACTACCAGTTAGGCTTACTACCTTAAATAGTTTCTCTTTGTGTTGGAAATGTACCCTTTAGCTTGAGGGTTATTTCCTTAATTAGAACATGGCTATGGATTTCACCATTTCACTTTCTCAGCCTGACGTTCATTCAAAGATTAGAGATAACCCGCAGATTCCCTGAATATTTTTAGCCTGAAAGGAATTCCATAAAAGTTTTATTGTTCATGGTGAGTTAAGTTCTGAAACCCCCGGGTCCATGTTTTTCTCAGGTTGGGATTGTAGTGCGGGCCTCCTCAGGCAGCATGCTCGGCTCCGGTGTGGGCCCCAGTGGCTGGGAACGAGAGTGCTTGTTGTAGTTCGCACAGCGGGAGTGAAGAAATATGCCAGCGGAGGCCGTATGAGCAGTCGCCAGAAGATAAATGCCAGCCAGCGCCTCTTTGTGCAGAGCGCGGCAGGACGCTCGGAGCTGCAGGAAGCCTGCGTCGGCACACACAATCCAGTGGACACGGAACGTGAATTATGGAACGATGCTGCCAGAACTTCCTCTTACAGTCTCCTCATTTACCCAGCGGCCTGTTTCTGCCCACAGTCCACGCTATGGACAAACACTGGGCCGCTAAACGGCAAAATGAAATGAAAGGAACCAGTCTGCATACTTTGAAAGTGTGATTTCTCAGTTAAAGGGCCTCATATTCACACCCATTTAACTTTTGTCCCTTAACGACTTAAATGCGTTTCAGTCTGATACCCAAACACAAAGCATTGCTAATTTGGGAAGCAAGTTTAATGTTTTTTTTTTCAACAACAACAGAAACTTTTAGAAATGAATGATTTCTAAGAGCCTAAACACATTTTTGGAGTAAGTCTCTATGGGCTTTGGCCAAAAAGAAAGAATAAATTTGCCCGTTGCTGTTTTGCAAAGTAGCTTCAACTCAGATTTTATCCACATGAAAACATCGGTTTTCAAATCTTTTTTTACTGAATCTCAATTAGATTTAGGTCTGGGCTTTAGTGGGGCCGTTCTTACTCAACATGTTTTGATCTAAACCATACCATTGTTGCTGTGGACATTAAGGGTCGTTGTTGGAAGGTGAGCCTCCTCTCCGGTCTCAGTTTTCTTCCAGTACTCTCCTGTATTTAGCTCCATCCATCTTCTCATTAACTCCTACCAGCGTATCTGTCCCTGCTGAAGTAAAGCACGATGCCGCCACCACCACCATATTATTCTGTGTGTTTTTAAGGTGATGTGCAGTTCTGGTCGCTAAAAGCTACCTTTTAGCATCCAGAACACTCCTTCCTACGTGACTTGTTGCGAACTGTAAACGGCACCTCGTGCTGCTTTTTTTTTTTTTTTTTTTTTTTTTTCTTGCCACCTTTCCAGAAAAGCAAGATTTGTAACGTACAAAATGATTAGACGTGTTAGATTCTCACACCTGAGCTGTGGATCTCTTTAGCTCCTCCAGGGTCCACCACCCCTGCTCTGCCATTCGGGTCAAGTTGACGGCCACGTTTTTGGCTGACGCTCTCTTTCTGTTTTCAGACGATGGATCGGACATTGCTACTTTAGACGTTCAAAGCCTCGCTTTAAACCTCTCTCCCTGACCTCTGCGCTGTGGTCGTTTGTCCATTGGTGCTCTGTAACTAACCTCTGAGGCCCTCACAGAGCAGCTGGCTCTGTGCTTGGATTGAATTACACACACATTTTATTTAGGGGTATCAGAGTAAAGTGCAATCCTCCTCTGCTCTTGTGTCGGTCCGTTCTATGAAATTTTCCTAAAATCTATTGCTGTAGTCAGACGTCTATCTCCGGTCTAGCAAAATCTACGGCAACATAAGCCAGAAGACAGGAACCATACTGAGCTTTAACCTTTTTAGGCTGTAAATGCGCACATCACTGAGGCCGCCCTCAGGCGAAGCCATTACTCAAATCACTCCATGCAATTTAAAAGGAACTTAGATCCACCTGAGCTGCCAGTAGTGTTGGCGTCGTATGCAGTTTGACTAAATACCCGTGGTGACAGCTCGCGTGTAAAGACATGTGCAGCGAGCTGATAAGAAAATAGGAGTCGGTGTCTTTTCGCAGCAAACTTGTGACAGATCGTCAAAGGTGATCCTTACAGGCAACCGCTGCAGCAGAGGAGGGCCGGGCACTAAAAAATAAAAGTGAAGCCGACGCCGACGGGTTTCAACATGCGCTCCTTACCTTCCGGCTTTGCATTGTCGTTCTAGTCATCCTTTTGAAGGTGGCATCGTTTTGTTGGCACAACTCTAGAGCTTATGCGTTGCATTTACATTAAGAGAAATTGATATTTGCATGTTTTAAAACAAGAGCGCAGAGGCGGCTTGCTTTCAAACGTCCAGCAGCGTGAAAAGCAGGCCGAATTTATTTATTTTTTATTCAACTCTAGCTGTAGATGATGTTCAAATAAAAAGAAAACAAATCTGTCACAGAGCCTGTTGATTATTCACTATTATTATTGTTATTATTATTATTATTATTATTATTATTATTATACAGTAAATATAATGTATGTGCGGTATTTGAGCTCGGATCGCCTGTGAATAGTTTTCATGCTCTCATTATGAGCAGGAACGGTCTTTTTAATTTGGGGCTTTTAGTGACGTGTTTGAACTGATCTTTTGTCAGGGTGGAATTTCAAAAACCACAACTAAGATTACACGTTAGACGTATACAACTCCTCTACTATTTGTTTAAATGTGCCTCAGAAGTTTGCAGAGAAACTTCACTCTCTGTTGCCGTCAGCATTCCTCGTCGAAAAACCAAGTTTTTTTTTTTTTTTTTTTGCCAAAGGTTAATTGTATATTTGTCGATTTTATAAAGGGAAATGGAGGAACTTCCTGTTTTCATTGGTTTAACCACATACGACTAACCCACCGGTACCGCTGGCATCTGAACAGACCCTCAGCATGATGCTTCCACCACCGTGCTTGGGGCTGGTATGCCTTTTTTATGTTTAAAAAAAAAATCTCCCCCTGGGGCGGAGTAGTGAGCACGGGCCACATTCGAAGGCCTTAGTCCTCGACGCGGCTGGCCCGGGTTCGATTCTGGACTGAGGTCCTTCACCACATGCCCCCCCACCCCCTTCTCTCTCTCTCTCTCAAACCCCGTTTCCTGCATGCCTACTTTGTGGAAAAACAAGTCACTAGTGATGTAAAAACTCCACCTTGACTCCTCAGAATATACTTCCTGTAATTTTGGCCAAATGCCCTGACCCTTAGCTTTCTTTCAGAAGCATGTAAAGATTATAGTCAAGCTGATATGTGTTGAGTTTGAAGCAGGGGCTTGTATTTTTGGTCGGCCCCCTCTCAGTAGCTGCTGCTGGTAAACTGGCTTCCCTGTAGACGGTGACGCCGGTGTTACAGTTTAATCACAGGCTTTCTATATGAGGATGATGGCTTGGGGCAGAGGTTTGAAGCCGGGACACACTTTGGTGTTGCAACAGGACATTTTGGAATGGCTAAAGCAGGCTAAACACTACGGTTGTGAAACGGCCCCGACCTCAACCATCCAAAAGTTTTGTCTGGACTATGCTTAAAAGCTGAGTCAGTAGCAGAAAAGTTGAAATGAACCGTCTGCTCATCAAGCCCAAGGTCAAAACTTGTTATTTTAGCAGGTGTGCGCGCCGATCATTGTACAGCATTTATAAAAACAAACAAAAAACCCGACAAATTAAGATATAAAAACGGTCCAAAGGGTCTATGTCCTACAAAACCTGAGATTTTAAAAACCAAAGTTTTTTAAA
This sequence comes from Fundulus heteroclitus, assembly GCF_011125445.2. Classification (NCBI taxonomy): domain Eukaryota; kingdom Metazoa; phylum Chordata; class Actinopteri; order Cyprinodontiformes; family Fundulidae; genus Fundulus; species Fundulus heteroclitus. The sequence goes on along the minus strand of NC_046364.1, from coordinate 20,934,020 downwards.
TCTCATGTGTGATAATCTGCAGAGTTTTGTAAAGGACGTTATGTGGCATGTAAACCCATTCATTAGAAGTATCGTTCATATGCATAGTGTGTCCTTGGACATTAATCTTGCTTGTTGAAAGGCTTGAACGTGAAAGGCCACAGGAGCCAAAAGTGGATAAATTAAAAATAAAAGGATCCTTGATTCTTCCTAGTTTCTCTAGCCAGGTATCTACATTGTCTCCTGACTCCAATCAGCTTCTTTTGTACTGCCTTCCTGCACTTTTCCCTACTTATGTACAGAGTTATGCTCCGTCAGACAGCCTTTCAGCACTTGTCCGAAACTTTTCTCTGATGCCGATCAGGTGTTGCAGATTTTTTTTAAGTGAATATGGCTTTTTCTTCCTCCATTTACAGGATAAAAATCACACACTGATTACAAACGTTAAGTCTCAAAACCTTAAACCAGATAATATTATCAATCTAGTACCTGTCCCGGGTGTTCCCTGCATTTCAACAGCAGCACCTTTGACGCCTTAATATTAGGACTTTCAAACAACATTTTATGAATGCTGTTTACTGAGATAAAGTAAGCCTCTGTAGGCCTTTGACCTATTCGACGCTTCACTGCTTTTTGATCTGTTAAACCAAAAATAAACAGAGTAGCTCAGGATAACCCTTCCTCAAAATGAACTACTCCCTTTTTTCGACTAGACGGAGATGGTATGCGCCTCAGGCAGTCAAAAAGAGAAAACGGGAACTGATTTATGTTGATTGCAAAAACCTTGACTTGTACAGCCCTGTGTTTCTTGGAAACGGTGCATTTGGCTGCAGAGTGTGTGTGTAGATGATTGCTGCATCTTCTGCAGTAAGTTAACAGCTTTGAAAGGATCTGGAGGGAGTTGACAAGTTCAAGCTATCTGCTGGTTAAAACAAGTTTGAAGGGTTCATAAACTTCATAATCTATTCCCACATGTAGCTCATTCAAAAAGATATGTCCTCTTATTTATTTATATATATATATATATATATATATATATATATATATATATATATATATATATATATATATATATATATATATATATATATATATATATATATATATATATATCTCACAGGGGATGCCAAAGTCTCTTTATCTGTTATGGATGGAAACTGTTCCCAGCTCATCATATCTGTAATGTATACATGTACTTCAGAGAAGTAAAGAAGTGTATTTCTTTTTCCCGTCTGCCTCGTAGTACATCAAGATCCCAGCTCCAACCCCAGAGTTACCTTCTGCTCTGCGCATCTTCTCCTTCTACTTATCAAGTGACAGCAAAGACCAGCCACAGGCCAGCTTTGACTGCATCCATCAGTACATCTCAAGGTATGGTGCTAATCAGCTGTTATTTTCACCCGAAAATCGGCTGTTCCTGTCCAATTTCTAGTTTCTTTTGAGGTCCAGGCTGCAGATTTAAATTTTGTAAGAATTCTTTATTTATTTTTCTCTGTATGATGCTTCAGATTAGTAGAGGTCTTTTTTTTTTTTTGTCCGAAAGAAAAGTGAGAAATTACAAGACTATGTAAATTATTTCTTTTTCTTTTTAATGTATAGGAACAAAATAGGATTTTTCAGTACGTGACCAGCCAATTGCAAACGGACGTTGTCAGCTCCTGATGTCTGGGTGTTTGATTGATGCATTTCCGATTTTCATTTTTGTAAAATGCAAATCAGCGCAGACCTTTCTCCCCCACTGTGTTTTGGATATGCACAATCTGATCTCGTGGTTGTGATCTCGGATGGAAACTGTTCCCAGCTCATCAGTAACTTGCTCTATTTTTAAATGCTTGACTCTATAGTTTCTCTCTGCGTGTACATCACAGGGGATGCCAAAGTCTCTTTATCTGTTATGGATGGATCCTTTCAGAGCTAAAACCTGTGGAACATTTTTTATTTATTTTTTAGTATGGATTTAACCGAGCTCTTATGATATTCTCATGTGAAACTGCCACAGTTTATTTGCATTTATAGAAAAAACCTGAAACGGAAATCTGTATCCTGATCTCACTGATTTTATTTTCAAAAAACTAAAAAGCTATTCCTGCTGCAAAAGAATTGTATAGTTCCTTTTATAGAACTTGTTCTTAACTTTTTGTTCTGCTCATTGTAGAGTAGCGCACCGTGATGATTGATGGATGCTTCTTTTGTTGCCACACATTGACTCACAGTGATTTCCATGCCTGGAAATGTTTCCCAACAACTAAAAAATATGATTCTGTTGGAAACAAGGTAAAAGTGGAACAACACACTTTTATCCAGCTGATCTGCAGTGCGCGGCAACAAGTGGGGGAGGGGGCAGAGCGGCATTACTCCATGCTTCATAGTCAGAGAACACTGCTGTCACTCCAGTTCCTATCCCTGAATCCCAAATCCCTCAAATAAGGCAATAGGTTATTTTTAGATGAAGAAAAACTTTACCATACATCTTCTTTACGGCATTCACATACCCATGTTCCTTTAACAAACTCTTTACCTCCGTAAAGACGGTCCCTGTCGTTCAAGTACGCTTTCGGAGCCAAAGTCAACCCGGGGGTATCCGTCGGCTCTGTACTGCATCCAACCAAGCTAAATCCAGAACTACCATATAACATCCAGCCGTGGATTAATCTAAGAGAATCTCTCACGCTGAACCGTGTCAGGCTTTGTGAACGCGAGGAGAAAATCCTGCTTTTTCTTTGTCTCGCAGCGACGGGCGCGAGCAGCTGGAGGGCCAGGGCAGCATCCAGGACAAGATCACCGTGTGCGCCACCGACGACTCCTACCAGATGACCCGCGAGAGGATGTCCCAGATGGAGAAGGACAGCTGGAGCCGCTCAGCCATCGAGATCAAACCTGGAGCCACGCATCCAAGTAAGCTCAGACCAAAGGTTCCCTTGTAATGGAAAAATGCTGTGCATGAAACGAGGGCAAAAACCTATGTTGCTAAGTGGGGAAAGAAGAGATTGGCAGCGGACGCAATGGTTCGTTTATAAAATCAAGAATAGAACACTAATGGCACCAATAAAATCTTCTGGAATATTTGTCCAAGTTGGACAACACTGCTCAGATCAGAGCTTGAAGCTGAAAAGCAGACATTTTTCCTCCTGTGATGAGTAACGAAACCAGATGTGCGGGCTGGCCTGTTGCTTATAAAAGTCCTGTCTCCAATATTTTTGTTGGATTCTGCCTTTTCAGCCTCAGTCTGTCTCTGTAACCCACAAATTGGTTTTGCGTGGCGGCCCTTGGTGTGATGATTCACTGAGAGCGTGCCGTGCTGATATTCAGGAGTCTGGGGTTGGTTTTAAAAAATGTAACAGACGCCCGTCTCCAAACTATACTCTTTGTTGTACAGTGTTGTCTCTCCACCAATTTTTTTTTTTTTGAATACATTTTGTATCAAATTCTCTTTGTTGTTAAAAGGGAGAAAGTGCAGCACCACGTGATTGGCTGAGAGGGTTTTGCAAACTTCAAATAATAAATGAGTGAAGTGTTTGCCATGCAGCACAATCAAAATCCACCTTTTGTGTTTTTTTTTTTTTTTTTCAATCTTGGAAACCAAGGATACCTAGCAGCTCTTTAGTCATGAGAGAAAAGAAACTGGACGGCGACTCTCTTTGCTTCATTGTGTGCCTCCGCTCCGGCCTTTTGCTGTAGTTATGCAATAGTTTTTCTTGGCCCATTTCTGGACCCCTACGTCGACGGCGGAGCTCCAGGGGAGCTGATGTGGACCAAATTTAGACTCCGCAAATTGTGTTACATGAGCTCTTAAGCCCAGGATGGCACGGCGAGTTGGGAGTCTAAGGCCAAAAGGATCAAACTGCAAACTGCTCTCTGAACTCTGCTCTGACTCTCAGCACTTTTCTCTTTTTTCCCCCCCAACTGCAGACCACGAAGCACGCCTAATCCGCCTCCCAGTTCATCTCACCTTACCATAACCCTTGAATAGCTGCACGTTTTGGCACGATACAAATTACAATGTGTGTTATTTGGTTTTGATGTGATGGGACAACACAAGGCTGAGGTGGACTGAAATGGCTTTGAGACAGAAAAGTAAAAAAAAAAAAAAAATGAAGCGAGCACGTGTTATTGGCCCTCTTTACTCTTATACCCCTAAATACGATCCAGTGCAACCGACTGCGTTCAGAAGTCACATTTGTCTAATTTAATCCCTGTGGGAATGCAGCAGTTCTGTGAAGCCTTTGGAGGTTTGTCTGTGAAAATGACTTTACTAAAAAAAAAAAAAATAACCTGAAGACCTGGGAACACATCGATCAGTCAGGGGGGAAGTTGTAGAGTAGAAGGTTAAAGCTGGGTGAGGGTAACAATATCCCCGACTTTTAAGACAGAGCAGTCTCCCTAAAAGAGACTAGCTGCAAAAGGACAGCATCATTCAGAGAAGCAGCTAAGGACCCATGGTGACTCTGGAGGAGCTGCAGCGATCCACAGCCTAGGTGGGGGAACCTGTTGACTCCTTAACATTTGTAGAATCTACAAATCTGGGCATAACGGAGGAGTGACAGGAAAGCCATTTTTGACACAAATCTGTTTTTTTTATTTTTTTTCCACCGTGACACAAGCCGTGCAGAGGACACGGTAACGCACTGGTCAGATGACACTGCCCATCGACCTGAAAAAGTTCAGGAGAAGAGTGACACGCAGCGTTTAATATATCCCAAAGGCAGACGCACTTCCGCGGTGGAACAGAAAGCGGTCTTTTCCTGAACCGCTCCCCCCGCTCCGACCTTTAAAGCTCAGATTAACCTGCAGCAGGATTAGCATAGAGAGAAGATGGCGTTCACGGCTCCAACGCGCCCCGTCTGCTTGCAGAAGGAGTGTAAGCAGAAATCAATGATATCTTTACATCTTATGGAATAAGCACCACCAGTTGCAAGCGTATCTCCTTGTGAAGGGGAATAGGAGGAACATTGAAATTAACTTTTTTTTGTTCTGACGGATCTCACGTGGGACTCAATGTATGCTCAATGTACAAATTTGGCTCCTCTCCTGTGTGTTCAGGTAAATGCGTCAAGTACCAGAAGAGATCCGCTCCGCCGCCGCCGCCTTCTGACGGTAGCTTCTACAAGCCGCCGGCCAACAACCGGAGGACCAGCAGCATGCCCGCCCCCATCCAGATGCCCCTGAAGGAGCGCCTGATCCACCTGCTGGCCCTCAAACCCTACAGGAAGCCAGAGCTTCTCCTGTGGCTGGAAAGAGAGCGAGCTGGAACGAAGGACAAGGCTGAGCTGTGCGCTGTGCTCGAGGAGGTAAAAACACATCCTGTCAAGGCCCAGAACACACTGCACACATGAACGGTTCAGACGGCTTGAAAACAGGGACTTGCTGAAGTACTGATACCACGGGAAATTTCCTCACATTGCAAACTAAAAACATGCATTTATTTCAGTGGGATTTTATGTAATAGGCCAACTCAAACTGGTGCACAGTTGTGAAGTAGAAGGAGAATAATGCAAAGTCTTGTGTATGTTTGCAGTCCCCTAAGTTAATACTACTATTAACTAGTGACTTTGCACATAAAAAGACATAATTTTTTACCCAGTCACCTTTGCAAAATAACCCGAGCCCAGTTAGATTGGATGGAGAGCAGCTGTGATCATCAACTTTTAAGTCTTGGTACAAGCTTCCAGGTTGGATTAGGTCTGGACTTTGACTAGGCCATTCTGTCTCTGCTGTTATCCACTGTAGCGCTGACTGCACCTTTTTGTCCTCCTGCTGGAGAGTAACAAGTCTTTAACAAACCCTAGTAGTTTTTTTCCCCCTGTGTGGTCCTATATTTAACTTCATCAATAATCCTATCAACTCTGACCAGCTTCCTTATCCCTCTTAAAGACAAGCCCCACCACAGCATGATGCTGCCACCACCGTGCTTCGCTGCTTGGTGTTGGTCTCAACTGAGCGGAGGGCCTCCACAGTTTCTGTGTCGCCTACATGTTCTTTGGCAAAATGGAAGGATCATTTTCTAAGGGTTTCTTCTTTCCACCTTTCCATAAAGCCCAGATTTGCAGCATGCACGGCTAATACTTGTGCTGTAGGCACCTTCTACCACCTGAGCTGCGAATATAGCAGCTCCTCCAGAGTTGGCTGTTTCTTTGATTAAAATTCTCTCTAAGCAGTCGATCAGCATATAGACAAACCACGTCTCGGTATGTTTGCAGATGAGCCGTACGTTTTTACATTTTTAGGTGAGCTACATGCATGGCTTTTTTCTGAAGGCACCGGATTTTAGGCTCATCAGAGTAAATGAGTTTGACTTTCTATACATGCCAGACTTTCCTGGATTTTGTTTGTAACGGTTTTTAAAGCTGTGCACCCCTTTCTTTCAACTCCCCCGATGTGCGCCTCCTACTGGTATTTGTGCCGGTCTTTCACGTAAAAAATCCCCGCACAAAGCCGTGAAGTCTGTGGCAGTCATGTGACCGTGAAAGCTCTTGCAAAGCACTGTACGTTTAGCGTGACATGCATTTACATCTCAGCTAAGGGAAAAAGCTTAAAGACGCTGTGGCCAGCCTGGGCCCTCATGCTGTATTTTCAGGGTGCAGATGTGTAACCGTGGAGCTAAAGACTCTAAAGCGGCATCCCGTCTAGCAGACCGTTCAGCATTCTGAAGGCTTGTCCGGCCTGCTGTTGGTTTTATGTGCGTTATTTGCGGGTTGCTGCTGATCGCATTGCTGTGCGTGTTCCTTCAAAGCCCTCAGCCCATCAATGCGTGCGCTTAGGGGCGGGTTGCGCAGCTTGTTGTTTCTAATTAGGTCAGTGCTGTAATTGCCTCTTCAGAGATCCTGTTTGCTTTTGGGCAGGCCGCCATGTCAGCAGGCATCACAGAGATGGATGTCCTCGGAGAAAGGCGGTCAGATACGAGGCTATGGCTGACAAAGAAAGCGTGGGGCTCTCAGGTGGCGACGGAAGCGTTGGAGCAGTTTAGCTTTTCAGCGCTGCGGCGAGCCTATAGTTGTTCTAACTAGATTATGAATGCAAATCTTTTAAGATTAAGTTGAATATTCAAGATTTTTAGTGACAATGCATTTATCTTAGTATTCATAGGGAATGAATACTTGGCAGGAATTTGCCAACTCTGAACCAGATTTTGGATTTTCAGCCCAAAACAGGAAGCCAGTTTAAATACATAACACGTAAAAAGCCCCAGGGTACCCTTCTTATTAATTTTCAGAATAATAGGCTTCAGTGGCAAAAAGAAGCAGATCTCTCCCCACATGAGCTGTTCTCTAGACATTAAACCTTGGCTAACTTCCCCGAGCAGATTTTGCCGTATTCCTGCACCAATGCCTCCCTGCGTTGTTTACACAGCCGCTGTTGTCCTGGACACCGCAAGGCGTTTGACTGTGGCCGAGGTGTTCGAGCAGCGTCCACCTCGCTCCTTTTAATGGACCCGGTTTTCCCCACGTTTTAGGTGGCTAAGGTGAATCCCAAAGACAGCAGCTATCTGCTGAAGGAGGACTTCTACAAGCACGTGCAGAGGGACTGGGCAGGCTACAGCGAGGAGGAGAAGCAGCTGATCCGCAGGCTGCTGGCCAGGTGAGGTGGAGGCACCCTGGAAGAACATGTGCACTCACTAGTCTTATAGGATGTTCAGTTGTTTTATTTTATAGCAAAAAAAGAAAATATCTATCTATCTATCTATCTATCTATCTATCTATCTATCTATCTATCTATCTATCTATCTCTATCTATATCTATCTATATATATATATATATATCTCTATCTATATCTATCTATCTATATATATATCTCTATCTATATCTATCTATCTATATATATATATATATCTATATCTATATCTATCTATCTATATATATATATATCTATATCTATCTATAAATATAAATATATATATATATATATATATATATATATATATATATATATAACAAAGAAAAGCATTTCGAATACATATCTTCAATATCTGCACAAGTCAAATTCACCAAATGTTCCCCCCCTGAACAGACGCTATCTCTGTGTAGATTGTTGCCATGGAATGGCTTCATTTACAGCACGGTGATCAGACATGGAGACTTTTTCCCTCGCTTCAGGCTCCAGATAGGTGCTAGCCCCCCCCCTCGTTTTTTATGGGTTTATTTAGCCTGTTCTCTCTGTGTGTGTTTGACAGGAAACTTCAGCCCCAAATCGGCAGTAAATCAAGAAACATCCAAGCGCACTTGTCGATACCTGTGACTCCTGCGGATCCAAGCACAGCCAAAACGTCAGCCGTGGTAAGTAACTGTTTCCTTTTCAGTTATCTTTCCGTATGTGCAAAAGTGAAGCAACTGATGTTGTTCACAGGATTCGGCGCTAGAAATGTATTTTAAAAAGTAGTATAGTGGCCTCTTTGAGGCTGAGCGCCTTCTTCTTCCAACTCAGACAACCGGCTAGCTGCTGTTAGCAACACCAGGATGGTAACAAAGTATTTCATTTTTTTTACGTCGGGGACCATGTTCGCAAATAGATGTGCAGTACCCTGCGTGGATCCGCTTTAAATGAGATGCAGAGGAGATTCTTAACAGCTCACACTTGAAATGGGCTTCATTCAGTGCAAAAAAGAATCATCTCTGTTATTTTGCCCAGTGTTGAAACGACTGCTGATTGCGTTTCAAGGAATTTCTCTGGATTTCTCTGAGAATGACTTACATGTAATTATTATCTCTTTCTTTTTGGAACCCTTTTCATTTCCAGAAACGTCCCGTCCCTTTGGACTCACGGGAAAGACTGGCAGCGAAGAGACAAAAACTCACTGACCAAAGGTTACAACTCCAGTCCCCGGCAAAAGGACCAGTAAACATTAAAGGAGCACCTGATAACGCCGCTGTGACCTTCGACCCCAGTCTCAGCTCCATCACTGAACCTCAGAGGACCAGTGGCATTACCGGCGACCAGCGTGGCCTAGACGTGGCCCACGGCGGCTTTCCTTTTGTGCACAACCCGTCCGCTGGACACGTTTCTGAGGCCAGGGGGCAGGATGCCAAAACGAACCCGCTCAAAACGCCGCAGGGCAACTCCACACAGCACGGCACACAGCAGCAGCCAAACAGCAACCAGCACAGGAAGAAGAAATCTAAAAAGCACAAAGAAAAGGAGCGGGAGAGGTTGAAAGATGACAAAGGAGCCGAGTGGCTAAAGTCGAGTCCTGATCTCAAGCAGAATCCTGACTACCTTGACAGTACGTCACGTCTTCTCTTCTCTGTGTATTTTTCTTTTAACTGCCTCAGATCCTGTAACACATTTCCCATGTGGCATTGTGTTTCATTTTTGTTTGAGCATCACACCATTCGGCCACACACTCTTTAGCCGATGCGTGTCTGAGCTGTTGTCTCTTGCCTCCTGCTGCCATTATAAATCCAAGTCTAAGCACAAAAACACAGAAAACAGATGACCAGGGAGGGCTTTTAGGTTGCTCTGAGCTTATCTGGCAGCTCCACCAGCGCTGCAGTTGTGCAGTATAATCTCTTGAGCGTGGCGACGTTTGCTCCCATGAGCCAGCCCTCTCGAGTCCTCGCTGTCTTCTGTGGCCGAGTGACTCGAAAAACAGCTCGAGTGGAGCGAGAGCTCCCCCGACACCCGGGGAGCTTTTTAGCCTGTCTGAACCGAGGCGGGCGGCTCTCAGGGGCGCTGCAACGCCAAAGCTTAACGTTCGGACAACAGCTGAGCCACACGTCTATGACCGCACTGACTCAACTCCGACTGATTGAATTTTCTTAATCTCGTCTGCTTGCTTCAGATCCTGACGTCCCAAGTGCTGCGGCCTCTGAGGGGAAGCCGGATTACGTGCTGTGAGTCCAAACAGGATGTAACGTAACTAGTCTGTGTGGTTTCCCCCGCCGGTAAATGTTGTTTCTGCTGACACGGAACAGAGGGGGGAAAACTGATTTTTATCATTGGAGCTTTTCTTGTGACAAGTCATCAGCTTTTTCATGGTTGTACTGCTGCCATCTTGTGGCAGAGTAATGCACTGCATGATGAGAATACTCACATCTGGGTGATGATACCCACAGACATCATATACGTAGACGCGTCATAGGGCGCAGGTTCGCACGTCAACGTCACCGCCATATTGTATGTGGCAGAAAAAAGTTGAGTTCTGTTATTGTGAACGTGGATCAGAGAAGATGCCTCATTCCTGTGCTGCAATAAATACACACACACACATATACATATACACACATATATATATATATATATATATATATATATATATATATATATATATATATATATATATATATATATATATATATATATATATATATATATATATATATATATATTGTGTGTGTATGTGTTATGATTATAAGGATCAATTTCTTAAATCTAAACATTGTGGTCTTCATTATTTCATAAAAACCGTGTCACATGTGAACCTTTAGGAACAGACTTTTTGGGTGAGTATTAAAGAGGTAAAATTAATAATATGAGGAAAAAAAAGTCTTAGGTCAATAAAGTAAAAATAAACAAACAAACACAAAAGTGATAATGTTATGATAAAAACATCATATTATGAGAATTAAGGGGGAACATTTCCAGAATAATCACAGTTTGCAGAATTATTTCACTCCTGGAGTAATAGGCCAGGTTAGATTATTTTAAATATTTTTATTCTTCAGGAGAATAAATTCAGGAGAATGAAGCTAAAGGGATACGAAAATAAACTTGTAATATTACAAAAAAATACTACGAATACAAAGTATATTCAGAGATTAAAGTCCCTCTGATACTGTTTAAGTGACTGAGTAACTGCAGATTTGCCACATTTAAGATGGCGGACGCTCTGACGCATCGCAGCATAGGCAGAACCCGCCCAATGACGCGTCTACTCTTATATTATGTCTATGATGATACCCTTTTAGAAAGCAGAAATTTTTTTTGGGACAGCTAGAAAAAGGATTTGCAGAAAGTGACCCGTTGCAACCACTCGTTTCTTCCAACCCTCTGGGTTTTGTGTGTCCTTGCAGGGCATACAGCCCCATCACGAGTTTGGAGCAACGGCAGCAATATCAGGAGGATTTCTGTACAGAGTACGACGAGTACAAAGACCTTCACTCCCGCATCGCTGCCATAACTCACATGTTCGTTCAGCTGGGGTCCAAGATGAAGACCCTGTCTCCTGGCACCCAGGAATATAAGGTGTGCGTCTACAGCTTATCAGAAACAGGCCGTGCCGCACGGAAATAAAGATGATGGACTGCAATAAGTTGGTAATTGATGCTTTTTTTTTTTTTGGTCTTGTTTAGACAATGGAAGACCAAATACTGGAAAAGTACAGCAAGTTTCAAAAGGTAAGTTTCCTTTGTGAATCTGTTGTTGTTTTAATTTCATACTTCATTCATACTTAATTTCATTACAAAAAAAGTAAAAAAACAAAGCAACTGGACTTGTTTTCCGTAGTTGTTCTTTTTTTTTTTACTTTTTTTGGAATGACCATGACCTGGATGACTGACAATCTTCACCAGCATACTTATGTTTCTATCCCTGCCCCCCCCCCCATTCTTCATTTTCTAGCACCATAAATGACCAAGGTTTTGTTTCAACACGTTTACAAACTACAGTAGAGCTCCGCGACATTAGGAAGCCATCCACTCTGCGATAATATTGTTAATTTGAAGAAAGGGCTTGCTATGAATAAACGGATCATTAGAACCTCAGATAGTGAGGAGTCTGTCCAGCTACTGGTAGAAAAAAGAAAACGTCTGTTTTAGCATCTCAACAACAAGCATCTGACCATTGTATGCAGGCTGGGTGCTGAAAACAATTTATTGTTTCTTAATGGCTTGACCACCTTACCAGCATTTTACCCTTTTAAAACCTTTATTGTTGCGTTAAACAAGTGTCACCACATATATTAGGAGCATAGAGAATCTGAATGCTCAGGACCTAAATGATTACGTCACAAAGCAGTATACGTGACATGCATACTGCGTACAGTGGTGTTGTGGTAACTATCAATGTGTGATATGTTCTGCGGCCCCAAACTACAGTAAGTAATGGGGTTTGTCTGACTGGTGTATGGCTTTGGGGAAAATCAGCCAACCAAAACTACATTGTCTTTGAACTGTTGTGTTTCTGAAGACTATTCCTAAAAATGCTTCGGCCACCGTGAGAATACGCATCGCTTTGGAAACATAGCCGTACCCATTCAAGCTTTTTTTGGAGCTTTTAAACACTTTTCACCCACAAACCTCGGCAGGGATTTTAAGTGGCAGACCAACACAAAGTACTGCATCACTGGAAAGTGGAAGGAAAATGATATGATTTTCAAACGTGCGGTGTGCGTGTTTATACAACCTCTTTCATTCCCATTCCCCAAAATAAAATGCAGTGCAACGGACTGCAATGGACTCCACCTGTGTGTAATTTAATCTCATAAATGCAGCTGTTCTGTGAAGGCCTCAGAGTTGATAGAGGAAATTAGTGAACAAAAAGCATCACAACGGCAAAAATAGCTTTCACCTCCAAATTGTAATAGTACTAATATAGTAATATCATCTTTATTGTCATTGACACATACATTGAAACATACATTACAACGAAATTTGTTCTCTGCTTTTAACCCATCACTCTTGGGGAGCAGTGGGCTGCCATGTGCAGCGTTCAGGGACCACAAGTCCCAGAGTGCCGGGACCAGGGATGGAACCGGGTACTTGCAACCTTCTCTGACTGCAAGCGCGCTGCTCTAACTACTCAGCCACGACCCCCCCCATAGACAGCAACCCTAAGCATAGTAGACATTGTTGAAAGCATGCCACAAGAGGTCCTGAAAAAAGTGCTCTGGTTAAATAAACCTTTTGATTAGTACTGTATGTGCCATGAAAAAATAAACACCGCGGCTCAGCCGTAGCGCATGGTTCTCATGGTGAAACACGGCGGTGGTGGTATTATGCTGTGGGGATGTTTTACAATACAAATGCACACCCCGCTTTTCAATTTTTAATTTGTAAAAAAAAACAAGAACTTAAATGTATGAATTTACTTCCAGCTGACAATTATGTGGCACTTGGTGTTGGTCCGTCATATAAAGCCTAGAAGACGTAGGCTGAGGTTTGTGGTTGTAGGACTATGAGTGCAGTGGAAGCCTTTACCGAACTGAACATGTTTGTTGAGGAGGATTGTTGTGCTGACTCACTGTCTCCGTTCTCCACAGAAGTTTCCAGGCTACAGGGAAGAAAAGAAGCGCTGCGAGTATCTCCACGAGAAACTGTCCTACATCAAACAGCTCATCATCGACTATGATCTCTCTAAGGAGTCTTTATAGCGTTTGCTTGAATATTTTTTATTTTTTTTAAACTCTCAACTCTGCATACCCAGCTTGAGTGTCAATGCATTTTTAACTGGCATCTAAACCGTTTTGAAAGAGGACTTTTTTTTTTTTTTTTTTACACACACTTTCTCTAAAACCGCAGATGGTACTGTGAGTTCTCATAAAAGATGGCTGATTGTGTTTAAGTGTCTGAGCAGTCAAAAGGGCCGACTCGGAGTGAAAAGTCTCTGGAAAGGTATTTGGTTGGAATTTTTTCAAAGTAGTTTTGATCTTAACTTTGCTTTTTTTTCCCCAACACTTGTTAAATCATTCCTTTTACATTTCCTTATGCAGTTTCTACTTTTCTTTTTTTTTTTTACAGCTTTCATACTTTTAAATATATCTACTTGTGCTGCAAGTAACAAATGCTTTTAGAAATGGCCTTGCCTAGGATAAATGGGAGAAGCCGCCCACATGTGAACGTGAAATTAAACCACTTCATTTGTTGCCTCTGCAGTCTAGCCACGGATTGTAAAAGGATTTTGATTGCTGTACTCGACAAAAAGGGGAATTACAGTGTGTTGTGAAACTGAGCTCCAGAGCGCTTTTTCACATTTTCTCGTGCTACAACTGCAAACCTTGACATATTGTATCGGCATCACACAGAACAGAGTGCATCGTTTTGAGATAGGAGGAAAAGGATGCATAGTGAGAAAATCTTAAACCGATAAAAAAACAGTGGCATGATCCTGCCACCATCATGTTTTAGGGTGGGTTATGACCTGCCCGCTGTTTTCCTTGGTCTTCATGACGCTGTTTGTTCTCTGATGTTCTCTAGCAAACCTCTGAGGCCAGAAACAGAGCAGCTGCATTCAGACTGAGGCTAGATTACGTACATGTGGACACAGTCGAGTGACTGTTTTGTTTAGGGGTATGGGAGTAAAAAGCAAGCCGCACTTTTCAGATTTCAATTCTTTAAAGATTTCAAAAACTACGTATCCTTTTCATTTCAGTCTGAAACTATGGATTATGTTGCGCTGGTCTGAATCCCAATAAAATACATTGAGGTGTATGGTTGCAATGTTACAAAATGGGAAAAAAGGTTTTATTTGAGAATAACTGCAAAGCTCTATTTAGTAAAAAAAATATATCTCGTAAAAGGACTTAGACCTGAGCTGGAGTTATCTCTTTAGTTACATTAAAACAACTACATATCACACTCTTGATTTTTAAAGAGGACAGAAAAGGCTAAATCGATTCACTGTAACCGGCATCTGTGTTGTCTCCGAAATGCACTTGAGTTTAAAGTATTTATTATTAACCACATTCCCTGTCTTTTGAGCATCTGGTAAAATGGACCAAAATGCTTAAACTAGCACATCTGCTGAAGTATTTTAACCGATACCAGAAGAAACCCAAGCGTGTGTATGTATTCTGCATTGAACTACTGATGTATTTATTTTTAAGCTATTTATCTCTGTCCTGTGACATCGGTCGTCTGAGCGTTTTGAATCAAAGTGTTTGTAGCCACGCAGCCGGGGAAACGATGTGGGAAAGATGGAAAAGTATCGTATAGTTTCATCTCTTTCTGTCCTTAGGTTCTCTTGCTTTTTAGTTGCCTTTAAAAGCGTCGGACTATGAATGAATTAAAGAAGAATATATGTCGCCGCTGCTTGAGCTGGGTTTCCGAGGATTCGTCAACAGCGCCAAACATGGATTTTAGGTAGCAAAGGTAGAACTGATTAAGGGGAACCCAGACAAGCATCGTTTATGGATTTCAGAATGAACCCTGCAAAGCACATCTATAGCCTTCTTTTGTTTAGCCGCAGTCGTTCACTATTCTTGCACTTTTTTTTTAAACTGAATATCATGTAGCTAGTGACAAAGAAGCCTTAAAGGGGGAAACATTTGTACGTCTAAGTTTTCAGACTGCCAATATGAAGAATAACATTCAGGATAGATCATCATACACACACACACACACGTATCGATCTGCCTTATCTTACCAGCAACACTTTATTAGGCTTTATTAGGTACTAACAAAATGATTATTTCATAATCTTTAAGAGTTGACGAACGAAGATGCTCCTTTTTTGCACTGATATATCATCTGGTACTCTCGAGTCCTCATCAGTGAAGGAAATGTTTAGCTGTTGATCGTCATGCAGCTGATGATCCCATGTAAAACTAAGAAAGTGGATGTTTCCTTTTTTTTGTTGTTCTTTGCTAAATTTATTTTTTTTCCTCATAAAGGGTGGTCATTTTTAAAAAGGATTCAATATAAGTATCTAATATTTAAATAAGGACCAGATTTATTTGATGTATATTGACATTCATGGAAACCAACATTATGTCTCATTAAAGTGTTTTCAGGTCCACTGATGATTATGATGCGATATATTTTGCTTGTTTAAAATAAAGCTGCCATTATGATTTATTTTTTTCCCCCACCCACCCATTCGGGATGAGTGTTGAGCATTTCCAGGGGACCAAGGTGTGCTGCACAGCTGCTGAAGGGAGAGCCTGTCTGATGAGGAATCAGAGCAAAGACTGTGTGCATTCAAAACTGCAATTTACTATTGTTTACTTTCTCATGTTCTGGTATGAAAAATAAAATAAAAATAAAAACTCAAGGCTCTAATTCTCAGAGGTTTTTGAATGGTCTCCTTACGTTTGAGTGCTGAGTTTTCCTGTTGCTGTTGGACACAAAGCAGGGTGACTCCGTGCTTTTAGCTGTGAGATGTTTGAGGGGCTTTGTTTGTGTTTTGGGTACATGTGTTTAGTCTCATACCACAGCATCTCCAAAGAATACATATTAAGGTTTGGATTATCCACAGAACTTATTTTTATTATTACTATTTATATATTAATATTATATATATTATATATCTAATATATATATATATATCTATATATATTATATATAATATATAATATCTATATCTAATATATATCTATGATATATCTATATATATATCAATCTATATAATATTATCCTATCTATCTATTCCTTACCTATATATCTCTCTCTATCATATATATATAATTTTTTTTTTTTTTTTTTTTTTTTTTTTTTTTGGGGGGGGGTGGTCTAACTCTCCTTCAGTACAGTGGAACTGTATTTCAAATTGTTCTAAGACCTCTTTAAGTACCAAATCAAACTCATAAGCTGCTGTTACTTCTTTTAAAGCCACCAAACAGCTCTTTTGATTTCACCACGTTCTTAGTCAAGAGCACATCCACCGTACTGAAACCCCTTTCACAAAACTGCCCGAATTAAGGTACCGTTTGGCCATCCATGCCGCCACCACTTGTAATTTATCAATGGTCAGAGGCAGATCGTCTTTGGGGGTTCTGGCAGAAATGTTTGTGAAAGACTTTTGAATGTCTGCGGCTTAAACAGGTTTAAACCTCAGAACCCCTGAACATCTGATGTTGTACATCTGTGTTTGATTTTAGCCATTTAAAGTGGGTATAATATGGGAGAAGTTTTTAGTAGTTGTGATTACTCGAAAACGAGCCAAAATTCTCATATCACTGTGGTCTAAAAAATTTTATAATATCGCTTTATAGTAAACAGAACGAGGTTAGTCCTTGTTGGTCGGCTCGGTGAACGTTATCGTCCTAGAGCGCAAGCGCAGGCACACATCAGCACGTGACATACACAGTTGTCACGACAACGCTGCGTTGTCGTGACAACTGTGTGGCAGTGCTGTTTCTGGACGTCGCTTTAAACGTCTTCCAAACAAAGGTCAGACTGATATGAAGGTGCCAAATAATATGATACCATTTTAGGCGTACATGACCTAGCCACGCGATTAATAAGGACTTTTGAGTTAAAAGTTCGGCTCAAACTAAACTGAACTGAAAATGAACTGCTGACACACCAGCAAACGTATAGACAATTTTCAAAGGTTTTCCTGCATTTCGCACATATATATGATTTATTTGTTTTATTATTATTATTATTTTGTATTATTATTATTATTATTATTTTGTATTATAGGACACAGCAGAAATGGCTGGCAAAGCAGGGTACACCGAACAGGAGTCTACTCTAGAACTGACTGGTGTGACGCAGGTACCGTCTGGCCTGATAATCACCATAATTGTTTAAGATTTAAACTGTGCCTGAACTACATTTATAGCAAATTTTGTTAGATTGTTATTTTTGCACAGAGGTGGGTAGAGGACCCAAGAACTGTACTCAAGTAAGAGTAGTAGGCTACTTCTTCAACATATTTTTACTCAAGTAAAAGTCAAAAGTAGTCAGCCAAGAAATTACTCAAGTAAGAGTAAAAAAGTATTCAGTAAGAAGGCTACTCAAGTCCTGAGTAACTAATCATAAAAACTGATGATTTAATATGTTTTTAAAAATATGTAATCAAACTGACAAAAACATAAGGTTCTGTGCAAATTCTGGTATTCTAAAGACAAAGAAAAAAATATACAAAGAATACCATAAACATCATAAACATCAAATTCTGCCTGAATTTGATGTTTTGTAATTTTACAAAACATCAAATTCAGGCAGAAGAAACACTTTTCTTAATCATGTTTTTCAATATCAAACTTGAAAGCAATACTTACAGCAGTTAATGTATCTACAACAAGTAAGAGCAGTGCAAAGTACTTCCAGTGACAATATGTACTGTTTACTGTACGTTTATTTGACCTCCAAATGGCTCAGTGTGCTCAGCAGATGAAAAAACAACATTAAAATAACAAAGCTTGTGTACAAAGAAGTCTAATTTTAACACAAACTCCAGTTTTTTTGTCTCTCTGGTGTATTTTTGGTTAAAACAATTCTGTTCTTTATTCATGAAGTTACTCGCAGTTGGTAGAGTAGCCATAAATTTTACTCAAGTAAGAGCAGTGATAACTTACTTGAGTAAAAATGACTCAAGTAAAAGTAAAAAAAACAAAAAAAAACAGTGCAGTAAAACTACTCCTAAAAGTACATTTTATTTAAAGACGTACTCAAGTAAATGTAATTAATCAAGTGCAACTAGTTAAATGTAATATTAAATATACTAAAGAGGCATTTGAAGCTGACAAATACACAAGCTTAACTATGCTCGGCTAACCTGTATCATCAGCTTCCGGAGAACACAAACTGTCTGGCATGCACAGAGGACGGCAGATTTCTAGGTCTGGGTCACAGCCAGGGCCTGTCTGTGTGGTGTGCTTCCTCTTTCACCCGTGTCGCCGAATGGCTTCAACCCCGGCTGGAAGTTACCTTCATTCAGATGACCAGGATGGCTGAGATGACGTATCTGCTCGGGACTGTCGACGATATGGGTAGAGTTCCTCTGATCGGCCATTAACCTCGTCTCAAGGGTGCCGGGCCTTCTCCTGATTTAGTGTAGTGCCTCGCAGAAGTATTCACGCCCCTCAACTTTTCCCTGTTTTGATGCGTTGATGACACAAATTTCAGTGAGTTGAATTTCTTGTGATTTTAGGCTCATAAGTGAAGTTGAGAGATAATGGTTAGCTCCCTTAATTCAGATGCCCATAAATGAATCCCATTGCTACCAACTGCTTTAGTGAGTGTAGCCCACCTGAGGGCAACTCAATCTCAGGGAGGACGTTTCAGAGAAGTTTAAATTAAGATTGGGTTATGAAAAGAAAAAAATAAATCCGAAGCTTTGGATGTCTCACCGTTCAATTCTTCATGGGGAAATAAAAACGGTGTGGCAAAGCTGCAGATCTACCTTGAGACGGTCGTCCTGTCATTGATCTGCCTGGGGCGGTTCTGCATGTGTCTCCTCTTTTCTGGAGGGTGGGTCTGAGCTGTGAGGGCCAGCGCACCTTCGCATCAGCTCTAGCTCAAAAAGAGCCGGCCGCCTATCAGTCGATGCCTGAGTGTCATTGAGTGTGGCACCTCTAGCCTCTACATTGTTTCCTTGTGTATTTTTTCGCCTTGCTACTTGATCCCTGCTCATTGAGATTTTCCCGCCTGCCTGCCAGCCTTCAAGGTTCCTATTGTTCTCCAGCCGGGACCCCAGCTTCAGATGCTTCTCTGCTCTTTGTTGAACCCCCCCTTGTAAGACTTGCTAATCAAACCTCACAGCTGGCTACCTCAGCTGCTTCCTCTCCAACATGTCCGCACTCTGACGCTGCACTTCCTTGCTGGAGTTACTTACACACAGACCCTTAGATGGATCCTGCAAGCCCACAGTTAGCTTAAATTAATCTCCAGACACCAAATCCCTTTTCCGGCTCAAAGGAACCCCTCTTGGATCCAACCACTCTGAAACCTGTAAAAAAAAAAACCCTGTAAAGCTTTAATCGTCCCCTGGTGATTTCCTGTATGTGGGTCAGAAGTCTACCCAATACCATGAGACTTTGACCTCAACCAAGAGACGGGGCATGAAGAGCATTCATTAGAGAAGCTGCCAAGAGGTCCACAGAAACACTGGAGGAGCCACGTCGACTCACAGCTCAGGTGGGGGCATCTGTTGACTGGACACCTATTAGTTCCACGCTCCACAAATCTGAAGAGTGGCAATAAGGAAGCTAGTTTTAATCCAAACTTATAAGAGCTCCCATTTTGCCACAAGACATTTAGAGGACACAGCCAACATGTACAAGAAGTGCTCTGATCCAATTACATCTACATTTCCTTCTGTAGATGGGCAAAGCTGGTGGAGACATACCCCAACGGACCTAAAGCTCCATTGCAGCTAGAGTTGGTTCTGCAAGGCATTTTCTCGAGGGGCTTGTGTACAAATACACACCACACTTTTCAGATTTTATGAATTTTAAAAACCAATTGAAATCCACGTATGATTTGTCTTCCACTTCACAACTAAGCAGTGTTTTTGTTGGTCTGCCAGGAAAACACATTGAAGTTTGTGTTGTAATGTGACAAAATGTGGACAGAAAATTGAGGCCGTATGAATACATTTGCAAGACACCGTGTGTTTTAGTCAGCTGGTATTTCACGTGCTGCACTGTAAAAACAGAGCTAAAAATAAGTAAACTTTTCTTTAGCGCATTTGTCCTTGATCTGAGCACATAAATAAGATTATCTGCCAATGGAATGAGTATTTTAAACCCTTAAATAAGATAATTAGATATACTGCACTCTAAATAAGATGATGGGGATGAATTGTTCCTATTTTAAGAGTAAAAATCTCATTCCATTGGCAAATCATCTTATTTACCTGCTCAAATTAAGGTTAAATACACTCATTTCAAGAAGATTTGACTTATTTTTAGTTTTGTTTTTGCAGTGTGTCATACAGAACATTTACTTTAAATGGACATTTTCCCCAAAGATTTTGCATGTGTGCTGAGAAAATCAACTCCTGGCTGATTTCAATAAGAATCTTTAACATGTCTTTATCAGTTTTCTAAATAAGTCTTTTCTTTCTTAGGTGTTTCCAGAGTCTTTGGACTTCACTCTGGTGTCATCCATCTCCTCAGTGCAATCAACATCATGGTGAGTACAGTCATTTATCCATTGTTTTGTTGTTGGATAGCTTGTTTTTCCCAAATGTGACGTTTATACCGGTAGGACATAGTTTGTCTATGAACTGAGCAAAACCAAAGTTATAAAAACTACTTATTTGATGAACAGGAAGGTGTGAATAAAAGAAGCATTGTTGTAACATTTGACCTACATGAAGGTGGCCGTTATGGGGCTGCATCGTTAAGCTGTAAGTAATTGGTTTTCAAAGCATGAACACATTTTATCAGATGTGGACATTCGAATAATGAATTCATACATCTTTGCAGGCAACGGTGCGGTGTGGCTAGAGGTCTATCAGTTTCCCGTAGAAGCGTGGCTGAGAGAGCTAGAGGTGGCGCCATCGCAAAAAAAGGTAATGAACTGTCAGGACCTCCGTTACATTTAGTGTCTCTCTATCTTAAAAAGGCCACAAAGAACAGAATCATTTTACAAACTTTTTGTACACAGGATAAAATACTTCTTGCTTCTTGAAAGGTGCTACAATTAAACCTCTTAAGAAGGCTAATCTGGATACCACAATATCTAACCTGGCATTTTTTGCAGTTTATCAATAAATATATACCTTTTGTATAATGAGCTATTTCTTAAGCTCTTAGCAGTTAGCTTAGTGTCAAACTATAGCACTGAGACTGGATGGGAGAAAGTTCAAAAATAGTATAAGCCTAACACATGACAAACTTTTCTTTTTGTATTAGTGTACATCAGTGCTGCAATGGACACAGTCACTCATAACCTACTGAATGATGGAATAGGGCTGGACGATAATTCAATAACAATATATATCGATCGATGGACGTATATCGATGATAGAAAAAAAAGGTTCAATAAGAAGTTTTACTTCCTTTTGCATTCTAGTCATGTAGATTAATTTTAGATTCATTACATCTTCCCAACCAATCACAATGCAGATCCAGGAACGCTCTGTCACTAAGCTCCGCCCCCTTCAAAGAGTTCAGAGAGCACGGTTTCCTTTTTCTTTTTTAAAAACTTGCAGTTTTAGTAAAAAGTTAGTTGAATAAAGGTTTGAGTTTTAATTTGGTGTTTGTGTGTTCTTTATCTAAAAATGAGACGCTAAACAACAGCATACAATGGTCAGGGCTGCACTTGAAATATATGTTTTGAATTTGTTGATAATTATCAATATCGATCAATATCATTATTACTTTATCAAAATGCTTTTTCTTCTATATCGTCCAGCCCTATGATAGAATGAAAAAAGGGATGGGATGACCATAACGGTACTAAACTGGTTCAATTGAGGACTACGTTGTCATTTGGCAATTAAACATCTGAGTGAACCAGGATCACATGCATGGTTCTACAAAACTCCATTCTTGAGATACTTTCAGTTCAATGTCTATTATTTCTTCCAAGTTCACACGATGAAGCATTACAAAAGCGCTTACCATTTCTATGTTGATGACACACAACTTAATATTTCTGTATCATTGCCACAGTTCCTGACTTTCCGCCAGGTTATTGTAGAAAAGGATTAGCCTGAAGACAATGGAGCATGTCAGAAACATAAGCATGTGAGCTATATTTTAACATCCACCAAATGTTTGTTGCTAAATCAACCTGCTACTATTTCAAAACCATTGTGAGAAATTGACAAAGACTCCTTCATAGCTGCCGAAGCGTTTTCCGAAAAACTGAGATAAAGTCAGGTTGCCTCCGATTGAAGCCTATTTGCTATGGTCAGAATAAAAGGTTTTACAGAGGGAAAAAACTGGACACATCAAAAATGATTGCACATTTTTGTTTTCAGTGGGTTTGTCTTCTTTGCCAGGTTTTCCTTGAAAAAAGATGTTAATGTCAAGGGACTTTCTGCTTAAATAATGGTCAATAAGTGTTAGATAATTGTAATAATATCTATGGAAAAAAAGAAAATCAGACAGCTGGATATGACCCAAATGGTGCTACTAGAGTTCTGACCAACACCAGGAAAACTGATCACATCACTGCACTGGCTCTGGGTTTGTAAAATGATTGAATTTCAAGTCCTGTTTCTAGAAGACATTTCAATGATCCTGGGCATAGTTACAGCTCAGCTGAGTTGCTGCTCAGGTGTGAATCATGTTAGACCCCCTCAGGCCATAACCTCCGCTCTGGAAAAAAACTTCCTGGAAACTTGAGGCGTGCAGAAACTGTTTTCAGTCCTTTAATGAGAACAAATCATGCTTCTCTGTTCTTTCTTTTCACAGTTATTCAGCTGTGGTCAATATAAAGTAGAACTGCAATGCTTTGGTCTGAATTCCTCATTAATGTAACCCCACGTTCCCCCTTTTTACCTCTGTTCTGAGGTGCGTCTGAGAGCAACTCGTTTTGGTGCTGTCTCTTTAAATCTAATGGAGGCACTTCACACACCGCACCCCTCCAGGTTGCAGAACGTTACACTCCGCACCAATCGGCCATTTTTGTAGGCTGCTGGGGGAATGGTGTAATGAACAACTGAACATTGTAACTCATCCTCTTGTAGCTTCGCCGTCTGTCAGATTGGACTACAAAATCGTTCCGAAAAATAAAAATGGTGCATTGGCAAAACTGGTAAGCCAGAGGTCCATGACCTTGTTTAGCAGTTTCGTAGCCCTTGGAGAGACGATATTCAGATTTTCTGCATGTCAAGACTCCAAGTGGACAACACTTTAAATCAGGACTAAAAACAATGTTCTTTACTGTAGCTTTCCCATCAAGGTCAAATACTATTTTAACATTAAAATGACATAATCTCTTACCTCTTGATTCTAAATTAGCATTTAATCTTTCTCCCTTTTTAAATTAAACTTTACTTTTAATTGTTTAAACCAACTAGAAATTATCGTTTCCACTTTTCTGTAGAAGCTTTGCCAGACCCACCAACCTTTAATCAATTGTATTTGCCATTTAGAAACCTAGGTACTGGGCAAACCCTTTAGACGTTTTTTTAATCCTCAGGAGAAATACGCATCTGAAGGATCGGATGTGAAATGGTCTCCAGTTACACTGATGATCAAAATCTTTCCACCAACTGTTCCAGCAGGTAATGAAATGTTTTACAGTCTTTCTGTGAAGTAGAAATTCGATCTACTGTGCACCAACTGTGGATGTTCAAATTAGTGATGGGGTGATTTTAGACTTTATCAAAACCTAGATTTTGTATCAATACTTCTGAAGAGCATTTTTGCCTGTTTTTGTACTTACAGGATTTAATCATGAGATTAAGCGGTACATGTCAAGAAATCTGACAGGTTTTTGCTGATTTGCAGGAAAGACGTCAGACTTTTTGACAAGCTGTTTGGCTCTTGATATAATCAGAAGCAGCCGTCATCAGGAGACACAGGAAAGCCCGAGGTGCATTTAAGTGATTAGAATCTGACTGCTACTCTGCTTTGTAATGCTAATTTAACTATAAAAGTCATTGATAAGCATTAATATATACCATATTTTACGGACTACAAGTCGCTCCGTAATATAAGTTGCACCAGTCAAAAAATGCCTCATAAAGAGGAATAAGAAAACATACATAAGTCGCACTGGACTATATGTCTCACCGGACTATTCGCATGTATGTAGAAATGTATCTCACACAATCTAAGACAAAAAAACTGACATTTGATCTGGTAAATCAAAAAAGTAAAAAACAAAACAACTGGGCTTATTTTCCGAAGTTTGAAGACGTTCCGCTTGCTATCCCGGAAGCTTTATCAATTCAAAAAGTCTGGAGTAATGTGGAGTTGTAAGCTTTACACCACTGCCCAACAAAGACCTTGAATGGCTTAGATAACATGCAGATTGAACAGAAACTGGTCCACTCCTCTGCAACAGGGAGTCGTTTGGGTCGTACTTTTAACGACTGGCAGACTGGACAGTGGCAGGACCGGCTAAACTTTTTCACTCCATCATGATACTCTGAAATCAGGGACATTTCCAGGGACAGCTTTTGCCAGGGACAGGTCATCAAAATCCGGGACAGTCCCTGGAAATCAGGGGTCGTCTGGTCACCCTATTTTAAGTGTTACAGGAGCAGGATAGTTTTCACAAGCCTAGCGAGCCCTCTTGTGGAAATAGATGGTAACGTTAAGTGTTTGGTTCATGCTGGTGAAGATGAATTACCATTTAAATTTGATACATAAGTCGCACCTGAATATAAGTCGCCAGATCAGCCAAACTATAAAAAAAGTCTGACTTATAGTCCGAAAAATACTGTATATCAATGGTAAAAGTATTGAACACATTTTAAGGTCCGCTGTGCAAAAACTGCTTCATCTTTGCACTTTAAACCAGTAGATTGTAACAATTCTCTTGCTTTGCTTTATCTCTTTCAGCAGTTGCACTCAGCACTTTCTCCTGCCTTGTGATCAGTCAACTGGAGGCAGTAGAGCCGGGCCAGGTATGGAAATCCAAGGGAATTTATTAGCATTCTGTAATACTGGAATACTGAGTTTTATACACAGTGAAGGCCAGAAGGTCACATACATTTATGAGGGCAGACTTCCCTTTCATTTTGTGATTTTAATGTTACATGTTTCCATTCTTTTTGTGACTGTGGTAATTATTCAACAAATAACAATATGTAATTGTAATATTGTCTTTATTGTCATTGAAACATACATTACAGCGAAATGTGTTCTCTGCTTTTAACCCATTCCCTTGGGGAGCAGTGGGCTGCCATGTGCGGCGCCCGGGGAGCAATCTGGGCTTAAGGGTCTTGCTCAGGGACCCAGAGTGCAGATGCTGGGGATCGTACCAGGTACTTGCATCCTTCTCTGGGTGCAAGCACACTGCTCTAACCCCTAGGACACGACTCACTTCAAATATTTTTTAGAACTGGGACTCCTGTTGTTGCTTTTTTCCCAAAAGGTTCCTTTTATCAGAGGAGGGGGTTTTGGTCGTATGAAGGGGATCTTTGACACAAAACAACAATGTTCCAAACTGGGTTTGGCAGATAAAGAAGGCTAGCAATAACTTTCAAATGTCCCTTCAGATTTATGCCTGCAGCTTTTTTTTTTGTTGTTTTTTATGTTTGTTTTTTTTTGCAAAAACTTGTTGATGGGCACACATAAGTTTGAGAGTACTCTTCAGCATTTACATTGGGTAAATGCTGAGGGTCATTTACCCAAATATTACAGTATTCAAATAAATCAATTAAGGCTGGACGATGATTCAATAACAATATATATCAATTGATAGACATATATCAATGATAGAAAAGGGATCAATAAAAAAATTCAATAGAATAACAGTTTTCCTTCCGTTTGCATTCTAGCCATGTAGGTTAATACTACAGTCATTACATCATCCCAACCAATCACAACGCAGACCCAGGAACCAAGCTCCGCCCCCTACAAAGAGTTCAAAGAGCACGCGTTCCTTTTTCTTTTATTAAAAAACTTGCAGTTTTGGTAAAAAGTTGGTTGAATAAAGGGTTAAGCTTGAATTCAGTGTTTGTGTGTTCTGTATATAAAAATAGGTTGCTAAGCAACAACATAAAATGATCAGGGCTGCACAAAATATATGTTTATGAAAAATGTTTTGGTCAATATTTGTTGATAATTATCAGTATCATTCAATATGATTTCTATTTTATCAATGTGCTTTTTTTAATACCACCCAGCCCTAAAATCAATCACCAAAAGCCCCAAATGAAATGAGATCAAAGCCGATCATGATTTTATCCAAACCTCAGACCAGCACTGTGGAATTACTATGATCACTTGTAATGACAGTGTTCAGTATTCCCCCTCCATGCGTTTGCAAGGTAACTCCTACTTTCATACTCTTAAAATAGCTAATTGAAGTGAACACAGCCCTCTCTCAGCAGGTCTGCCTGTGGCGGTTGCTGTGTGGTGGAGCGGATCCCATAATCTCCTTCAGTATTCACAGCAAAAAGCCCCAAATGACGGACGAGGAAAGACATTTATGTTTCTCAGTTTTAAATATTCCAAGTTCTTTGCACCATTTTATGGCGTTCTTGGTGACCAACAGAACAATATGCTTTTTTGTTTTCTTGAAGCAGATGTGACACCCTTGCCAGAAATGTTGTGGCCAAATGCAAAGGAAATCCTCTGCTCAGCTGTCAGCAGATGCACTTGTTACATAGCGCTTGGGCTTGAGGATGCTTTGGTGTGTATCTGGAACAGACAATCTGGTGAGCAAACCTTATAGAGAATGTCTTAACGTCTTAATGTCAAAACGCAATCTTCAGCTTATTCCAACACTTGATATATTGTAGAAAACTGTTGTTTTTAGGTGGTCCTGCCTACAATTTCAGGAACAGCGTTCTCATTGAACGCAAACTTGTATCAAAACGGCACATTCTTGGACATCCATGCAGTTTAGCTGCAGAGTAGATTACTGAACTGAGACAATAAACTGTCATGTTATTGAATTCAATTCCTGTCAGATTAAAACTGAGTTGTTGAAACCATATTTCTGAATTGGGCACAGTCAGTCATGGAACTTTTGTATCCAAGGTTTCTTGGTTGATCTTTACTTTCAGTACAGTTTATAGGATGCAATCCATTTTGCCAGATCAATCACAGGTTGTTTGCATGTAAAAATTAAGAATCATCTAATATCAAGGTCCTTCCATTTGTTCCACACGGATTTATTCCTTGGAACCATACTTGTTTGTGGTTTATGGTAATGATCTTTCATGTGTATGTTCTAACTATAAATTCAGATGTTTGCTGATTACACTGTAATTTATTTACATGGTAACAGTGTGGGTCAAGTAGCAAATTAACAAACACACACCAAGGCTAATGTTCCAGCATGGTCAGAGCTATACTGCTTTAACTTAATGTTTCCAAAACGGTGTTGTGTTTTTCTAAAGGTCTCACAGGTCTCACAGGGGAGAGACTACAAGTCCTACAAGTATATTGAATACAATATACTGAAGTTCTAATTCATAAAAAAACTTATATTTTAAGCTAAAGTGAAAAATATTTATTATTTTATATTTCAGGTTCATGAGAAACCCTATGTCAATAGAAGTAGCTAAGATGTATATACATTCTTTTTTTTTTTTTTTTTTTTTACTACCGTTTACCGTCTTATCACCTGTAAACAAGCCAATAATACCACCCTGAAACCATTACCATCTTTATATAGGCAAACACTTCTCTGTTTTTAGCGTTGTTTAATACTAGATACTACGGGATAATATTTATTAATTATACAGGGTTTGTCTAATGTATAAGGTCAAATCTAGGAACATCCCTCTTGGTTTGTCAAAACTTTCTATAAAGGAACTGAAACTTTTTTATGGTGACTATTAGTTTATTTAAATGTAATTTAAAGAACTACTTAAACACCAACCTTCTTGTCAATACATATGGAGGAGCAGGAGAGTCACTGAAAAGGAAATCCAACCATTTCAAGCTTAACATTTAAACCATATCATTAGAAATCCAATTTCAAAAGCGTTTTGTAATTGCACATTTGTATTGAATTATTAAAGAGAAATGGTAAATTGTATTTATTAATCAATTATTAAATACTGCAATTTGAAAATGAATTTTCAAATCCTAATTCTAAATGGAGAAAATGGATGTAAAAGCCACAATTCATAAATCTGATCATAAATACCTCTATTTATTAAGCATTTAAAAAGGTAATTACTTTTTCCATTTTCTTTTTCACCTTGCATTTCCAAATCCTTCCTGCAATAGCATTTTCTTTTTCCTTTACCCTATCCATTTAGGATTTCAGTGACCCTTCTGGTCCCTGGGCTCAATGAAAACCTAGTTAAACCAATCACAGTTGCTCATCGGATGTAACCAGCTCTCTCATTGGTTAGACCACCACACTTGGATCTCAACATGACAGCTACCATAGGAGGTATTGTGCACATGCCAAAATTGTTCCTTGTGCACCTGATAGGTCCCAGTGAGCCACAGTCATGGTTTGTTGCGTGCTTCACAAATCTGGCATTTATGGAACAGTAGCATCAAGAAAGTTATTGTCGAAGAATATCCAAAGGATGCTTGCTTGTAGTTTGCCACCAGTCCTGTCGGGGGACACAGCAAACATATAGAAGAAGATCAAAGTTAATTTTGCTGGTCTACATGCAAAACACTGCACTTTATTCTGAGAACCCCCGCACCTTGTGTGAAACATGCTGGTCAAGGCATTATGTTACGGGGAGGCTTATCTTCAGCAGGAGAAGAACAGCTGGTAGTTGATGGGAAGATGGATGAAATACTGGAAGAAAATCCACTAGAAGCTGCAAAAGGTTTAAGACTGAGATGGAGTCCAACAACAGCCCTAAACATACAGCCCAAGCTACAATGAAATTATTTATATCAAAGCACATTTATGTGTTAGAACAGTCCACCAAAGTCTAGTCCTATAAATTTGATAGAAATTTGGGGCAAGACTTGAAAATGAATGCTATCAGACGCTCACAGTCCAATCAAACTAAACTTGATCTGTTTTGCTAAGAAAATTATATAAAAACTTCAGTCTGAGAGGGTACAAAGGTCCCAGTGAGGCAGAGTAGAAATCCACCACCCACAATCCATATGTCATTGTCTTTATGCCCTAAGCTGTCTTCATCTATCACATAAACACAAATAAATTATAGTTGCAATGTGACAAAATGTGAAGACATTCACAAGGCATTCTGTGTGTGTGTGCTGGGAGTTCACTTTTACAGTTCTTTCTTTTAGCCGCTGCACTAACATATCAGTACAGAAAAAAAAAAGAGAAGTCCCAGAGAAGAAAAGTATTGGAGGATGGTCTGGGAATGATATTTTTTGAATGGCTCAAGTGGGTTTTACATGATTTGGTCTGATCATTCATATGTTGTCCTATAATAGGGGGAAAACGGTTTACCTCAGGGCCGGTATTACCAAAGATTCTCAGAGTCCTTTCAAAGAGCTCCGGTCTTAGCCTAAAAATTCCCACCTAGTAGTCTTATCTTAAAAAACATGATTGAGATCACTGCAATCACACACCAACATGGTAAATGAGAAGCGCAGCAGCAATCAAAAGCGAGTGCATGGCTTCACACAAGCAAACTTCTAGATGACCATTTAGGCTGCTGACATCATCATGCAATTCATAAAATACTTTCTCGCCTCTTTTATATATATTCTTTTTAAATTTCTCCACTTTTTATGCATTATTATTTGATATTTTTCCTATTATTTATTTATTGTAAATAAAATGACGTTACTAGAGCTGCGCCTTTAACCCTCCAGGCTTCTGAAACTAAATGATTTCCCTCTATGGGGATGATAAAGTTCATCTTATCTACATATTAATAACTGTATGATTGTTATAGAAGTTTGTGTTCATTTCCTCCACTGTTTAGTTGGTGAATCAGCCAATCAGCTCTCTCTGTTTCCAACATCTTTCTGCTTCAGACAATCTTAGGCTCACTAAAAGTCCTCCTCACTACTACTAACATTTTGTCACTTTAGGAGCTCTCTTAAGGCCTAAGATACTTTCTAAATAACATGTATCTTACTGAGGTAAAATGCTAAGAAAAATTATTAAAATTCGGGAAATTCTAAGATTTTCTCCTAAAATGATGTCACTAAAAAGACTCCACTACTTTTAGTCTCAGGATTCCTTGTGAATATGGACACTGATGTTTAAGACTTAGGTAAGGATCAAGGATTGTAGTTTGTAAAATATTAAATTCTTATTTTTTTTCTTCTTCTTACCCTTAGGAGCCCCCCTCTCCATCGTTCTGGCACCTGAAGGAAGCAGTCCCCTCTCCAGGGTACAGTTTGTGGATAGCTGGCCCGTGTCCGCTCAGGACTGTCAGATTGCACCTACAAAGCCAGTTGGTGTGTTGGTGTCGTCTAAGAATGGAGCAATTTATACGGTGACCACAGGACAAGGCATGCAGTCCTGCACCATGCAGCTCATTGAAAGGTTATCTACACTTTACAAATGAAATCATATTTCCCTTATGGTACATTAATCTTTATTGACACCGTTAATTTTTATTTAATATCATAGACCTAAAGACAGCAGGGATCTCCCGACTGTTACCATGACTCTGCCTTTCCTACAGGCTGTGGTAGGAGCACTTCAAGTGTTGGATGAAAATGCACGATTTATTTTGCACCACCTTACCACTGATAATCACTTTAGACTGTTGTCTCCATGCAATGTTGTTTTTCTTGCTCAAACTAGTCACTTGTGGTGCAGAGAAGTGGAAAAATGTTCCTGAAAGATGTCCTCGACAGATCCACTGTGTGCTATCTGACTCCTCCATCCTCCTATCGAATCGCTTCCCCCTACAATCCTGTTTACGCACTAAATGCCAAACAGCGAGCCCTGTTCATACGAGGTGATTATCATGATCCTGGTATTGCCTAAAAATAGTTCCTGTAACTAAAGGTTTGCATCTGTCTCCCAGGGGACCCGGAAACCGACTGCCATGATTTGTCTAGGGAGGGAAACCAGAGTCGCCTCTTTGTCGTCTATTTTGATCAATCTGACATCTTTAAGCCTCACTTTCTTTCACATGTAGACCCTCCCAGACAACAGACAACACTCTGTCATGGTAGCCTCGAGGAAATCTGCAACCTCTACCTTGAGCAAAGGTTAGCTTTGAAGGCAGTCGCAGTTTGGTGATTGTCACTATTAATCTAAATGTAATTATTTCCACAGAATTACCATTTTCACTTAATACGTTTCACATCATCCCTGCTTGGTTTTAATCTGTTGCTGTGGAGGAATTTTTCCCCACTCTTTTTTGCACGTTTGTTTAGATTTATACACCTTGGAGTCTTTTCAAGCATAAACAGCCTCAGTCAGATTTTTGACAGAAGTGTGACAAAAAAAGCAAAAAGGAAGACACTTGCAAGGAGACAAACGCTTTATCACAACACTGTTGTGCAAATGTTGAAGATTTCACTCTCAGGATGAATCAGAACAAACAAGAGACGGCCCACAATTAGGATATTAACACTGCTCTCTGTTTTTTTGCCTGTTTTTCTCTGAAGAGCGCATTCTGCGGATGAAAGGAACAAAGCTCTTGTGCAAACATGGGGAAAGCTGCAGGAAAGTGCAGCGGGGATGCAGCAAACACCACAGAGCCGCAAACATCTAAAGAACTACAACATCTGAAACCCCGCAAGGATATAGGATGTAATATTTTCGTTTGGTAAAACCAGATATGTTTGCGTGCCTGTTCACAGCACTTGTTTCAATTAGATATCAGTAAGGAGCCAGCAGTAACTCTGAATCAGTCTCACAGGGAATACATTTGATTTGCAGTTATTAAATACAATTTGCAAAACACTGTTTATTTCAGTAACAGTTCCCTTTAAGAATAAAACCCTTGGTTGATGTTTTCATCTCAAAGCTTTGCTTCATGTTTAATACACTTTTCTCCTTGTTTCTCATAAGACGCTCTCAGGACTGGACTGCTGGAGATCTCTGTCCTCTAGAAAGCTGCTATTTAGTGAGGGGGGCTCTACTCTCCTATGGCCGTCACTGCAAACCACCAGTTTTTCCTGACTGAAACGCCTGAACTCCCTTCTCAGGGACAGAGAGTTGGGAGGGGAATACAAGGATCCAGTTATGACGGTGGTACTTTCTACTTCCGCTGTGGAGGCAGCGTTGCCGTAATACCTCCGCAGCCCCTTTCTGAAGTGGATGGTGAACAGGCCATAGATCACTGGGTCCAGGCAGGCGTTTACAAGCCCAAAGATGAACAGGATGTGGGTCAGCGAGTGGGACACCTTCCCCGCCAGGTCATCAGGAAAGAACCAGTACCAGAGGCCCAGCAGGTAGTACGGAGTCCAGCAGATGATGAAAGACGAGACAATCACAACGCTCATTTTTAATGTTCTCATCCGGGCTTTGGGAATGTTGTTTTTGGAACACCTCAGATCCACTGGAAACAGACCAGAGAGAGACAAAAATCAAGGATTAAAATAAAACCTACCGGTGTATTGTGCTTTAAGACTTGAAGAACAAAATAATTGCTTATTCCTTGGGCATGGCATAAGGTTATTTCAAGAGTGTTGCGATAAAATAAGAGATAAAGATCCTTCCTAATGATGGAACCAAACCACCCGGTACTAGATTTGTTTTTTTGAGGCCTCTTCAAAGTTAGTCTTTGATACAGATTTGCTAGCTGTGCTTTGAGACAACTGACACATTTACAACATCAACATGAATTAACCTTCATGGTATTGTTAATTTTATCAAGCAAGTTAAAGGATAATGGCAGGTTCTTTGGTTGTAAAAATCTAAGTTTTATCATTCTCTCCCTTTTATCTCTTCTTTCTTTCACCTCTTCTCTTTCTTTTTTTCTCTTCTTGTTCTTCCTTTACTCTCCTACTTTCCCATTGTAGTGTCCAAATAATTTGAAATTATCCCTGCAGGAATCACAATAAAGCTATTTACATGCATAAATCAAGCGGAGCATTATGGCGAAAGCTGTTTGCTCCACTTGTGAAAGCAAAATCTGTTGAGCTCTATTTGGCATTAAGACATCAATTCTTATTGCCACATTGCTAGACAGGACACTGGGGTAAAAAAAAAAAAAAAAAAAAAATCAAAGTTCTAATTAAATTGCTATCGACTGTGGCCTCCATATTTATTGGCACCTCTGGTACAGATGTGTAAAAATCCTTTGGAATAAATTCAGTAAGGGTGAAAGTCTAGCATAATCTCAGCCTCACAGATTTGCTGTATTTCTGTAATATTGGGCTTTTGAGAATTTTTACCTCCCCTCCATCCTCCTCTCTGCCATGTTGGTACGTTAGACCCTTGTGAAGGCAACAACTATAGACAACAGGGTAAAGTTTAAATGGTTTATTGACAAAAGTGAAATAATGAATCTTTCTTCCGCGTTCAGGGTAGAAGTCCAGGTTGGCGCTGAGGAGGAGAGGTAGGTGATCGTTAAAGAAAAGCGATGTAAGCCCATGTATTGAGGATGTATCATAAAAGTCATGCTGTTGCTGTATTGATGAAGATTCTCAGAAGGACGTCAATAGACCCATTGAGGCTGTGGTTGGCAGCTTGTGGTGAGCGGTGTGGGTTGGCTATGTTTCCAGGAGAAGATGGAGATGACAAGAGGTGTGTTGGAGGGTGGACAGGCAGGGGAGTGATGGTGATGGAGTAGGGGTGAGTCCAGAAAGCGGACCCAGAAAAGTGACCATAGGATCAGTGAGGAAATTATTGTAAGAGTTCCTGAGATGCGTTCTCCTGAGCACGAGCAGCGTTTCATAATCCAGCAGGCAAAGCACACAGAAAGTGGGAGCGTCAAGGCCCCAGAGCATGAGAGTTAACGAGATGGTCTGGCAGTGAGTGGGTAGGTGAGGCGGGTATATGAAGGTAGGGAACAGGTAAGCAGAGTTGGGACTTATTGGTGGCAGCAGTTGGATCTGGTCTTAGCTGATGACTGGTGGCTGGTGACAGAGGGGTGGATTGAGCTAATAGGAAGGTGACAGATGGGAGAAGGCTGAGGGGAGTGAATTTAACTAGTCCTAAATGTCTGAGACTATGACAAGAAGTCTTTATTCAAAGATGGCCCCCAGAAGTAGTGGTGAAGGACGTCACTGGTGCGGCTCATCCAAGGGTGACGGGAAAACTGAGAGGTGAGGGCCGAACAGATGACCATGGAGAAAATAGAAGATGGGAGGGAGGACCCTGCAGATGAGTATAGCTTACCGTCAGAAGGAGTCCTCTGGGAAAGTACAGCTTCAGCTACGCAGCCAAAGCGTCCACCTTGAGAATATATTGGCCGGCAGTATCAGGATGGACAAGGATGGGAGCTGCTGAGAATGTCTTCTTCAGTTCAGAAAAGGCCCTTTCTGCTTCTGGGATCCAAAAACAGGGCTTTTTGGTGGAAGTGAGTGAGAAGAGAGGAGCTGCAGCCAACAGAAACTTCTGATGAAGCGTCTGTAAAAGTTGGCGAAACCCAGAAATCGTTGTGACTGTTTTCTGGTGTTGGGTGTGGGCAATCCTGTATGGCTTTTATTATTTTTTTTTTTCAGGATCTGTCTTCACCCATATGCAAAACGTCATACTGATGTCTTGTGGATTTTACATTTTACCACAGAGACAGTTCTCTAGGAGGGTCATTGTATTGTAGGAAGTGCATGGTAAATAGAAACTTTAATGAAGAAGCATTAAGAAAACTTACAAGTAGGTCTTGCACAGGGGGAACAGGTCATGAAGCACAGGAAACAAAAGGGATATGGAACAGGCAGTCAGAAATTACAAACGGACAAGGGAAGCTCATTGGAGGGAAATATGGAGTAGCTGAGGCAGAATGGAGGCATGGCAGCTGAGGGAGAGAGACTAACAGAGGAAGTTGACTTGAAATCTGCAAAGCAAGGAATAAAGCTAAACAGAGATCTAAAAGAATTCAATAACAAACGCATGAAGTAATATGGCAAGACTTAAAATAAATAAGCAATAATGAAATACTGAAAAAGCAAAGAAAATATGAAAAAAAATTAAACCCAAACACCCGGAGATTGTGAGAAGGAGATGGTGGAGTACTTGACGGACGTGAAGTGTGGATTAGGGTCATTAGGAAAGATCGGAATGTCATGTAAACAAACAAACTTGTCCCACTCCCATTTCAACTGTTTGGGATCATACCAAAAACGGTTCAGGCCAATCAGGTTGCAGTATTATGGTTTAAGGCGGGACATACCCCTGTGACAAAAACAAGAGCTGCTGAGCCACTGCCGAACCAAAATAAACATGACAGCGCACAGGATGCTGCTATCACATCTGTTTCGGCAGAATCCACGATTTCTTCTTTGAAAGAGCAAGAAGTGCCTTGACCAGCGTAACTTGTTGTAGTTTCTCAAGGTGTCTGCTGCATTTTCATTTGATACAGTGATTGGCTAAAACCAACCTTTGGTAGGAGGGCTCTAGGTGTTGCTTTGCCCAAATGGATTTGATGGGAGCAGTCCCAGACTGATAATGCGCAGAATGGAGAGTGTTACACATTATCAATCTAGGTTATTCGAGATGTCTGGGTTTTGTATTTCATTTGTGTTTGTGTTTTCAGTAATCCACTGTTGTTTAATTATGTTCAAGCAGATCTTGCCATGTTCTGTTGTTAACTTATGTTAGGATATCAACAAGGTCAAGTGGAACGAGCTGTTTATCCCAGAACTGCATGGCACACTTAGATGGCACTGACCCAAAAGATTGGCACATATCTATCAGATACCACCCCGGAGGTGACACAGCTTCCCTGCTGATGTCACAGTTTGGATGTGTACCGCCCTTGTATGGGTGTGTCCCGAGATCCCTTTATAATGTTTGTGTGATGAGCACTCGAGGCCTCCTGCCGATCAGGGGCCCATCAGCGCTGGTGTGACTGTAACTATTTCTCTGTCTTTACCTAGATAAAATATAACTAAAAGCATACTTGTCTGTTTTATGCTTCCTACATTCAAGGTAATAAGTAAGTGGGGGTCGCCTGACTGGGTAAAACGAACTGGGTCCACCGAGGGTGTTTCACCTTAGACACGGCACGGTGAAACAGTAACACTTACTAGCTTATACATGTGGTTTGTTATTTGTACATTTGGGTTTTGAGTAGTCTCACGCTGCTCCACGTGTCCTCTGACTGCTCTTCTGGGTTGCTTGTCATTTCTCCACCCCTGCATCTGTACTTAAGCTCACTGGTCGTCATTGCTTTTTGCTAAATTCTTCTGCTGACTGTCTGTTTCCATGTCTGTTTTCAGTGCTTGTTACTCTGCCAATTCACTGTCTACAAGACAAGACCAGCCTATAAGTTCTTCTTTAACTATTAAAGTACCTAGCTTCACTTCGACGTGTCTCTGTAAATTGAGTCCATCACTAAACCAAATCATGACAGAAAAGTAGTAATTCAAAAAAAATGCCAGTTACACTTATTTTATAGTGGGATTTTGTGGAAAAACTGAATGTACTGAAATGAAAGGCTGGATTGAAGCGGTGTGGTATTATGCTACTGCAATCAAAGATATGTGTCTTTTGAGGCTTTCTAAACATCTATCCCAAAGCTGCCATTAATGTGGAAGGCCTCTGTATAAGAAAATGACCCCATTCAGAAAAAAAAACGTTATTATTTTAGTCATTAAAGAAAAAAACTAAATGTTCAAAAGTGGTGAAACTTTTGCCAAAATTGGCTATGAATACTTTTGCAAGACACTAATTGTGCTATTAAGTGTCCAGTTATCAGAAGGTAGAATAAAAACTGCTATCAATCTTATTCCCTGGAGAAAAAAAAAGCAGATGTAAAGTTAAAACTAACAGAAACAATTTGGCTTAAAAAGAATGATCCCAACCCAACTGCTTAGGATTTTTATTTCCTCACAGATCCATGATAGATCAGCAGCCAAAGGTGTTGCTTGTAATACATTTTTTTTTTTTACGTTTTTTTTTTTTTTCTTTTTCAGTGGACCAGTGAGATAAACACATTTTGGCTCAGAGTTCAGACTCACAGTTGTCCTTCTTCAGTCGTTTGGAGATCTCATGGAAGATCCTGGCGTAACAGGTGATCATGATAACCAGGGGCAGCAGGAACAGACAGGAAAAGGTAAACATGTTGTAGGCCGTCTCATGCCACCGAGTTGCAAAGCTCCCCCATGTCGTGCACTGGGTGAAGTCCTCGGGATGGATGATGGTCACATTATGAAAAAGGAAAACCTAAGGAGGGAGATTGAGATCGTTTAGCCAGTTGAAACAACTAGTTCAGCATGTTTTTCAGATCTCATAATTCACCGGTACGCTCACATGCTTCGGCTGAACAAATAGGAATGTGATCTAACCCAGCAAGAAGCTGGGTCACATTACCTGAACTCAAGAAAAACATGTTTTACTTGCTTCCCATGGTGTTTGATCATGTGGATAGGTAGGATCTCCCAAAACAGTTTATCTAGTGTGAAATAGCTGTATGTTAAATTAAAACGTCAAACCCTGACAGTTGTAGCTCGTAATGCAATCTGCTAACTATTGTCATCTAACTTTTATAAAGTTCTACTCAGATCTTTGTCTATTACATTAAATTGCTCATCTGTGAGAGTTTGTTTCGTCCTTTATTACCCTTGACACACTTCGCTTCATTTTTTTTCTTCTTTTTCAACACTTAATGAAAACACGGAGTAACCCAAGGATTTAGACTAACGGTGTCCGGTGTGAAATTATCCAGTGACAGAAAAATCTGCGTGGGAAAGGTAACACGGTGCAGCCTGCCTCACTTTTCATGGCACAGCTCAGGCTAAACCTAACGAACGGGCAAAACCCTTTAATTCGTCACATTTCGCTGCACAAATATTCCTCCCTTTGGGCTCGTTCACATTTTGTCCCGTTGCACCAACACAAGTCAATGCAATTCACCGGGATTAAAGGTGATAGACCAACACAAAGTGTCTCGTGAAGTAGGAGGAATGTGACGCGTGTTTTTTTTTTACTTTTCTCCTTTTTCACAACATAATTCTGAAGAGCGTGACAGGATTTGAGCACCCCTGAGTCAATACTTTAACCTTTAACTGCAATCCCAGCAGCAAGTTTTTTGAGGCCAGTCTCTCCCTGCTTTACACGTCTATAGACTGAGATTTCTGCCCCTTTGTCTCTGCAAAATAGCTTTAATTCAATGAGATTCAGAGGTACTCAAGCAAAAGTAACATTACTTCTGTATATCTGTACCCAAGGTGAGTAAAAAGCAATCATCCAATAACGTATTTGAGTGAAAAACTGTTTGGTAAAAAGGCTACTTAACTTACAGAGTAGTTGTTTAATTATAACAGTTTGTGAAAATGAT
Source organism: Fundulus heteroclitus (assembly GCF_011125445.2). Lineage (NCBI taxonomy): Eukaryota > Metazoa > Chordata > Actinopteri > Cyprinodontiformes > Fundulidae > Fundulus > Fundulus heteroclitus. The sequence continues at coordinate 20,895,550 of NC_046364.1, read as the reverse complement.
GTAATCAGACGTACAAAATTAATGTATGTGTAAATTCTGTTATTTTAAAGAATAAAAACAAAAAGAAATCAATAAAAAATTACAAAATAACAAATTCAGACAGAAGAAGCACATTTTGAAGAATTTTTCACAACATGAAGCGTGTGAAACCAATACTTATGGTAGAAAATGTCTATATGTTAAAACAATCCAAACTACCTCCTCTGATGCGACATATACTATTCACTGTACTTGACGTCCAAAACACTCGGATAACTGAGCAGAAAGAAAATAACATTAAAATAATAAAGCTTTGGTACAAACAAGAAGTCTCAGTTTAACAGAGCAGGTGATAAAGCATGCTTGTTCTTCTTTCACCAAAGTAACAGGTGGGAAGAGGAGCCATAAATGGTACTCAAGTGAGAGTAGCGTTTTTTTAAAGAAGTCTTACTCAAGCAAAAAGTGTGGTGCTGTAAAACTGCTTCTAGAAGTACATGTTTCCCAAAAGTTACTTAAATGATTGTTACTCGGTAAATGTAAGTAATTACTGCCCACCTCTAGACAGATTCGGTGACGGTCATGTGGAAAAATGTTTTTTAAATCTTCCCACATTAATAAGCCTTCACAGGTCTGCAGTTTTCCTGGACCGTTATAACACGTTATTTTTGATCTGCACCATCCCCTTGTAGCTGTGGCTGTGTGTTTAGGGTCGTTCAGCCACTGGAAGATGATACTCCAACCTAATCCAGGATTACCTTGTACTGACCTCCCTCCATCTTCCCATTATCTCTGACCACCTCCCTGCCCCTACTGGGGAAAGATTCCCCACAGCATGATGCTGCCACCCCTATGTGTCGTCGCTGGGATGGTCTGTTCAGGGTGATTTGCAGTAATACATCTCCTCAACAAACATCATTTTTCATGCAGGCCAAAAAGTTCTGTTTTGATCCAAAAAGGGTAAGATTTGATGTAAAAACAAATTGATGTGGAAAGTTACCCCCAATTTGAGGTGTTCACGTAACTTTCTCGCTGACCCGTCTGCTGTGTTCCTCGGTCTTACTGATGCTTTTTGTTCACTGCTGTTCTCGAACAAATTCGGATTCATACTGAGATAAAGTTACACACAGCTAAAATTCCTTTAGTGACACGCCTTCAGAATAACACTAGATGTTATCAGAATGAAACATTTAAATACCTTTGCAATACACTTGTATAAAATCTAAATATGAACAATCAACAGGTTACCCAAAACCTTTTCAGGAGGTTGGGATTAGTCGTTGTACTTTACAGCTTCCAGCATTGAGGTTTGGAGCGTTAATCTTATACACCTCTTTAATGTTTCACCAATAATCTCGTCATGGTAAAATCTGGAAAATGATGGCAGCTCAAAGCCAAAACCAAGCTAAATCAAACACCCTCAGCCATGATGCTTGACTTTAAATCAAATGTTTGTGCTGACACCGTTTTTTATTCCATTTGCACTTTGCACATCTAGGTTGTTCTGACATATTTTGAGCTGAAAGAAAAGGCTGTCTTCTGGCAACCCTTAACAAGTCAAGTTTTTTTTCTTTGCTTTGACATTTTTGAGCTTGGACATTTCACATGCAAACTGGAGCATGAGATGATGTTCCCGGGGGTTTGGGGGCGTTTTGTTTAAACTTAAAGTGAACATGCTTAGAATGCTAACTTTGCAAAGATTGGCAACTGTCCTTTATGTTATTTCACTTCTGAAAAATCCTTCCTATTCCTACTCTGCATTGTCTTCTTTTTATGGTGCGCTACCAATAGCTTTTAGATTTGCACCACCCAGCCTGCTTGTTGATTTCTTTGCAAGCAGGAACGGTTTACTTGGGTTTTCAACATTGTCTCTTGGTTTTTAGAAAATAATGAAACTCTGAAATATATTGTGCTGCAAAGTATTTTGTTCATCAGAGGCTAGATATTAACGCCTGATTTAAAGGTTTGATATTGACATCTTGATGCTGAAAATAATAGAACGGAACACAGATTTATGCAGCGTGGAAAAGCATTAATACAGCCCCTGCCCAGTGTTTGATTGGAAAAAAAACTAAGAGGCTTCAAAAGAGAAAACGGCTTTAAACATACATCCCCTGCTCTAGTGGAATGGTTTAGATCAAAGCACATTAATCGTGCATTAGTACGGCCCATTCAAAGCGCAGACCTACATCCAGTCCAGAATCTGTGACCAGACTTTTAAAATAAATCTTCGTGCTCTCAGTCCGCTCTGGCTCAGCTTCAGCCTTTCTCAAAGAAGATGTGCAAAGCTGCTAGAAATATGCCTCAAAACACTTGCAGGTGTAAAAGTGGAAACAAGTTGTTCTACAAAATATGGACTCGGGGCACTTTTCAGAATTTATTTGTAATTCAAAGTGAGACTATCCTGGCAGGTCACTGCAGACCTCCATTAGATAACTGCAGGTTACCTGAACACAACCGATGAGGTTTGGTGCTAAGAAAGGCAAACATTTTCACACAGAAAACGCCTTTCGAACTAATAGGCTTTCTGAGATTGAAGTATTAGTATGTCTAAAAGTATAAAAGCATCTGTTCTGAACTTTTGTTCCTGTTGTCCTCTGAGCCTGCCTGACCTTACCTGAGGGACTGAAAGCACAACGCTCATACCCCACGCCACAGCGAGCATGATGCGGTTCCTCCTCCGGGCTTTGTTGATTGCCAGAGGGTTGAGGATGGCAGACTGCCTGTCCAGACTGATCACCACGGTGACAAAAGCGCAGGAGTACATCGCCAGCAGCTTCAGAAACATCAGCAGCCTGCACGCAAAGTCCCCAGCCAGCCACTGGACTGTGATGTTCCACGCGGCGTCCACAGGCATCACAATGAAGGTCACCAGCAGGTCCGCCACGGTCAGGTTGACAATCAGCACCTTGACGTGGGATTTGCGTTTGCCATCTCTGTGTGCCGCCCACAGCACAGCCAGGTTGCAGAAGGCTGACGTGCCGCAGAGGATGAAAGTGATGATGACTCTGATTTTGGCTGCTGTGGTGAACGTGGGCAGCGTCGGGACCTCCTCCTCTGTCCAGTTGGAAGAGGCCAGGGAGCAGTTGCAGGTGACGTTGGCTTGGAGGTCCGTCACCAGGTCCCGCATGGTCACTGCGGTCTCACACAGACAGGTGTTCATCTCCTGCAGCTTCTGGAGGAGGAAGCATTTTGCCCATTCTTTGCACACATTAGCTCTGGCAATAAGAAAAAACAAGAGGGGTTCAGCACAGGTACACCAAATATAAATATATGTTTTAATTTCTTGTTTCTGATAGGTTACATAATACAACACTCTTTTGCATACCAGGCTTTTTCTGTAGGAGTGGGTGTGTGTTTGTGTATGGGGCAGCAGAAGGGGATCTTACCCAGGGCACAAGAACCACCACTGGGCATGACAATTATGTTACAAAACAATAATGCAATAAATTATTTTTGTCACTGCTTCTGCTTTTCATGACAATGGCAGAACTTTGTGCAGCTGAAGATGCATTTATGCACATAGCATGAAGGCATCATTAATGATGCAAGTCTGTCTTTTCAAAAGCGCTCAAACTACATTCTGCATGCATTACAACAGTATGGCTGGGTGCAGAGTCTGGGCATCACTCTGCAGAAAAAATATCCTTCAAGCCCAGACCTGTTGAAAATACAACAAAGGAAACGACAAAAAAAAAAAAAAAACATTTAGACAGTATGCTCACATAAAGCCCCCAGACGGCTAAGAAACTGGAAAGTTTCAGATGGTTTAATGTCAATAGAAGAGGTGCTGGATCAGGTTAAATTCTTTAAATTATACAATTGGTGTGTGCATCATTGTACTGGTGAAAAACAATAATTGCATAACCCCCTAAACACAAGCCAACCATGAAAAATGGCGGTGGGAGCACAATGTGGGGATTCTTCGGCAGGGACAGGGAAGCATATCAGCTGGAATTGATATGAAGCTGGATTTAGCTTCATACAGCGCAAAACCGCAGTTAAACCTGTTAGAGCCTGCAAAAGACTCAAGATCAGGGCAGAGGTTCACCTTCCAGCAGGACAGCCACCCTGAACATACAGCAGAGCTGCAATGGAAAGGTTAGATCAAAGCACATTCATCTGTTAGAATGGTCCAGTCAAAGTCCAGACCTAAATAACATAGAGAATCTGTGGCAAGGCTGGAAAATCAGTGATCAGAGAAGCTGACCATCCTGTCTGACTGAGGCTGAGCTGTTTTACAACGAACAACAAGGACAGACTTCAGGATCGTATCTGCAAAGGTGGTAGAAACACCTGCCAAGTGACTGCAGCTGTAATTGCCAATCGGGGGAGCTGAATACAAATTTATGCCGTACTTTCTTCGTTTTAATTACTAGAGCACTCTTAGAATGGTTTGTTATTTTCCCTTAACGTCACAATAACGTCTTACTTTGTGATGATGCGTTACAAGAAACATATATTACAAGTATGAATGATCGACGGTAGGTTTTTCCTCATAAAATCCAGACATTGCATCATGAAATAAAACGTTTGACAGCATAGTAAAATCTAATTTCTAGAAGAGGGGCAAATGTTAACTCACGCTTGAATTTGACCATGTTTAAACAATCAGGGGGCTTTATCCCAGTTTGTGATCTCCTGCTCGCCCCTGCATGCCGATATGAATAAAGAAAAAGCCTCGCAGCCAGACTGTCAGATTGACGTGGATGTGGACTTGCAGTTCAGTCTACATGCACAACATTTAATGTCCTGCAGACATTTTCTTTCCACTTCTGCGCTCCCACACCCAATTAATGGCTGTTGACTTTCTCCACAGATGACATCTTATTGCCCATCCATCAGGAAATGTTGAACAGAGAACGCTTCTGCATTTTAGCATTTCAACAAATTCAAGTAAAAAACAAAAACAAAAAAAACAGGCAATGCCAGTGACAACTTTTATGCAACAAAATGCATTTTGAAATCTTTCCCTAACAGTAGGGAAATGTTGAAAGAGGTGAAATAAACTTTGGCTTACCTTGCAGGGAGGCTCTATAGAACACAAATGTTTAGAAATCCTTGCATAATATCTGTTTAACTCTTCTTTGCAGAACCACAGTGAGTTTCAAAGGCATGTGAGCTCCTCCGCTGCTGCACCTTTATCAGAGCATCCATCCATCTTCCTAGCAGCTTCACCTCCGGAGGAGTGGTCTCACCCAGCGCCACAGACCAACAGCTCTCTCTCTCTCTCTCTCTCTCTCTCTCTCTCTCTCTCTCTCTCTCTCTCTCTCTCTCTCTCTCTCAAAACACGGTGATCATGTTGACTACAGCATCATCCAAAAAGCAGACACAAATAATTATAAGATTACCCACAAATGGTTATGAAGGTATTCAGAAAAAACTTACAGTGTACAAACCACCCTTCCGACAATTTTTTTTTTATCTAACAAAGATGAAGCTACAAGGGAAATGAGAAGGAAAGATAAAAAATAAACAAATAGTCAAAAGCAAAGTCCCCACTGAAGTTTAAGGGTTAGAGGTGTAAATGTGTCCTTTATGCATTCCAGGGTCTTTGGAGCCTTTAAAGCTTGCACTACAATCCAGAAATATATATATATATGTGTGTGTATATATATATATATATATATATACCCCTTACAATTCTAAGTTTATCATGGATAAAACATAAATTAAAAATGCTGGAAATACCCATTGCCATGATTTGTTAGTCTTTTTACTGAGAAGTCAATACCAGAGTTACTTGAACTGTCCTCCAGAAGTTTGAAGCATTAGAATGATACAATTATGATTAAATTGTGAAACGGTTTTATTCAATGTTATTATACTGCAAGAAACTCAAATGGCCTGGAGAAAAAAAACTGGAGCCTTACATAGTAGATGAACATTAAATAATATACTGCTGACACGTCATGCTAACACATAGTCCCCCTGCGCTTTACCCCTTGGGCCAAATCATCTGATCATATGCTGACGATACCCAGCTCTATCTGTTATTTCCACCTGACGAGCACACGATCTAAGTGTTTTTTCTCTCCTCTCTGTCAGGATTCTGTAGGCCGTGCTCTGCTAATTCTTTTCCACATGTGGCTGTGTTGACAGGGGGGCGTGGCCCGCACCTGCTGCTCATTGTGGCTGCTCTGGCTGGAGTTTAAATGGAGCATTCAATCAGCTGAAGGAAGCCAGAGTGTTAGACCGTTGTGGTACGTCTAGTGGCCACTGTCCTATTGACAGTTCTTTGTTCCTGTGAGTTTGATGTTCCAGATTCCTAGTTCTAACCTTGTCTCTTGTCTCTCTCAGTTCGTCATGCTCTGGATTACTCACCAATCGTGTCTCCGTGCGCTGAAGGCCGGTTCCCAAATCCCTGCTGCTCAGATTCTTCTTTGGCGTTCCCCTCAAGCCCCCTTGGTGGTATCATGCCGAACAAGAGACCCCTTCCCCTGGATTTACTCTGGTTCCTTCAGCTGCTCCTTGTGCCTGTCTCCGCTGTGGTGCTGCTCGGGCTTCCCGCCTATGTTCCATCCGCCAGCTCACCTGTCGCTCAGCCACCTCCTCCCATCGTAAAGTAGAGAGTTGCAGAATTCCTTCTTCCACTCACCCTCCCTGGATAGGTTATCCATACCTAGCGGTAAGCGAAGCAGCATCAGCACAGATTTCCCTGACTCGGCTCGCGTTAATCTGTTTCCTCTTTCCTCTTGCAGTGCTCCAAACTCTGATGTTCCGAACCTCGCCTGTGGCTCACACTGTGGGCAATTAGATCTGCGTATTTCCTAAAATAAACATCTTTAACTGCTTATTGTTCTCCGAATGTGTCTGCATGTGGGCCAAACACCTTAAAACCATGACACTCTCCAGCTCTTCAACCGCCCCGCCTCCCCCTTTCCCGCTTCTGCTACTATGTCTTGTCTTTCTGAGCACTTTCTTCATATCACCGAACTCTGAAAATCATGGATCTGGTAAGCTGGTCTTGTAATGCTATTGATCAAAATTTTTCGACCGGTCCCAATTTGACTCATCTCGTGGGATACACCCTATATTATTGGATGGAAAACGGTGTGTCTTTCGACTTTGTCAGTCCTGGACGTGGAGACGTATACATGTTTGGATTCATGATACTTGGATTTCTACTTATTGGTTTTGGTGGATTTTTGATGTATCAGCAAATACAGCGGATGTCAGTAGCCTTTTGGCCTTAATCAGTCTACTGGCTGCATATGACGCGATCACTTAGGTGGTGAAGGAACAGACCCAGATATGGATGAGCAGAGCGGAAAAGCTGGATGTGCTGGAAATGCAGACTGGCTTCGGTGGTTGAACTCAAGGGGAGATGGGATAAAATCTGGAAGTGAAACGCGGAAAAGCCCAACTAATTTTGAATATTGGATTTCGCCATTTGGAGCCAGCAAAGACTTAAAGCTGATGGGAAAGTCAGTGCAGCTTGCCCTCATAACAAATAAAGTATTGGATTATGCCTTCCCTATCTAATCACTCCTGGATTGTTATGGCGTAGAGTGCTCAGAACTCTCCCCTGCTCCCTCCTCCCCCGCTGAAATCTGTGGATGCTTTCTGAACTGTTGGCCAGCTGATAACATCAAGGACAATGCCTCTGGAGAGTGTTCACGGAAATATAAACACTTCACCCAAACAGACACACATAACTGATGCTCACAACAACATATGAACTTACACGCGACTAGTCTCCAATGTTTACCTTTCTGCTTTTATGTGTCTCGTCTTATTTGTGCTTCTCGTGCCGAGGTTTTTGATATCTCAAACGGTATCCTGTTATTAGGATAAAGTTTGAACAATGTGTTTTTTCCTCCCACCTTCCTATTGTGGCCCCTACCTTTCCACAGAGTAATGGCAGCGCACTGTGGGCACCGTGTAAGCGGTGTCCTTGGCAGTATGGCCTCAGTAGATCGTCTCCCCCTGAAATGTTTGTGATGTATGTGATGGCGGTTGTATTAAAACAGTAATTTCCCTCTGGGATTATTAAAGTATTTCTGATTCTGATTTTAAGCACGCACCTCAGACTTTCTCTCTGGCTTGTCGACATGGGTGACAGTCCATCGTCTCCAATTAAATCTAACATGTCTTTTGAGAGCTCAGCATGGTCCAGAACATTGTGGTGTGTTTAGTGTTTAATCAGGTTAAAAGAGCGCATGTAACCAATCTTCTTGGCTTATCTCACTTGGTCATTCCGGTTGTCAAGGAATGGTCTACTAGGAGTGCCTACAGCACACTATAGACCACCCCGACTCTTTTCATGTGTTTTTCCACGACCTACCAAGTCCTACCAGAACAGTTCAATGTCTATCTTCAAAGGAACTCTTGAAGACCTGGCTCTTCAGAGAGCATCTCCTACCCTGTTATCTATCCTGTACTTCCCTGTCCCCTCTACCACAATATTTCTCCTGAACTTCTTTCTATTTCTACACCCTATCTCATGCCTGTCACCTCTGACTGAACCTGGCAATTGGTCTTCCTTCTAAGTAGTTTATTGTTAGCTTTGATATTAATTGCATTCTCATGCTCAAAGAAACAGAAAGTCCCTGTATTATATTTGTGCCGGTGTTCTGATGGTTCACCATACCCCTCAGTAAATGCTTATGCGCTGCAGCAAAACCTCCAAAATTGTGCATGTGTTCAATTCCATTCATCATTTCAGCATACTTCCGACAACAAGTGGTTTATGTATTTTACTGGGTATTAATAACACATTACTTAGTTGCATGCTTGTAAGCAATGTACACTAAACATTTATATAATTTTTTAGTAAGTGGAGCCCTAAAATCGATTAATCTCCTTTTAAATCGTTAAGGCTGTTGTTAGCCCGAGTTCTTAATGTTTAACACCTTCCCCCCAAACTGATTAAGATTAGATGTCAGAATTTGTCAAAACCGCATACCACTTTGTCAAAGTGTATTTTCTTACAAGCACCATCAGCATACCACTTCACAAATGTAAGCTGCTTCAATAAAACAGTCTACACTGACAGACAGACAAGATATAAAAATCAACTACCAGTATGCTATTCTGACAGGGTATGCCACACCACCAGAACACCGGTCCCAAGCCCAGATAAATGCAGAGAGTTGCGTTACAAAAGGCATCAGCTTTAAAACTTTTGCCAAATGTATCATGCGGGTCAAAAACATGATTCACACTGGATAGGTCGAAACCCTGGTAAACAATGACTGCCATTGATGCTGGCGACTGACAGGGTGTCATGGTTTAGGTTTTGTCTGGCTTCTTTCTTGTTATTTTGCAGTTCACTCAGCTCTCCCTCCCTCAGCTATTAGTCCCACCTGTCTGGACACTAATTAGTCCTTATTCCCGTCACCTGTCAGGCTCCCTTTATAAACTCACCTCAGTTGTTTCCTCATCGCTGGCTCGTAGTGTTTGTTTCCTCACCATCATGCCTGTCTGCTCCTGTTCCCCCGCCCTGGTTCCCGGCTCGTCAAGTTTGTTTTTTGTTTGGCTGCGCTGCTGGTCTCTGTTCCTCCGTCTTGGTCTTGGTCTCTGGTTCCGTTCCTGGTTCTGCAGCAGCCCAGCTCCCCTCTGTTTCATGGACAACTGTTCCTCTGTGTCATGGACTCTGTACCTGCCGACCAGCTCCTGCATCATTCACCTCCGCCTGGTAACAGACTCTGGTTCCTCATGTCACCACCATTCACCTGCAATAAACTCTCTTAAACTCTACTCTGTGTGTGCGTGCTGTGTCCGGGTTCATCCTTGACAAAATCATGACAGTACGAGCCAGCCAAAGGATGAACCCGAGCACACACAGAGTCACAATGCAGGAGCTGGCAGGATCCGTTCTGCTGGAAGGATTGCTCCGCCTCAGCTGGAGATCTCCGTGGGTGCCTTCGCCTCTGGTTTTGTCTCGCCCGGGTCGCTGTGCTGCGACGCCTCGCCTCTGGCTCTGCTCCCCGTGATCGCTCTCCGCGAAGCCCGCCTCCGACGCTGCCCAGCGTTCTCAAGTTCCTGTCTTTGTTCTCAAGTTCCTGTCTTGTTCTCAAGTTCCTGCTTTAATCCTGTATTCTTGTAGTTCCTGTCTTAGTTTTGTAGTTCCTGCTTTAGTCCTGTAGTTCCTGTCTTAGTTTCTGTCTTGTTGCTAGTCCCTACGTTTTATGGGTTCCTGCCCTCTCCCAGCGCTCATTAAGGTCCCAGCACTCATTTAGGTCCCAGCACTTATTTAGGTTGCTTGTTAGGTTCCTGAGCTCCCTAGTTTTGAGCTGTTTTACGCTCCTTATGGTCCTGGTATTCCTTATTCTGTTCGGTCCTAGTGCTCCTCAGTTTTATCTGGTTCTCATGTTCCTTAGTTTTGTCTGGTTTTAGTCCTCCGTAGTTTTCTGTTTGTTCTGGCCTCCCCTAGTTTCCCTGTTCTAGTTCTCCTGAGTCCTCCTGTGTCTCCCCTGTGTCTTTGGTATTTAGGTTCCTCTGTTCCCTGGCGTGTTAGGACGCCCTCCGTTCCCTGGTGTTTTTGATGTCCCCGTCTCTATACGCCCTGGCGCTTCCACTGGCGTTTCCGCATGCTAGTTGTGCTCCAGCGTATTCGCACGTCTGTCGAGTCCCGGCGTTTGTGCGCGCTGGTCTTGTCTCCCTGGTGTTTCCTTTTGCCTGTTCTCTAGCGTTCCCTTACGCTCTCCTAGTCCATTAGAGTTCTCCTAGCCTCTCGGTTCCCCAGAGTTCTTCCTAGCCTTTTGGTTCCCCAGTGTTCTTTAGTTCCCCAGTGTTCTCTAGTTTCTTAGTTCTCCAGTGTTCTCTAGCTTCTTTAGTTCCCCAGTGTTTCTCCTAGGCTTTTGGTTCCCCTGTGTTCTTTAGTTCTCCAGTGTTCTCTAGCTTCTTTAGTTCCCCAGCGTTCTCTAGCTTCATTAGTTCCCCAGTGTTTCTCCTAGGCTTTTGGTTCCCCTGTGTTCTGTTTTGTTTGACTCTTGATGATGGCTTCCTTCTGGAAGGAAAGTTGATGAGGAGACTTGATGTTGAAATGAGGCGGTGCAGGACTATATTTGGAGAAAGAGATCAGCTAAGAAGAATTGGGACACTGAGGGAACTGAAGAGAGTAACCAGGAGTGTGTGGGATGAAGCGTAAAGCAAGTAAAGTTTGTTGGAGTTTAACAATATGAGATGCGATTTCGGTCTTTGAGTCAGAGTGCTGTTTACGTGGGTCTGGTCCCTCTGAAAACTCGGTGAGCCGACTTATCTTTCAAATTTATCATGCTAGCATGAATTTTATATCAGTTTCTTTCCAACACGTGGCAAGAGATACATTTCTCTCCAACAAAGCACACAATGATATCTCATAAACATGTCTGAGACACCTTAATTACTGGACTCTGTTTCCATGGTGAGCTTTCATTCAGTTCAAGGAGATACGACCGAGGTTAATTACATCCTCGTCCTTTCATCCAAACACATTCCTTCTCTGGACTCTGATCAGTCGGAGGAATGTTAGACTACTGAAAGACATGCAGGAATCGTTTAACACCTGTTTTTTTTTTCCAAGGTCACATGTCTTAATTCTGCTATGCTTTGGTTTTATGGGCTAAAATGACCACAATCACATTAAGAGTGTTTCCTCCTATTTGTCAGTAGGTACAGCTCTTCATCTAATATCACCACAAATTGAACTTTGAGCACATTCACCCCGGGACACAAAACCCATTTGCTTTGCGAACAGTATAATTAGGGCCAGCCCAAGGTGGCATGGGGCCTTGAGCAGAATTTGATTGGGGGCCCCTCTTCCTGTTAAGAACATCTGCCCCACCAACAGCATTTCAATACAGATTTCATAGGATCTGGGTAGGTAGGCCAAGTTTAATTGGCTGACCTTAAAAGCATTCCCAGATAATTGATTATCAATCAAAGAAAAGCTTCTATTCGTAGCAACCCAACACAACAATCTGACAAAAAAAGGTTATTCTTTGCATTTTACAAAGTACATTTGCAAATTCCTTCCTAAATTTAAAAAAATTTGAACACATTAAATGTAGCTATGTTGAAGCTGTCAAACCAAATGTAATAATATTCTCAGCCTCACATTAAGTAGATATAGATCTATGGTTTCTGTTAAAATTCAAGCATTTATATGAGAGCTCTGATGGTTTGGGGGCCCTAAGCAGCGATTTAGTTCATTATTGCCTTGGGCCAGCTCAGAGTGTATTTTGTCAGGGTGTTTATGCCAAGATATAGTTGTTTGAACCAATTAATGTGGCACCTGGCTAAAAAGCCAAGGTATTGTGTGGGATTTTTAAATGGTTCAAAGCCACATTAATCTTTCTTGACATAAATATTTGACTGTGCAGAAAATATTGTGAAATTCTCTAATTAATCTGGCATTTAGCAAATAGAAATTATTTCGGAAATGCTTACTGACCCTAAACCTAAAAGGTCTAATCTCAATTATTGGGAGAACAGGGAACAATAAAACAAATGAAAGCTAGAAAATATATGAAGTGGTTGCAAATTTATTTTATAATTCAGTCAAATGAGAAATGTAACTTCTTTCCTTGCTTCTTATGCTCTTCTCTCAATATGCTCCTATCTCATCCCTCCTCCTTTATCTTCTTCCTCTTCACTCTTCTGTATACTGTCACAGTAATGTTCAAAGTTGAATTTAGCCAGGGATCCATCCATCCATCCATTTTCTAACATGCCTCTCCCTTTTTGGGGTTGCGAGGGGTTGCTGGTGCCTATCTGCGAGAGGCGGGGTACACCCTGGACAGGTTGCCAGTCTGCATAGGACATAGCCGGGATGCATGATGTCCAATTTAGTGGACACCGGACTAAATCTGTGTGTGTGTATATATATATATATATATATATATATATATATATATATATATATATATATATATATATATATAGATAGATAGATAGATAGATAGATAGATAGATAGATAGATAGATAGATAGATAGATAGATAGAAAGAAAGAAAAGACACCTATATATGGCAGGATCTGGGGTTATCACTGTGGATTGCTGACAACTGCAACAGAGAGCAGCTTCTCAGCATGTCAGAAAACATCTTTTATGAAGCAAACTCCACCATGTGGTTTTATTTATTTAACACAGTCATAAAGCAGAGGATGCTAACAGAGAAATTAATTAGTAGTTACTAATGCAGAGACTGTTTTTAATTATGCTCAGTACACAAACAGTCTGATCCTGACAGCTCCATAGTCAACCCATATTTAGAATTTTAAGATGTTGATTTAAAGAAATTAACAATAAACCACTTGGTATAAAGAAACCCAGCATCCTCAAACAGATTATCATCTCTTTCCAAGAATTGTGAAAGCATAATATGGTTTTCTTCTGGCGACCTTGCTGGCAGGATCTGCTGGGATGGATTTGTTTTGATTAAATGATGTCCAAATCACTGCCAGGAAGGAAAGGAACACGCTGACCCAAACAGGATGTTTTGTTTGTAGCAGTTTTCTTTTTTCATAAAAAAAAAAAACATGAGGGAAACTCAATACTCTAGGCACAGTCAGGTGTTTCACAAAGCAGATGCTAATTTATTGGCCCTTCTGGTAAAGAATTCAGATTTTATTTGGGCATTGACATGCCCAAGCATTGAAAAATAAAAAATTATTAAGTAACATTCACCCCCGCCATTTAATTCTGCTCTTCAATTCAATTCAGTTAAATTTTATTTTATTTATATAGCACCAATTCATGAAACATGTCATCTCAAGGCACCTTCCAAAGTCAAATTAAATCAGATTATACAGATTGGTAAAAAAAAAAAAAAAATGTCCTATATAAGGGAAACCAGTTGATTGCATCAAAGTCCTGACAAGCAGCATTCACTCCTGGAGAAGAGTAGAGCCACAGGGAGAGTTGTCTGCATTGTCCATGGCTTTGCAGCAATCCCTCAAACTGAGCAAGCATGAAGTGACAGTGGAGAGGAAAACTCCCCTTTAACAGAAAGAAAAAACCTCCAGCAGAACCAGGCTCAGTATGAACGCTCATCTGCCTCGACTGACTGGGAGTTAGAGAAGACGGAGCAGAGACACAACAAGAGAGACAAATATTTAAAGCATTTATTTCTTGTCATCACAGATTAAAAAAAATAAGTTAGCATTTCAGAAGACTAATACTGTGAAAAAGTTATAGCATACTTATAAAAAGTTAAGAGGAATAAAAAAGTGTTGTAGGAAGATATGCACCAGCAAAGGGAATGACCGCAACCTTGAGAGGATTTCTAAGCAAAATACAGGACTGTCTCAGAAACTTAGAATATTGTGATAAAGTTCTTTATTTTCTGTAATGCAATTAAAAACATGAAATGTCATACATTCTGGATTCATTACAAATCAACTGAAATGTCGCAAGCCTTTTATTGTTTTAATATCGCTGATTATGGCGTACAGCTGAAGAAAACTCAAAAATCCTATATTAGAGTATTTCCTCAGACCAAGTACAAAAAAAAAAAAAAAAAGAGCAAAACAAAATCAAACATTTGAAAATGTCCATTAATGCACTCAGTACTTGGTTGGGAATCCTTTTGCACAGATTACTGCATCAATGCGGCGTGGCATGGAGGCAATCAGCCTGTGGCATTGCTGAGGTGTTATGGATGCCCAGGATGCTTCAGTAGCGGCCTTTAGCTCATTTGCATTGTTGGCTCTGGTGTCTTTCAGCTTCTTCTTCACAATACCCCACAAATTCTCTATGGGGTTCAGGTCAGGGGAATTGGCCGGCCAATCAAGGACAGTAATGCCATGGTCAGTACACCAGTTACTGTGAGAATCTTATGTCGTCTCTTAACCACTACCATACTTGTGATTTAGTTTACTGAACCAAGCTGAGTGCAGAAACTTCCCTGGCCTGAACCCCATGGAAAATCTCAACAAGGCAGATGACCTGAAGGTACACACCTACGCAGAGCCACAGGCTGATTTTCCCTATGCTACGGTGCATTGATGCAGTAATTCATGCAGGAGGAGGCCCAACCAAGTATTGAGTGCATAGAAATGAACATACTTTTCAAAATAAACCTTTTCATTTATCTCCGAAGGCATGCTGCTGATGTCCAGGGCGTCAGTGAGGAAGCTGCGTTGTTAGTGGCACATTAAATCTAAAGATTTCCCACAGCGCAGTTCCAACTATCAGGTCGGGAATCCAGATGAAGCGTGATGTTAAGGAGCTGTTCCATGAAGTCTCTATGTCACCATCACCTGACTCGTCTTTGTTTTTTTCATTTGATGGGTAAATGATCACATAAATCTGTTAAAGGAGCTTTGCAATTATATATTTGCAAATGCTGCCAGTTACTGTCACACTTATGAAGACAGTTTGTTCTTTTCTCCACATTCTAAGCTTCCCATGGAGAGACAGTCCGGTGAAACCATTGAAACATCGGAGGTTTACCAGCATCTGTTTGCAGTTCAGAGAAGCAAGCCGGCTGGCTTTTAACTAATTGGTGACGGAGCATTTAACGGGTCACCGATCAGAGCAGGAGCACATCTTTCTGTTCCCTAGGTCTATGTCCGCTTACAGGATTATTTGGATTAGTCAAAAAGCAACATGGCTACCTTGGTAAAAATAAATAAATAAATAAAATAAAGACTAGCCCAATACAGATGTTTATTCTTTAATCAGTTTCCTTGAAACAGACAATAAATATGGTCAGGCAAGTTTACTAAACCGATTTGATCTCAAATTGAAGGAATCTGCTCATTGATTCAAAACCATGGAAAAGAAATGTAAGGAGAGACAAATTCCACATTTATTAAAAATAAATGTTAAAAATAGCATCGTAAACCAAAACAAAGCAGTGTATAATTCTAAACTGGAAAGAAAATGTTAAATGGTTTTAATTGTTTGGTTAGCAAACCTTATGGTTTGAATTTGTGTCCAGCCTCCTTTGCTCTGATTCCCCCATTTGCCTTCAGATGTTACCTGACCAGTAAATAAAGTCCACCTGTGGGTCATATCATTTCAACATAAATCCAGCTGTTCTATTTCTGGCCTCGGAGGTTTCTTAGAGACGCTGGAGACGAAATAGCGAAATGAAGAACAAGGAAGACAGCAGCAAGTCACAGAGAAAGTGGTGGGGAAGCTGGCACAGCTGCGAAGCTGCCTGTGCATGGCACACATGCTTTTAGTTGGATTTAGCTCTGACCTTTGATTGGCCCGTTCGCTTACATGAACTTCCAAAACTGTGACTTTTAGATGGGTATATAAACACAGGAGTATGTTAGCAGTTAACTTAGTTAAAAAGGGGAACAGTTACAACACAACTACCACCAACAGCCAAAGTGTTGCTTTTTTCTCTGTATTTTTTTTTTAGCAATTCTTCTGTGAGAACGTCTGGCATTACTTTTTGCGAATTGATCTCTTTGATTTATTTTGATTTCTGAGAAGAATCTTAAAACCCTCACTCGTGTTTCACAGCACAAGTGGGGCCCAACACTACCTTTAGGAACTAGCAATGACACCAAAACCTAAACCCTATGTAGCCCGCACCAGGCCCAAGTCTTTTACACCATCTAATAGGTCTCCTCACAGATTCTGATTATCTTCCAATAACCTCTGACGAGCTGTCTGAAAAAAAGCCTCCCCACAGCATGACGCTGCCATCACCATGCCTCACTATGGGGATGGCTTGTGGCAAACATCACATCTTTCTTTCTCCGATGGCTTTCCTGTTGCCCACTCTTCCCTGACAGCCAGATTTGTGGAGTGCGATGTGTTGAACAAGCATCGCCTTGTAGAGGCGCCGTTGTCTGCATCTCAGTGTTAACAGTGCACAACTAATAGATGCATTGTCTGCAGCTTTTCCCAGCAGCCAACCGTCTCCTGCAGAAGCAGGAGACAACAAAACCAACATGATTGGCTTTGGCTGAATTGGTAAAGCAGAACGTAGCATGCAGAGATACCGTTTACAGCAGAAATGTTTTTGCCCCACAATGCCTTATTAAGTCAACTCCCCTGGGGTCTTTATTAATTCTTGTTGATTATAACCCACACAGATTGATGTGAAATAAGAAAGCACATGTTCCTGAGGGTTTTATTGTTGAAAAATATGTTAACTAGTTAATCCTGAATCAGGCCACACCTTAGCAGCATTCTATCGTTCAGTAGCACAACACAGCGCTGCAAGGCATGAACGGCAGATAGAGATAGATGATTGTCAAGACTCATGCAATAGCTAATGGTTGCATATCGGCTTTATTACCTCATGTAATTCACCAAAAACAGGCATAATTTATCGGACGTAGCATATTCCGTACGTACTCTTTTTTTCTGCAAATGTGGGAGTGGACGGAAGTTAAATTGCGGATGTTCCAGTTTGAAAAAATAATAATAATCTGCAGATTAAGATCATAGGGCATCATGTTGCGGTGGGAATATTGGAACATACATTACACTGGAAGAAATTGTACAGCATTCAAAAAAGACGTGAGCGGTCAGGGCCTGAAAGACAGCAAATATTTAGAAAAGCAGAGTCACGTTGCAAAATGGGTCACAGGTAATAGGTAAGCATGCAAGAAGTTACTGAATCAGTAGTTGTCTGCATTGCAGCTCCTCCACAGTTACCATGGGCCCGTGGGCTGCTTAATTGATCAATACCCTTCTTACCTGTCAGCTCTCTTGGTTTCTTCAACCACTCTTCGATTGGTTCAGCATTGCTCTGTGAGACGTTCAGCTTGGAATATTGTCTCCTAACCTAAACGTGCTTTAAACGCTTCCACAACTTTCTCCCTGGCCCGTCTGCTGTGCCCCTTGGTCTTCGTGAGGCTGTTTGTTGGCTGATGCTCTCTCAAACTTCTGAGGCCTTCACAGAACAGCTGTAGTTCTCCTGAGATGTGCTTCACTCATGTGGTTGCACTTGGTTTTATTTAGGTGCATCAGAGTAAAAGGGGCTGAATGCAAATTATTTCCATAATTGTCAGATTTTATATTTTAAAAATGTGGAAAATGGTGTGCTTTTTTTTTCTTACATCGCAATTAAATCCCAGTAATATGATATAGAAGTGTGCACGCAATGGGATACAACCATGAAAAAAGTTCGAAGGGCATGAAAACTTTCATAAAATACTGCAAGAGGAACGAGGGAGGGCTTTCTCGTCAATCTGAAGACATTGAATTCAAAATAACCCTGAGATTTGTCAGCGTCGACTAGTAGGGAGGAACAGAAACTAAAAATGGCTTGGCGTGTCACGTGACGCAAGCAAATACAGGAAGTACCCGGGCAGCAGTCAGGCGACGCAAACAACAGCCATTCGCGATACGAGTTTTACCCAACAGCAATGGTCATGCACCGCGTAGAAAACAAGTGACACTGAAGTTAGGAACTGTGTGAAAAGATGGAGATGAAAGGAGCGCTCGCCGTCGCGCTGCTGTCCGTCATCTCCCTGATATCACAGGTAGGTTTAAAGGCACTAGCATCTGACAAGCTTGATCGGCGAAGTTGTTGTCAAAAACACGTTGACGCTCACGGTTGGGTCGCTTCAGAGGGTCGATGTGTGCGTTAGCAGAGCTGTATTCAAAAAGAAACAACTACAGGCATTACGTTCTGGGGAAAAGCTAATGATGCTAACCGACGTTAGCTCCCTGATTTATTGGCGAGTCAGCCTCGTTGAAGCAAGACCGAGAACTGAGCTTTGTGCTGGACATGTTGCTTTTTGACGGACAAATGTTAAACTGTGTAAATGTAAAATGAAAATAAACAGAAATGTAGTCACAGCTAAGTTAAATCATCCAATTTTAGGCCGTCAAGATTTAGGTTTAAGTTGGATTTTTGTTAGAGTGGGATTTCCCTCAGTTTCCATGGCCGTCACTTCCCTAGCAACAAAGTTTCCTAGCAACAAATTTCACTTTGTTCCAAACTAGGGGACAAGTCTGACTAAAGCTAAATCAGAGACACCGTCCTCACTGACGGGTAATGGTGCCACATTTCTATAAGTAAATAAGTTGTTACAGATTACAGTCGTTACATATTTATATAAAATTCTAATAATAACGTTGTGCCTATTAAAATCCAATAAACTATAAAAGCCATGTTTTAAACCCTTAAATGTGTAAATGAAAAATTATAATAGTATTAAATGTTAAAAGAATATTACTTCAAAGTGTAATTATTTCATAATACTGTATTTTTTATGGAAACACCAATTTCATTAATAATTAATGTAGGTCAATATGTCCAACGACTAACCAATCACTTTGTCTTTAACTGTTAGTGAGGTGCAGGTTAACCAATCACATGTTAGGGTCTCTTTCAGCTATGGTGCCATTTGAAAGTCTCTCATGATGTAGCCAGGAGATTTCTGAATTAATAACTGAAATAATAAATACCATTGTAGCATAAAATGGTTCAATGTTTTTCGCAAATCCTTTACATGCTTTGTATTTTTACTTGCATTTATAGTAAAATGACATGTTTTTTTTTTGTAGGTACGGATACATTTATCAATAACAAATATTATAATGTTGTTTCCACAATCCACCAAATGAACAATTCTTCAAATAGATGTTTATATATGTACTAGTTTAAATGTGCTGTTGGAAATATGTAAAATAATCAAAAAAGATTAGTGTATAAATTATCGGCTACAAAATGAAATGTATAACAAATGAGGACTCATTAATTAAATGTTTATGTATGTAATTGTTTGAATTGCGTACATACATTGATTACAGATATGTATTCTCTGCATTTCTATAATTTCACAAAAAGTTGTTAAAAGTGTCATTCACTACTTAACACTTGAATTTTAAAACCTTGTGGAATTATTTCGTCCAACAAAGGGGCAGGTGCAACCCAGAGGCACACAGGACAAACAACCGTCCACGGACACACTCGCTCTCTTTCATACGGAGTTAAAATTTCATTCAATGATCAATTAATTATGTGCTTCACAAATTATGGATTGTATCTATTGATTTAATGTATTTAAAGCATTCTGTGTATACATGTCTACCATGAACTTATTTAGTTTTGAATTGCAGCACTTTTAACCCCTCCTAGTGGTTAGATCATTGCGCTTGTGTCCCAGAGCTCCTGGGTTCAACTCCCACAGTCTGCCACTCTGGGTCCCTGAGCAAGACCCTTAACCCCAGATTGCTCCCCGGGGGGATGGGTTAAAAGCAGAGAACAAATTTCATTGGAATGTATGTTGCAATTATAATAAAGATGATTTATTATTATTATTATTATTATGATTGAAAGCAAAAATCTGCCTGCTCTGTTTACATAACATTTCAGACTTTCCAATAAAGCTACATTTGTATTGTTTTACCAGGATGTATTTGAGAATGTCGAGTGAAACTATGAAGACATTCTAAAACAGAAAACTTACATTGACTAATCAGTCGGTTTCTTCTTTTTTTGAAAATAAAATGCTGGTTAAAGAAGTTCTGGACGGTCTTGTAAAGTAGCCTTGTCCCTGTCACAATTGTGCTGCTTCAGTCAACTCTCTCTGATCGCTGTAGCTATATTTTACTGTGGGAAATAAACACAAACACCCCAACCTGTCTTTTTTTAAACCACGGCTTAAAAAAGAGGAATTGATTTTGGAGGCTGTGTACGTATCGTCACCAAGTGTCAGAGTTAGTCTGGAGGGCGTTGGCGATCGCTGCATGCTATCTTCAGGTTGAAGTATTCACTATAATATTTCTCTCCCCACAGGTAAATTGCCAAGAGGCTGTTTTGCACATTTCAAATGGAAGCTTAGTCAGGGAATACTGTATCGTCCACAATCACTCCTGGACGCCTCTTCCAGAAACGCTCGACACTGCTGTAAGTTTTCACTCCGCTAAGCATCGTATTTTTATTTTTTTCCAGTTCTGGAAACGCCGTCCTCGCGTGGCTCCTTACACTATCTGTTCGGTGTTTGCAGACGGCGTTCCCGTTAGCCAACTGGACCTCCACCGTGCTGTGCAACGCCTCAGGAGTCCTTCCAGATGTGGTTAAGGGCAAAGCGATGGCGGTGATGAGGGGGGACTGTGACTTCAGCCAGAAGGCTCTTGTTGCCCAGAGCCTCGGTGCTACGGCGCTGCTCATTGTCAGCAACACAACACTGGTAAGTCCTCGAGATTGGTTTGTCCACTTTTCATGTACGGTGGTTAAACATTCAGTATTTATCACCTGTAAGCGGATAACTGAGCATTCATATTGCAGTTCCTGCAGAGCCTAGAGGAATATAGAAGCTATTGTTGGTATGTTTTATATCCGGTCTATATCTAGGACGCATTTTTTTTTTTTTTTCATAACAATGGTGTTCAGGTTTTAGATGGAGAGCAAAGATGGTTTGAAAGAGGCATGAAGGAAGCGATCTTCCTCAAGAGAGAAACTGATGTTTCTTCAATTACTGCAGGAATTCAAGCTGATGCATAATAAATTCTTCCAGTATTTGCAAATCAGGGACGAAATGCGGAAACATCTGAAAAATATTGCAACTAAACCCAAATCACTGATAGATGACTGTTTGAAATGACCACCAAGTGAACTAGAGTTGATAACAGCAATTTAGATGAATTTCATATCACTAAGATCCCCTCCTGCTCACATGCATAGAGATAAAATTATACACATACTTAACGTCTCTAGGGAAAAATGACATAACATGAATCCGGAGGTTGTTGGACAAATGCAAAACCTCTATTGCTGCCCGTCTTCATAGTTATGCAGTGTGCCCAAGGAGTTACTCTTTCTGGACTGATATTTCTAACATGCTGTCTAAGTTCATGGGGAATGTGATCAAGCCAGACCCTCGGCTCATTCTTCTCGGGGCATCTTAAACGTTCAAAACAAGCAAAGCACAACAATCTTTTATTTCATACGGTCTCATAATGGCACAAAAAATATATATAATTCTCACATTATGGAAGGGTACGGATGTGCTGACAACCCAGGTGTGGTCAGAGGGTATAACTAATACGATCCACTTGGAAAAAAATAAGATGCATCTGAAAAGATGGATCTCAACAAATGAACAAAACTTGGCAACCCCTTATGAGACACCTGGTGAATACAGGTGCAGCTCAGCCATCCGTCTCCTAGAATGCACACAGTATGGGTTTTGGACTGCTGGCTGGGTCTTTGGGTGGGTGGGGGGCTTAGGTGGTAGGTCAGCCGGTTGTGTCCTTTTGTGTGTTGTCATATTGGCTCGTCCTTTGTCGGTTCTGTTTTTCACTGCTGCGTTTGCCTCAACTGTTCTGACTGATTGTGTTTATAGTAAAACCCCAATAAAAAGGAAAAAAAATAATAAAAGAAAGAAATTGAGGGGATGGTTGGAGTTTTCCCAACATCTATAACTCTGGCATTAAAAGTGTTCAGATCAGGATTCAGGAGAAGAAGTAAACATTTCGCACCTTCACCATGGAGACTGTGAAGGTTTCTCCGTATGAGCTGCACTAACTACAACCGTAGTTGTCAGGCAGATATTTGGGAAAACAATCACATAATTTAAGAAAAACCATTTTGTTTACAATTTACAGATGGAGGTCAGACTTGAATAGAAAGCCACTGTGAGGAACCGTAGATGCCTAAACAGGAACAAGGAAGCAACACATGACTGATTGTAGCAATTTAGGCTCTGAATGCACTTTAGTTTCTTGGTTAAGCAGATGATCTTGGCTGACCCTGTAGCCTGATCTTCTTCCCGTCTAACCAGCCTCGTGTGCACTAACTCTGCTCCTCAGATCACTCCTTCAGCCAATGAGTCGGAGTATGCAAAGGTCCACATTCCTCTGGCTCTCATGAGGTATAGGGACTTCCTGACGGCAAAGCAGGTAAGAGCTTTGCTTTTTTTCCTCTGATTTGTATTGGATCAGACGTTTCAATTTCCAGCTTGATAGCAAATTTAGAATTTGGTCATGTTACAGTTATATTATTGTGTGTACAAATGGCACAGGATTTACCAAAAAGACTCTGGTGTTAGTAACACAAATGCACGACGACTGCAAACCTTCATGAGTCATCATGTTCCATCGTTTTCTTTACCAACAATTGATTGATTCTCTCTTCTGCTTAAAGATTATTTCATTACTTTAAATCTTTACTACGAGCCCTAAGAGACATAGGTCTGGTGATGGATCAATGTGATGAGATTATTTACAGTATTAACAACGTATTTGCTGAAATTGTCTGGTGTGTATTTAGTAATCTCTCCCAATGCTACAGAGCCTCTAGATCTGTTAACTTCTTATTTTTCCTCAGGTCTTTGGCGAAGGAATGCAAGCCAAGCTGTTCGCGCCGCCATATTCCAAGATTGATCCGAACATTGCTGTCATGCTGCTGATTTCTATCGTAACAGTGGCTCTGGGTGGCTACTGGAGCGGAGCCTGTGAACGGTGAGAGCAAGAGCTTTGTTCTTCTCACGCAGTTATGCTACGTTTGTGGATGTTGATATCAGCGTTAAAACGTTTTCTGTTCATCGTGTCGTTACGTCAGTATTTCCAGAAGCATTACGTACTTTTTACAGCGTATCCTAAGTGGAGTAAACTCAGTCCTGACCAGGTGTTGGGCACCTTATTGGTATTAAAGGAGCATAGCGAAATTTCCTCCAGGTTTACAGTTTGTGAAATAGGGAAGTGTTTGTGAAAGGTCAATTAATATTTGCTTTTTACATGCTTCCTTTAGCTGGCATCATTCAGTCTTTTAATGACATTTCTTGTCACTTTTATGCAGAGGATATTCAATCCTATATGTTTTTAATTCCCTCGGTGGGATAGACTTTCCACCCTATTCCAATGTCACTGTTTATCTAAGATTAGAGTTTGGCTTTGCAGAGGTTTTGTCGCTTTAAACACCAAAAAGGCTGAGACTATGATTATATTTCCTCTTGAACTACATACAAAAATGAGTCGGGCTGTTGATTCTTCTTGTCCAACTCCTAAGTCCGGTTTTCAAAACCTTTTTATAATATTCAGTTCTTCTCTGGGCTTTGACTCGCATGTCAAATCTTGTTCCTGTTTTTCCATTTAAGGAGCATTTGTCAACGGCGACATATTGTGTGTTCAGCTGAACTGGAAAGAAAGATCCATGAACTTAAGTCATTGTGTTTACATTATAGCAATGCTCTGTTTACAGGTTTGGATAAATGCGGTTAAAAAAAGGTTCTTGTTTTAAGGGTACCTCACTCCCAAATCAGCAGATTCTTTGCTAATAAATTTTATACATGGGTTCCTTATAGTTGTCATGTTTGCCTTGAGATGTCGGGCCCACATGCAGAAACACACTCGGTGACAACAGGTAAGTTTTAAAGAGTTTATTTTCACACAGGCGAATGCTAGGCGGCGGAGCTAATCTGCGGACTGGAGGAGGCTCGGGCAAGAACTCAGGTAGCAGGTAACCGGGTCGATCTGGAGGTAAGGGAAGACAATTAATTCTTGGAGGGAAAACCTAAAGTAGAGTAACTAGGGGAGCGTAAGCTTACCACGAGGTGCAATAACCCAACCGGGGAGGACGGCAGTGTGGACTCAGCTGGATGTTGGTCGTAGGTGTCCGGGCAGCTGGAGAGCGAGGCGAGAGGTCCGAGCAGCACCGGAGAATCCAGGGATCCAGAACAGCGGATGGAACCAGGGAGTCGTCGGGAAAGCCTTACGTCCGAGAAGCGAGGATCAACTCGAGAGGAA
The DNA here is from genome assembly GCF_011125445.2 of Fundulus heteroclitus. Lineage (NCBI taxonomy): Eukaryota > Metazoa > Chordata > Actinopteri > Cyprinodontiformes > Fundulidae > Fundulus > Fundulus heteroclitus. The sequence continues at coordinate 20,870,976 of NC_046364.1, read as the reverse complement.
CGGGAGAATCCCAGGAGGAGACACGAGGAGGATTGAGGAGCTCGAGGATGGACGAAGGAGCACGAGGAGGTACCTGGGAGACACAAAGTGTGGCGGTTAGCGTGGGAGCTAAGTCTAGTGGCGAGAGGTCGAAGCTGGTAGGCATACCACAATGGTAACACTCTGGCATCCATCCGCTGTTCGAGTGCAGATCTTATAGTGCAGCTCCGGTGCTGCTGACGAGCTGCAGGTGCGCCTACTCCGCCCACCAGCCAACCGCGACCACCTGTGGACAGAGCAGAGACGGCAACAGGCTGTACGGCCCTGCCAGCTGAGTCCTGACACCACCCCCCCCTCAAGGGTCGCCACCTGGCGACCAAGAGGAGGACGTGGAGGGACGAGAGGAGAGGAAGGAGTCAATGAAGGTTCGATCCGGGATGGCGGAGCCAGGGATCCAGGACCGATCCTCGGGACCGCGGCCAACCCAGTCGACAAGATACTGGAACCCCTTACCTCGCCGACGGGAGGCCACGATCTGTTGGATCTGGCGTCCATGATGGTCCTGGGAGGGTGGAGGGGGTTCGGCCGGAGGGCACAAGGGGCTGGAGTTGACAGGTTTAATCTGTGAAACATGGAACACGGGGTGTACTCGGGAGTGGGACGGAAGGCGGAGACAGACAGTTGTGGGGCTGGGTATGGAGGTTATTTCGTAGGGTCCGGTGAAGCGTGGGGACAATTTGTGTGAGGCGGCTCGAGAAGGGAGGTCACGGGTGGAAAGCCAGACTTGCTGACCAGGTTGATAGCTGGGGGCAGGGACTCGTTTACGGTCAGCAAATCGGCGGTTAGTTTCGGCAGTGTTTTTCAGGGCTTGAATGGTCTGGACCCAGTAGTGTTTGCAGCGGTCGATGTGATCCTTAACAGAGGGTACGGCGACCCGTCTATTGTCCTCAGAGAGTAGTGGTGGCTGATAACCCAGGGAGATCTCGAAGGGGGACATTCCGGTTGCAGTGGAGACGTGACTATTGTGTGCATATTCTATCCAGGGGAGGTATTTGTTCCAATCCGAAGGGTTCTGTGAGGTGAGGCAGCGGAGAGCGGTCTCCAGCTCCTGGTTCAAACGTTCTGTCTGACCGTTGGTCTGCGGGTGATAACCTGAGGTAAGGGTATACCGGGCCCCCAGGGCCACGGCAGAGTGGGTAGCGCAGTGGGTAGCGCTGCTGCCTTGCAGCAAGAAGGTCCTGGGTTCGAGTACACCCCTGGGTCTTTCTGCATGGAGTTTGCATGTTCTCCCTGTGCATGCGTGGGTTCTCTCCGGGTACTCCGGCTTCCTCCCACAGTCCAAAAACATGACTGTTAGGTTAATTGGCTTCTCAAAATTGTCCTTAGGTGTGAGTGTGTGTGTGAAAGGTTGTTTGTCCTGTTTGTCTCTCTGTGTTGCCCTGCGACAGACTGGCGACCTGTCCAGGGTGTACCCTGCCTCTCGCCCAGTGAACGCTGGAGATAGGCACCAGCAACCCCCGCGACCCCATGAGGGATTAAGCGGTTTGGAAAATGGATGGATGGATGGATCAGACAGAATCTCTAGGGGAATCCCGTGCAGGCGGAACACATGTTTGACCAGGAGCTGGGCCGTTTGGAGAGCTGAGGGTAGTTTTCTGAGGGGAATGAGGTGGCAGGCTTTAGAAAAACGGTCGATAACTGTGAGGATGACTGTCATGCCTTGTGACGAGGGGAGTCCAGTGACAAAGTCCAGGGCGATGTGGGACCAGGGGCGTTCTGGGACTGGCAATGGCTGAAGGAGACCCGCAGGTGGCCGATTAGATGGCTTATTTTGAGCGCACACGGGACACGAGAGAACAAAGTCTTTTACGTCTTGGGACATGGAGGGCCACCAGAACCGTGCAGGTTCGATGAATGCCTGGGTGTGCTGAGAACTTCTCTGAGTGTGCCCACTGTAATACACGGGTACGGGCTGAGCTGGGTACATAGGTTCGGTTGGGGGGGTCCAGTTCCGGGGTCCGGATCCGTGAGCTGAGCCTGGGAGATTATGTCCTGGATCTCCCACTGGACGACTCCAAAAACACACGAAGAAGGGAGAATAGTTGCTGGTTCCTTCTCAGAGTCGGGGAGTGAGTAGAGGCGGGACAGGGGGTCAGGTTTCTGATTCTTAGAACCGGGGCGATAGGAAATGGATAAATTAAAACTAGAGAAAAAGAGAGACCAGTGGGCTTGTCTTGGGTTTAGTCTCTTAGCTGTCTGGATGTAGGCCAGGTTCTTATGGTCGGTCCAGATGAGGACGGGCTGCTCGGACCCCTCAAGCCAATGGCTCCACTCCTCCAGGGCGAGCTTGATAGCGAGCAGCTCTCTGTCGCCCACATCATAATTCCGTTCAGCGGGAGACAAACGTCGAGAGAAAAAGGCACAAGGGTGCAGCTTGTGATCCTGGTTGGAACTCTGGGAAAGGACCGCACCCACCCCTGTGTCCGAGGCGTCGATCTCGACCACAAACTGCTTCTTAGGGTCAGGGTGGATGAGAATAGGTGCTTGGGAAAACCTCCTCTTGAGGTCAGTGAACGCTGAGTCGGCTTGCGCATTCCAGGTGAAAGGTTTCTTGTATCCCCGGATGAATCGACGATAAAAGTTGGCAAACCCTAAAAATCGCTGTAGTTCCTTCCGGGTCTCGGGTACCGGCCAGTCGAGGACCGCCTTGATCTTCTCTGGGTCAGACCGCACCCTTCCCCCCTCCAGAATGAAACAGAGGAAGGACACAGAGGGTCTATGGAACTCACATTTCTCAGCCTTGACGAATAATCTGTTCTCGAGCAAGCGTTGCAGGACCAGCCGAACATGTCGTTGATGTTCTGTGGGGTTGCTAGTGTAAATGAGGATATCATCAAGGTAAACAAAGACGAACACGTTGAGAAAATCTCGGAGGACATCGTTGACTAGAGCCTGGAAGACTGCTGGGGCGTTACAGAGGCCGAACGGCATTACTTGGTATTCAAAATGGCCCAGGGGAGTCTTGAAAGCTGTCTTCCACTCATCTCCCCGGCGGATCCGCACCAAGTGGTAAGCATTACGTAAGTCTAACTTAGTAAAGATAGCGGCTGACTGAACTGGTTCTAGGGCCGAAGAAAGGAGTGGGTTTTTCACCGTAATGGCGTTTAAACCCCGATAATCGATACAGGGGCGCAGGGAACCGTCCTTCTTGGACACAAAGAAAAAACCTGCTCCTAGTGGGGAAGACAAGGCTCTGATCAGCCCGGCTGCTAGTGATTCCTTAATATATTTCTCCAGGGCCTGACGTTCGGCCTGAGAGATATTATAAAGGCGACTGGCCGGCAGCGGGGCGCCTGGCAGAAGGTCTATCGCACAGTCATATGGCCGGTGCGGCGGCAAGGAGTAAGCTTGGGTCTTGCTGAAGACTTGCCTTAGGTCATGATAACACTCGGGTACCAACTTTAGCAACTCAGGATCTACCTGACTAAGTGGTTGCGCGGGAGTTTGGCAGGAAGGCACCGCAGACTGTAAACAGACGGCGTGACAGTTAGACAACCAGGTCTCAACTCGTCAATAGCGCTGTCTACATATCATTATCATTATCTTGACAGTTTATTGCACATTTGTTATTAAAATACATTTGTTGTGTAGCTTAGCATTTGGTAAGTTTATTTAGCATTCATTTAACTTTTACTAGTAGCCCAGACCACGACCAGCCCTCAACCCCTCACGTTTGCTGGTCTGCCAGGCACCGCCTCCCATCGGCACATGTTTCAAATATGAGATTGGGGGGTCAAAAACTCTGGTACGGGGGCGAGTTACACTATAAACAAGAATTTAGTTGAATGTGGGTTTTTGCATTTTGTGTAATTTTATCTTCTTCTTTTTTACCAATTATTTTGTTTTTGTTTTTTTGTGCAGCGCTGTGTGATCACTTTGTGAAAGGTGCTTGACAAAAAGTCTTTACTTCCTAGACTTTCATCTTGCCTCCAACATGGACAAATTTCATTTGGCTGTTTAGAAATATTTCTGGCCATTAAAAAGTACAGACAGTCATGGCCCAAATATGCTTGCAGCCCGTTTCATTGTTTCGTACCTTTGTGATTTTGGTTCATACCCAACGTTTTTATGTACAAAAAGCTGCCAGCCGATTATCGGTACCAGTCGTGCATCAGTTTGTACCCACATCAACAGCGGACCATTTAAAGGATGGTTTGTATAATCCATTCCTGCCTGCTAAAAAGAGATAAATGTGTATACCTTCACTAAATGCCAGCAGCATGAGGTCAATTAGTTATTTGGATTTCATCAGGGGAGTCTAAATCTGCTATATTTCAAAAGATTTTACTGAGATAAACATAATAAAATAGGGCACATAATAAAATTTTAAGAAAATATTAGATTATTCTTGAGATTTTAGTATTTTAGTCAGCATTTATTTTAATATTTCATGATTGGTTAGTGTACATAGTGATGAAATGGAAGTTGTAGTGTGTGGGAAACTAATAAAACACAACTGAACAAGGTGAGGCTGGCTACCTGTGCAGACAGCCCGACTAACTAACCAGCTTTTTTTATACTCGCACTGTTGATGTATTAGGAGCGAAACTCCAAAAAGGATAATATCCTGCTCAATAAGCACATGAAAACTGCTATTAAATCAAGCGCTGGTTTATTCCAGGTTTTTGTTTAGGTCCGTGTTAGCGGCAGGAGGAATAAAGGTTGTCACAACGGGGTGCTGTCCTCGTTCTGTGACAGTACCCTGGATCGTGCCTTGTCCTTTTCTCAGTATTCCCCCATTCTCAAACACCGCAGACACGAAAAGCCCAAACACAGTGCAAACATGTTGCCTCTTTTCCCCCCCACCAGGGAGCGCTTTAACAGTTACTCTGCAGGGGGAGGAGGAGGAGGAGGAGGAGGAGGAGAAGACAGCAAGGGGGACAGCAACAGAGTCTTCCTGTACTCCCCCCTCAACGTGGTCATCTTCGTCATCTTGATGTGCGGGATGCTGGTGCTCATGTACTTCTTCTATAACGTTGTCGGTGAGCGGGACAATACAAACGGCTCGTTCGTCTCGATTGGAATAACCAAACGAGGCCTTTTTTTTTTTTTTTTTTTTTTTTCTTTTTTTTACGGGTGGAATCTGTTTCTCTCTTACAGTTTACATCATGATCGCCATCTTCTGCTTGGCTTCTGCCTCTGCGCTGTTCAGTTGCCTGGACGCGGTGCTGGACAAAATCGGCTGCGGCACTTTAAGGTACGACAGATCAGACACTGCAAAAACGGATCTAAAAATAAGTAAAATTTTCTTAAAGTTAGTGTATTTATCCTTGATTTAAGCAGGTAAATAAGATTGTCTGCCAATGGAATGAGTATTTTGACCCCTATAATGATATAATCAGATATACAGCACTTGAAATAAGGTGATGGAGATGAATTGTTCCTGTTTTAAGTGCAAACATTTTATTCCATTGGCAAATCATCTTATTTATCTGCTCAAATCAAGGACATATGCACGCATTTTAAGAACATTTTACTTATTTCTAGTCCTGTTTTTGCAGGACTAGAAATAAGTTGCGCAAAGGAAAGATGCGCAAAGGGTTTCCGGCATTGTTGAGATGGCACAGAAGAACTGAAGCTTTTTTTGTTTTTTTTATGACATAAATAACTGATAATAACTAGGGCTGGGCAAGTTAACGCGTTAATTTCGCGTTAATTCATTAGACTATTAACGGCGATATTTATTTTATCGCGCATTAACGCATGTTGCTCATATGCTTTCAGTCAGTGTCAGTCAGCACGCACGCTGACTGCAGCGCGCTGTCACGGCAGCACTCTCCCCCTCCCCTCTCGTACATGGCTCAGCGGCGCCAGCCAATCAGCACGCAGGCTCAGCCTGGCCCGCGCACTCAGCTCTCACACAAACTTAATACACAAACAGCTGAGAGAGAACGCAGCAGCGAAAAAACATGAACAGAGGAAGTAGCACCGTTCGGCTTTATTTTAATACCGTAAATGAAATCAAGCTGTATGTTTTGTAAAAAGCCGGTTCATTTAAGTGGAAACACAACAAATTTATCTAAGCACGTGAAAAAACATGAAAACGTCGAGCCCCAGAAACGGAGAGAGGAGACGAAACTTCTCTCACTGCCCCGACAGACCCATAGACTGACGTCTCTGACTGAGGCGTTTCAGTCCTCCAGGGAACATCCAGGTAGATCAGTGGATGGATGGATGGATGGATGGATGGATGGATGGATGGATGGATGGATGTTACTGGAGCCCACACATAACATGTAATTAAGACCTTGAAAGAACCTAGTACATATATTAAAAAGTGTTATTTAAGATAAGATAACATTAGCTAATCCTTTTTTTATCCCACGACGGGGAAATTTATAGGATTAAAGCAACAGGCAGGTGCATACAACACAGACAAAATTACATAAGGATTGAAATATATAAGAGGTGGATTAGCAAAAAAACACTGAACATAACATTATTATTATTATTATTATTATTATTATTATTATTATTATTATTATTATTAAATTGTAATAATAAAATAAAAACCACAAAACCCAAAAGGTCAACAGTTTCATGATACATCAAGCTTAGGGACTGGCTAATATACAGCAGGTCAAAAAAGGCCATATTTTGGCTGCAGTGCTTGTTCTCTTATGAAGAAAAGATCAAGTAGTGCACTAAATTCAATAGATGGGTTGAAAATATCCAGTATAAAATAAGTGGTACAAATGTTACAACACTTTTGTTCATATGGCAGCAGAACATTAAAATAAAAGTGCTCTTTACACTACTTTTGAATTCATTCTTGGAGTTTGTAAATACAATGCGATTAATCGCGATTAATCGCGATTAATCAGGGCGATTAATCGCGATTAAATATTTTAATCGTTGCCCAGCCCTAATAATAACATTTTCAAATTGAACGTGTCGTTGTTTCTGCTGTGGAAAGATTGACCTAAGGAATTCTTCACCTGTTTCCTTATTTACGCAGTTATTCACTCCCCTTTTCCCCAAACGAACCACCCAGCCAGTGTTTTCACGGGGTGGGCGTGTCACGCGGAGCCCTGCGGCTGGTTAGGCTGTTATGTTTGTGTTTCAGCTTGTGTCTCAGAGTCTAGATTCCAAGCGACCCCAGCCGATAGATCCTGCACCACTGATGCGCGTGTGTGTGTGTGTTTTCATTCTCAGCTTTTCTGTGCAAAACAAGAGCTTCTCAGTGAGGTCCATCCTGCTGGCTGCCCTGTGCATTAGCGTCGCTGTGGTCTGGGGAGTGTACAGAAATGAAGACAGGTACCGTCATGTCACACCAAACACACACCCACGCTCGGTATCTGCTCCATTTTAGCTTTTCTTTCTGCCGCTTTCCACCGGGGACGGGTTTTTAGCAGCGAGGCAGAATGAAATCTGGAACTCTTTGTTGGGAGATGAGCTCCTCACAAGGCAACGCGTAACTCAGCGTCTGCGTTGTTGCGTGTGAATGTAAATCCCAGGTTAATAAATGTAGACAATGACTGATGCGTTTTCTGCCAACTTTGGTTGCTTGTAAGGAGTCGGGTTTACTCGCTGTCTGCCTCCACGGATGATGTGCCACAGTAGAAGGTGTCATTAGTTCCTCCCTGTGCAGGCACCTCAGGATTATCCCCGCTTAGACGCACACTGCTGGCTGTGAATTCAGAAAACAAGCTCAGGTGCACTAATCTTGCCCGTGTTGATTTAGGAACTATGAATATCATCTTTTTTTCCGATTTCTGTATAGTTTGTAAATGTAAATGAATCATTTCAGGCCACAGTTGCAGAGATGTTTCTATCTGTATCAAATACAGTCAAATCCTTCATGTCATTTTAATATGTTCGGCCAATAAACTTTTATTTAAGTAGTATTTGAGATGGAAAAGTTCAGAATACTTAAAATAGTCGTCTGAGTGTCAGAAAACGGCTTCCCAGCCAAACAGTGTTGTCGCTGCGACCTGTCCGGCATGCTGGGTACACCGGTGGAGGCTGGTTTAGCCGACCGACTCCTGTCAGCTGCCGAATGCCGACTTCTTGGTTCATATCTGATAAAAAAAACTGCTTTGTCCTCATAGATGGATCTGGATCCTCCAGAACCTGCTTGGCTTTGCTTTTTGCCTCAACTTTATGAAGACCATCACACTCTCCAACTTCAAGGTATATACGCACAGCTGTATTTAGAGCCTCAGCCTTATATCGGCTTATTTATGTTTTTTGTTTGCTTGCTCTGGAGCAGCACCGAGTAGATTATTACCTTTTATTGTTTTTTACCTTTTTTAGCATTTGAGCAAAGTGAATTATCCGGGCCATTAGCAGCTGGTCATCGGTTTAAGGATTTCTCTGATCTGGAGTCAGCCTTTATTTAAGACTGATACATATTCACGTGTCTGGTTTTCTGACAGATCTGTGTGATTCTGCTGAGCCTCCTCCTGCTGTATGATGTCTTCTTTGTGTTCATAACTCCTTTCTTCACAAAGGTTTGTACAAATCAGCGCTTAGTTTATCAGGAAAACAGCGGTGTTCCTTTTTATTTACATCTTAGATTGATTGGAAGCAGATGTGTTGTTTTTCAAGTATTCCTTAGAATAAAGTATCAAGACTTTCGGCACTCACTGAATAGATATCTAAAATATTTAAATCTGAGTATGAGTTTGAAGAAATTAATAAGTCAGCCTGATGTCAGAGACCTAATAGGAGGTTTTGGTGCCGGTTTGTGACACAGATGCTTTCATGAGAAATTTAGGGTAAATTTCCCCCTATTTCTTTGCCTCTCGACAGAATGGCGTCAGCATCATGGTGCAGGTCGCTCTCGGCCCCGACGCCACCGGGGAGAAGGTAACTATTTTTCTCTGCTTGATGGTTTCAGCGGTGCTCCATCTAATTCTGTTAACAGACTGCCAAATTATTGGAGAAATGTTGACCTCCAGTCCAGTTTTATGTCTGTATTTTCATATGCAACCTGTGAAAATTAATATGGTGGTTATTATTTACTATCACTGTTCCACATTATAAATATATTTAGCTTTATATATTAGCTTTTTTTATTATTATTTTTCACAGTATTAGTAGAAAGGTCATCTTAACTCACAGACGCAAGCATTTCATACTGCTCGCTAATCGGATGCCCATATGAGGCGATTTGTGTCCTGTTCTGTAGAATTTGGGGCAACGAGTGAGAATTGGAGAAGTTTACCTTGGCAAAGGGTTTCTGGCAGAGACTTCCTGATATGTGGTTACGGTTGGGGGAAAAAAAAGGCCACTGAAAGCGAAACCATCCCCTGAAGCTCACGGTTTATTTTTTGCTGAACGCTTTTAACAAAGTATCTATAGCAGCATAATCGAGGCCCACCGAGTCTGGAAGCAGGAAGTGAAATGTTAGTTCTTCAGACACGCGTTAAATGTTTAGAAGGAACCACGGTAAACAGGAAGAACGGCACAAAAACGTTGCACAGCCCCACCAATGCAAAATACTTATCAGGAAATTATTGTTACTAACTTAAAAATATCCTCTTAGTTTACCAGTACCACTTAACTGCAAGTTATTTTTTTGAGGACTTTTCACACAAGATGAGTACATATCTATTTACACAAAAACATGCTAGCGTAGTCTTGCCTGATTCATTTTATTTAAAACAAAAAGTGTAGATTATTGCGGTAACTATTCATTTAATCTACCATATTTGTTGTCGTTTTGGATATCGATCCGTACTGTTGTGCAAAAATGTAGAATAAGCAAGTCGGGCTCCGTGCTTGGGGAGCAGCGTCCAGGCAGCCGATAACCAGGCGTCTTTCAGCCAGCTTACCTGCAGTGCGCAGCAACAAATGGAGTCGGGGGCAGCGGCGTGTTACATTGCGCTCCTTGCATCTGGAGAATACTCCAAACATTCTGGCACTTTCTGTCGCATCATTAAAACAGCACTGCAAAAAGGAAACTAAAAGTAATTACAATTTTCTTGACGTTAGCGTGTTTGTCCTTGATTTAAGCAGGTCAGGTTAAATGATCTGCCAATGGAATAAGATTTTAGCACCTAAAATAGGAACAATTCATCTCCATCGTCTTATTTTAAGTGCAGTATATCTAATTATCTTATTTTAGGGGTCAAAATACTCATTCCATTGGCAGATGATCTTATTTACCTGCTCAAATCATGGACAGATACACTAATTTTAAGAAAATATTACTTATTTTTTAGTTCCATTTTTGCAGTGTACCTGTATCAGTTTAGCAGAGAACTGAAGTGGGCCCTACTTGTTCTGCGGTGTGGATGTAAAATGCATCCCCCATCAGGGGTGTTGTGCCTTTACTATAGAGAAGAGATTTTTTCTCCTTTTGGATCCACTTTCTTTCTGAATGTCGTGCAGACAGAGTGGCCATCTTCCAAAATCTTTGAATAAAACTTTAGTAGTTTCTAATATATACGTCCAGAAGTCCGTCTGGGCTATATTCGGATAGCCGTTGAGTCGTTGTCGCTTGCATGCATCCTGTGCAGGTTGTGTCGTTCAGGTTAGGGCTGAGCTTACGTCCTCTCTTGATGAAACCCTTGAAGGCAAACTCCTCCAGCCAGAAAACGGCAAAATATAATGGCGAAGCTAATGAGAGTAACTAAAATCTGTTGAGCTCTTAGCGACAGAGGTTTCCTCTGGTGCAGCATGTGTTAAAATAGTCCGTCTGTGCAGTGTGCAAAGCTCCTCAGGTAATCGGCTAACTCTCGTCACGGGTCTCAGTTAAGTAGCCCATCGCCAAAATGTTGATTTATTTTAGTAATGAAATTCAAAAAGTGAGACTTGTTTTATATATGTATGTTGCCAACAACGTGATAGGTTTCAACTGTTTATTTCTGGCCATTTGGATGATTATATCAGATAAAACCTGTAAAAAAGGAGGTATACAAAGGCCAAAGTTAAAGAGGCTGCTGTTCATAGAGCGCTTCGTACGAGGAAAGTTGAGTGGAAGGAAAAGGTGTGGTGGGAGAGAATTTTGCAGCAAATCCACTAAGGAACTTGGGCGGAGATTCACGCAGCGTGGACTTCAGCTGGTTGAGTCATGGCTCAAAATGAAATATTTTTCACTTTTTGAATTAAATCACTGAAATAAATACACTTCTCATTGATATTAAAATGATACTGGTATAAAATAGGGCTAATAGTGTTTTTTTTCTGATGCCATTTTGAAGTTGTTGTTTTTTTTGTCTCAGTTTCCCACACAAACCATCCTTGCTGTGACTTAAAAGTGCAAATATGAATGCATGTGCAGCTGTTTCCAGCTCGGGTGTTCATGAGCAATAAGCTCAGCGCTTCGCTCGGCGGCGTTCTCTTTCAAACTGTTAGCAGCTTTGCTACCATCCAGGCTGTTGTGGATGCCCTGAGGGGAATCATGTACTAACTGTGCGCTGGGGTTGGGTGGGCTCTGTCTCAGACACAAGGTAACATGGTGGAGATCCCTGCTGAACCCCAGGCTCCTTCTGAGAAAGTAAGACTTGACTTGTTACCCATCCACTTCCTCTTTTCTTTCCACTTGTTGTGCTGCATCCTGGGTTTACTAAGGGGGAAGGGTGGAAGCTGGAGAAAGATCCTTTTCTTTTTTTTTTATGTTTGTAGCATGATTAATCACAGATTGGGGATGAGTCTTTGGTATTGGAGCTTTACTTTGTGTACTGTTCTGTGTGTTTCGTGTATTGTAGTACTTTCTCCATCTGTGCTGCAACACTACATTCCTCACAGAAAGTTACTGAGCTTAAGTAAAGTGGTTTTAGCGCAGGTCTGGCAGCTGAACAGCAAAGCATGTTAAAGGAGTTGCTGGTCACCGACCAGAGGCCCCGGCTTCAGAAACAGAGACGCTGTCCTACGGGAGCTGCACAGATCGCAGTCAGAAAGCTGCAGCCGCTGTTTGGCTCCGTTCAAACCGCCGCGTTGCCATTTTAAAGGTGTTTTTGGTGCGTGCAGATACCCGTGGTGATGCGCCTCCCGCGCTTCTCCGCCTGGGCTCAGAACCTGTGTGGGATGCAGTTCTCCATCCTCGGTTACGGAGATATCATCGTCCCAGGTGAGCCATGGATAGGTGAACATCTGGAACGGTGCGTTGCTTTTAGCTGCAGTAAAACCAAACGTCCGTTTCTAGGTTCCTGTTGCTTCCCGAAGGACTGGGTCCAAAACTATTAGTACCTCTCTAGTTTGAATGTCTTTTTTTCCCCTATTGAGGTCAAAGAAATAAGAATAAAAGAAGCAGGTGTTGCAGCCTTCTACTCCCATGTTTCAGAATTCACCGCTGGGTGCTAGTTGTTTATCTCGTTCTCCCAACAGGTCTCCTGGTGGCCTATTGCAGCAGGTTTGATGTTTGGATCAACAGCAGAAGGAAGGTGTACTTCATCAGCTGCTGCTTTGGTAATTTTCCTTCTCCCCTCCGTTTTAGCGCTAAAACGCAGCCAGTTTATCTGAGACTGTCTCTCTTTTTTTTTTTTGCCTTTATGTTGTTTTTTTCTGTCCATCCTGCTCTCTCCTGGCAGCCTATCTCCTGGGGATGGTGCTGACGTTCGCGGTGATGCTGCTGTCGGGGATGGGCCAGCCGGCTCTGCTCTACTTGGTGCCTTTCACCTTGATAACCTCAGCCGTGGTAGCGGGCTGCAGGGGAGAGATGAGGCAGTTCTGGACAGGGACCACGTACGAGGTGAGGAGAGCGGGATCCGCCGCATCGTCCGTCGGGGCTGTTGGCAGTTCGGATTGTTTGTGGGGTTTCCTGCCAACAATTTAATGTTTTATCTGTAAAAACTCCCCGTTGTGATGCTAGCAGCTGTTCATGTGTTAGACAAAGTTTTCTGATTTAGACAAGTTTTTTTTTTTTTTATTTGTCCCTATGGGCAATTCATGTGAACCCCATACCAGCATTAATGCAGTAGAGCTTAACTTTGAGCTGGAAGGAAAACGATACATGGCTCGTAATATAGTTTAGGAATAAAGAACAGCTGTATCTAAACTCTCTGTTTAGATACAGCTGTTGTGTGGATGCCTCAGAGGTCACCACCTGCAGACCTACCATGACATGACCGTGGAACGGTTTAGATCCAAGCACATTGTTGGGTTAGAGTGGCCCAAAGTCCTGGTCCAGTGGAGGATCTTTGATGAGACCCAACAATGATGTTCACAGAGGCGCTCCGTCTAATCTGACTGATATACAGCTGTTTTGCTTGAGATTCACTGCAAAAAGGGAACTAAAAAGTAAGTAAAGTTTTCTTGAAATGAGCGTATTTGTCCTTGATTTGAGCAGGTAAGTTTAAACGATCTGCCAAGAATAAGATTGTTGCACTTAAAATAGGAACAATTTATCTCCATCCTCTTATTTCAAGTGCAGTATATCTAATTATCTTATTTTACGGGTCAGAATACTCATTCCGTTGGCAGATAATCTTATTTACCTGCTAAAATCAAGGACAAATACACTAAATTCAAGAACATTTCTTGTTTTAGTTCCCATTTTTACAGTGTTTTCAGACTGGGTAGAGACATGCCCCACATGACTTCAAACTGTAACTAAAGCAAAATGGGAGGCTCAGTATAAATGCACACCACACATTTCAGCATGTATAAGTAATGTTTTTTTCTTTTCCTCATTTCCATTATTCAGTTCTTTGTGTTGGTCAATAATATAAAATCCCTTTAAAATGTCTTAAAGTTTGTCCTTGTAATGTGACAAAACTCGACAAAGGGTGCGTATGCTTTTGCGAGGCACCGTACGGTCAACTGCTGCTAAACAGGAGCATAAATGGACAGCGCTTTGCAAAGCAGCTTGCGCATAACAACAACCCCCAAAACAAGCAGCTTCCAGTTTGTTGGTGGGTTGCCGCTGAGCCATTTGTCTTTAAAAAGGTGCTGCATACCTACGAGCAGGACGTCTGCAGACTGTGCTATCGACCCATGTTTGCTTTGGACAAACAGAGATATTTCTCTTTCGTAAAGCTGCAGTCACACTCTTTTTGACTGTTAACAAAAGTATGTCTGAGATACTCGGAGGGGATTTTTATGGGATGCCATTTATGGGGCCAGGAAACTGTATATCAGACTGTCTTTAGCGTAAACTTTTATTTTCATGCTACATGGTTTCCTGCAGCTATAACACCTAGGTAGCTACTGCAGCCTTACTTGCATCATAAGAATAACTTTAGCCTGATTGGAAGAGTAATTTCAGACCACTTCTTTAGTTTGCCATTTATTCAGCTCAGCTCAGTCATTGTCTGTATGGGTTAAAAATTAGATTTACGCATACTTTCTCTCAAAGCTGAATTTTAGGTCTCTGCAGGCGTACATAGCCATGTGGTCAAAGAGTCAAGTTGGTTGATTTAAATGACAATCCCAGGAACCCAACATGGCTCGTGATGCGGTTTTTAGACTAACTGCCGTACTGTGGGACGTCTGGTTGTAGCTATATATATATATATATATATATATATATATATATATCATGTGTGTGAGGGGAGTAGGAGGAAGATGTGACTCTGACTTTGATTAATTTTCACCAGGTTTTGGATTCACCCAGGGAACCTTTGCTGCCAGGTGTGCTTCCCTCCGACCCAGACCCCCTTCCTTTGCATATTTCCTGTCATCAGTGTTTTGCTTACCGCGGTGCCTTATCATCTCTTTCACTAGCTCCTTTTTTTTTTTTTTTTTTAACTCCTGATTTCCAGGGTCAGGGTCCTGCTAAGAAGCAAATATGCTTCCATACCAGCAGTAAATTCAAACAGCCAGGTGGGACATCAAGGTGTTTTGCATCAACAGACCACCAGGTGTCTCCACCACGCTCCGCCCCCCCCAGTTCCTATGAAATAATCTGAAGCCACACTTTCATGGAGGCTTGAATTAAAAGTCGTTGGCCCTGGAACACCCTTTTTTTACTTCATCTCTTTGTTTCTGCGTTTTTTTGTGTGTGTGTTTTTTTTTTTTACTACTTATCTTCCTGCATTTACTCATCCTTTTCAATCAACAGGAATAATCATGTTCATTTAGCCTTTGGCATGCCGTTGCTTGCAGTTACTGTGGGAGAACTAGTGCATGGGTTTTGGATGTGATACCTGTGGTTAGGTATTGCTAAGTTTCCCTGCCTGTCTTCTGTTGGACATAAAGTACTCACTCAACAGTGTGAGTTCCAACCCCTTAAAATGAATTATTAACACTGTCCTTTTTTTTTTCTGTTATGATTGTAGAGGGAAGAACTGACCGTGCCGTAGGGGAAAGTTGCTGAGCCCCAAGTGCTGCATCTTTTTTCTTCTTTTTTTTTTCTTTTTTATGAAGTTTTCTTTATTTGACATTTTCATAGCAAGGGTAGGCAGTATGTTTAATCTGACTCTTCTGAATCCCTTTAACTGACGTGATCGGGAGCTTGGGAAGCGCTGGATCGAGGCAAAGAAGACATTTAAGTGATTAGAATATTTTATAGTAGTTAAGAGGTCTGTTGTGTTCACTAGCAGTAAACCGTAATGAATTTGCCTCGGTGATGATCAAACAAACAGAAAATTGGAATGCACTTTATGGTATTTGGTTATGGGCAGAATAAGGGGAGGGGGTTTCAATAACTACCTGCAGTGTAACATAAGTTTGATAACTGGGGGTTCTGTATAATCTTTTTGTAAGATATGACTTCTTTGTTTGCCTTATATTAAAGAACCTACTTAATATTGAGTGTGTGTGTGTTTTTTTTTTTTAAATTGTAATTGTATAATTTTATACAGTATGTTTTGTGTGCTGGGCACTATAAAGAGGGAAGGGTTTTGAACGTTTTTTTTTTTTCGTTTTTTTTTTTTCAGAACCCCAAAATAATCACATGATCTTTGTAGTATCACAATGTTGGTATACAGCATGTGAATGAATTATTCACACCCATAAACCTCTTCACATTTTGGTAAATTACAGCCACAAACGTAGCTGCGTTTTTTTTTAGACTTTTGTGTCAGACTGGGATGAAGTAGCAAATACCGGTGAAACGGAAGAAAATGAAACCAAGTAAAAATCTGAAATGTGCGGCGCGCATATGTATTCAGCACACTTTATTTGAATGGCCCAATATAAAGTCTAGCGCTAGTGACTGCTTTCAGAAAGCACATTAATCTCAGTGTATATCTACTCGTTCTGTGAAGGCCTTGGAGGTTTGTCAGAAAACATTAGTGAACAGACCTCATGGTGAAGACCAGGGAACGCAGCAGGCATGTCGGGGAGAAAGATGTCGAGAAGTTTAAAGCAGTTAAGGGATAAAACCTATCCCAGGCTTTACACACCCTTCAGAGGACGGTTCAATCCGCAGACCTGGCTAAACCCTGCCAATGTGAAAACTGAAAGGAAGGGCAAGGAGAACATTATCCAGAGAAGCAGACAAGAGGTCCAGGGTAACTGAGGAGGAGCTGCAGAAATCCACAGCTCAGGTGGGAGACTTCTGGCAAAACAACGGTCATCCAGTTCACAAGTCTGGCCTGAAATAGATGAGAGAGCCATAAGGAGTCCCGTTTACAGCTAGTCACAAGCCATGTAGGTGAGACAGCACTCTAGTAAAAACTGCTCTGGTCTGCAGAGGACAAAATGTAAACTTTCCCCAAGCTTTATGTGGAGGAGGAAAGCCATCACTGCCTATCAACCTGTATGCGTCCGTTCACGGGGTGAAACGTGGCGGCGGTGGCAGCATCATCCTGTGGGGATGAATTTCTCCTGCTGGGAATGTGAAGCTGAAAGAAAAGTAAGAATTTCTGTCTCTGGATGTGAAAAAGCTGTTAAATGTGGCCCAAAAGGTGTTGATTCTGGGTTAGGGTTAAAAACAAATACATTGTATAATGTTCAAGCTCTTATAAGAAATTTTCAAAACAAGGAATTATTTTTCTTAAAATCCAAATAAGAAACATTACAGTTTGTGATTTTGAGAGGGGCCGGGTACAAAATGTAAAAAAAAAAAAAACCCGATACATCTTCGCATATGCAAAGGCATATCTGCCTTCTTACATAATCGTAGATAACTTCAATGTCTATTAACAGATGTACAGATAATTATTTCTATTTAAAGCGTGGGTAAAGATTAACAGAAGGTATGGCCTAAAAAAAACCCTGTCAGAAATTACCTCAGGCTAATCGAAGACACGATAACACGATGGTTAATGGGGTAATTGCTGATCCCTTTACCTTCATCTTCAGAGCCATGCTTCTCATTCACAGAGGCCCCTGAGACACTGATACTAGCACAAACTTTAGCTGAAAAGAATCTGATAATTTCACAGAAGAAAAAAAAAAGGGCCAACAAAATATTACAGTGTGTGTCACATGTGGAAGCATCGACATTCTTTTAGAGGAACTCCACCTGCAGTACCATGTGAAGGTTGCAAATCAAGAAGGGGGATCGTGACAGGGATGATCTAATTAAGGCATTACGTGTTTGTTCATCAAAAAATAAATAAGGAATACTACTATTATTCACACATGGCACCGAGTACACGGTTAATACGCGCCGCATGTAACGAGCAGAGATCAGGCGGCCGCTCGCTGTCTGCGCTGAACAGGAACTCAAACAAAGCGCACATGTGGTGGCCGGCTCCGCCCGGTCACGTGGGGCCCTGGGCTGGCTGACTCAGCCGGCTCGTTACGCTGCGTCAGTCTGGAGTCGCTCAATTATGAAAAAGCAACCTTCCGCTGGAGCTGCAGCCGAAGCGAGTCTCTTCAGCGTCCAGCGGGCTTTCCTTCCAGGGCTAACCGAGAGCACCGCCGATAGATGGATAAAAGCCACGGCACAGCTCTTCCTCAGTCTCAACGGTGAAGAGAATGGTACGTCTGGGTTTACAGCCCACCGTCTCCGCTTCGGTGAACTGGCGCGGGCGATTGTCGTGACTCATCGGGGCTTTCTAAGTTGTAGTGTCCCCCCCCACCACCACCACCACTACCACTACCACCTCCTCCCTCTCATCATGCATGCTGCCTGTCAGCGACACGGTGCATTTCCTGACGTTTGCGCCGACAGTCTCGGGTTTTGGGTCCAAACACCTGAAAGCGGGGACGCTGTAAGCGCAGTTCTCGCGCGACCGAGCGTCTCACAAGGAGTAAACAGCCGCTGGAAGCGTTAGCTGGCTAAGTGGCTAGCTCGCGAGCTAACTAGCTTCAGCCGCCCAGGTAGCTCGGCGGCGTTAGCGCTGCTCGGGTGAAGGCAGCGCGGGCTGCTGGTGCTGCTCCGGGGGGACACGGCTCGCAGACGGCCACTTGTTCAAGCAACCCCCCCCCCCCCCTTCCTTTCCCCGGCTGGTCCTCGGACGTCAGACGAGACACGCTGTCATTGCCAGGAAGGGGTCAATGCCAGCTTGAGCGGATGCCAAGTCTCCCCGAGCCGCGAGGCTTTTTTATTTATTTATTTATTTATTTAGCCGCCTTCGGGAAACATTTAAGCGCTGCTGACAACAATGCTCCGTTTATTCCCCCCGGCTTGTGATTGAGACCCCCTGCGCACAACGCGTCCCTCACAGTTTGCTGCAGGCGCGAACGCACAAGGCCCGCTGCAACCTTTTTTTTTGCTTTAACAGCTATTTTAACATCTCTCTTTTGGGATTTTTTTTTGTCTTCGTGACAAACGCAGCCTCCTCTTTTTTCCTGACAACTTCCTGTTTGTTTCTCCCCCCCCAGAGGAATGAGGCGAAACTATGCCGATCCACCACCACTGTGACCAAAAACCTGACCGGGGGGGACGGTGCTGCTTGTTTGGCTCTGGTGTCATCATCTAACCACAGTGTAGTATAGAGAGTGGTGGAATTGCCTAAGTACTCGGATTTGTTTTAAAACGTGTATGTTTATATTTCCGTTGCCAGTGATAAACAAATAAACCATTATTTAGTGGGATCTTTGTGCTGAGGCAAAGTAAAACGTTGCCATAGGGATATAATGGGACGTGTTCTGACAGCTGACCGTCTCCGATCTCCTGCAGCATCAATCGATTTTTAGATGTGCGCTAAAGAAAAGGGGGCTACATTTCCCCTTCAGAAGCCGTTTTCAGTGATCGGCAGGTGAAATGATGAAAAATCTGCTTCCGGGCACTTGTTTTGAATTTAAGCAACACCGTTTAACGGGTTTATGGGGCTATGTTTTGATGCATGGATATAGTGATGGGCCTGTAATTTTCTGGTATATTCAGAACTACTCCCCCTCTTATCAGCGGAGGAGACCTCCAAAGAGAAATGGAAATCGGTAATGGCCGGCGAAGAACCCGATCGGTGCGCTTCTGACTCTGAACGCATTGAAGCCTCATCCCTCCGTTGTGCTGATCTTTCTGCATTGGGATTCCACAGCGTTACCCGCTTGGTGCTCACCTGCTCCGGGTCAGGCGCCTCAGCTTACCGCTGCCGAGAGCTCTGTCGACGTGATTGGACGCAACCCCGGCTCATCGAATGGGTCGTTGTGATTTGTAATTGTGTCATCACACTGTTATGGAGCAGCAATCCCACATGGGCGGTTCAAGTCTTAAGCAGTCTGCTTGGTTGTGTGCTGGTCTTGCAAAACTTTTGTATCCTCCTTTTGTGCATGCACCTCTGCTCTTGTGTAGTAAGTGAGGTTTAAGATAAGATAAGATAGGCTTTATTGATCTCACATTGGAGAAATTCACTTGTCACATCGGCTCAGTAGTCAATAATCAGAAGAGGGTGCCAAAAGTAGGAAAAGGTGCATCGGTTATATACAGTCTGTCCTCATATATATATACAGTGGATCAAAAAAGTAAATAAGAAAAAGAATAAAAATACAATAATAGAAATAAGGCAGAGGATGTATTATGTACATTCACAGTGACTTATATACATGTGTATTGACATATATTCAGGTGGTAATAGCAGCAGAAGTCACTTCCTTCAGGATTATTGCACAATGTGGTAAATAGAATTGCACATTAGTTATTACACTTTGATTATCACAATTATAATACAGTTATAGTGCAGCATTGTATAATCTGGTAGCAGCAGGGATGAATGACCTGCGGTAGCGCTCCTTTTTACAGACAGGATGTTTTAGTCTGTCACTAAAGGAGCTGCTCAGCTCCTCTACAGTCTGGTGCAGGGGGTGGAAGGTGTTGTCCATGATGGATGTGAGCTTGGACAACACCCTCCTCTCAGCCACTTCCTCCACAGAGTCCAGAGTGCAGCCCAGGACAGAAGTGGCCTTCCTCACCAGCTTATTCAGCCTCTTTCTGTCCCACTCTGTGCTGCCAGGAGCCCAGCAGACGACAGGGTGCTGTCGTTTGTCGTCTTATTAAACCTACCACTGCAGCCAGCAAGAGATTCCCACTGAAGCAGATTGAGTAGCGTTTCCCCCGGCAATAGACGGTGTTTAGCAGATGGATATGGTGACTTGTTGATTCAGCGAATGAAGCGCTCGCTTGCTTCCCCTCAATCTCCAGCACTAAAGCTTCTTCTCAGACTTTTTAATTTTCTTACACGATGCCTTCGAATATCCCGAGAGAATTGCCACTTTGTTCAGAGTGCACATATGTAATATTCATTCAATAAAGAGAATCGACTATTTCCATTTTTTTTTTTTTTTTGCCATTTCATTATCTACAACGAGCATGGGTCAGCCACCGTTATTGAGGCGTACTGTGGTCTCTAAAGAAACGATAACAGGGGAAAACGTTCATTACGTCGTTTCCATGGGTTAAAGTCCCTGTGAGGGGACGGCAGAGAAAAGTGCTGGAGTCTCTGGTGTTTTCCCCCGGCTGCATGGAGCGCTACATCTCTGCGGCGTGTTGCTGCACGCTGCCAGTGGGCTGGCTGAAGCAGGCCGTTCTGCTTTTACCTCGTAACGGCTGTTTGAAAACGTCTCCGGTTTCATGTTAACGAGGGAAGTCACGAGACCCCAGCCTTTGGAGGCTTAGCGTATTTTTTTTTGGACCATTAACCGCACCAGATTATAAGGCACATTAAATATTATTCCCAAGTGTGTAATATCACTATACGTACACGGCTCTCTCCTGAGAGGGACACATATCCATCTCTGTTGGGAAGACAGAGTAGTTAGACTACACTGTCCTGTTTCTAACATAAGGCCAAGATAAACTTAACTTTCATATTGAATTAACTTGGTTTATTGTTGCTAGTGTGTACACCAGGCAAGCTGCATTACATGAAGGCACTTCTAGTTTCAACATTACAGTCAGGCAGGCTTGTAGACAGCCCTGGGGTCTGATCAGGTAGTGACACAGTGGACCGTAATGCTCTGAATATCCATTGAGCGGAGCAGCTTCATTGCTTAACAAAGCCATTCTAACACATTTTAACAGATTTTTGAACGCATTGTTCCACATAAAGCCGTCAGTAAGCACAACAGTAATCCTATAAGGCGCACCATCGATTTTTGAGAAAACTTAAGGTTTTTAAGTGTACCTTATAGTTCCGACAATACGGTAATAAGTGAGCGCTGTTGTTAAGCCGGGCGTACACTGTACGAGTTTTTCAGTCGTGGTACTTATATACATCTCAAACTGTGCGACGGAACCGCGGGGTTTAAAAAGTTCACCGCTCACGATCTGTGCAGCGCGACGCTCGGACGAGACCGAACTGCTCACACTGTACGTCGTGTCCCCTCTGGGACCGCTCACTGTGGGGACAGAGGCAGGCGAGCGATGGTAGGTGACAGGGACCCAGAGCAGGGGTTCGAGCCCAGCTCTGGCGAGGCCCGCGGGAGGCACCGGGCGTCGGGGGAACAGAGGGGAGAGAGGAGGGACGAGACGCACCGGCGGCCGCGCGGCACGGCAGGTCGCCCGCCCCCCCGTCCCCATAACACCCCCCCCCCCACCGCGAGCGGAGGAGTGCCGAAACAGGCGGCGGACCGCGGAGGAGTGCCGAAACAGGCAGCCAGCGCGTTGCCGCCCTCCCCAATGCCCCCGCGAGCGGGCCGGGCGGAGGTTGCTTCAGGGACGCCCGCTCCCCTCCCTCCGCTGGCGGGGACGGAGAGGAGGGGAGGGCGCCCCCTAGTAGCTCTGCTTGAACAGCAGGATGCGCTCACAAAAACCTCACGACAGCCGACTAAATTTCAAACATGTTTGATTTTCACCAATCGTCCGATTCCTGGTCGGGAGGTAGTCGTGAGAAGCCAGTCCCCCCTCCTCCCCCCCTCTACGATCAAGCTGAAATTCGGCCCGATTCAAAAAATGCTCGCACGACTGAAGAATCGGCCCGAATAGGGGAAAAACTCGTACAGTGTACGCCCGGCTTTAGGGGTGTAATGATACTTTGATATGTCAATTAAATAATTTACAAACCAATTGATGCAAAATGAAAATATCGATCCACATAATTTAAGATGCACCTATATTCCGAAATTCAGGCATGAGACTAGTGTACAGGAAATTATTATTATTTTAAAATTGGAAAAATTCAGTATTTGACTTAAATTCCCGATATCTGTAAGAGCTTAGAAATAAAATGGCCAACTCATATTTGTTTATCTTTTATATCGATGTTAATAATGAAGTGTTAGATGGGCAGATATCGCATCATATCTATCGCATCAATCAGAACAGACTTTTGTATATAACGAATATGTACGATAAATATCATATCTTCATACAAACAGATTGATGTAATGTCAGGTCGTGACAAAGTTGGCGATTTACATCCCTAGCTGTTAAAACTGTCGTCGGCACGCTACAAAGTGTGTTAACTGGCCGGCCGACTAAGCAAACGGCCCAGCTAATTAACCAGCTAATGTCGGCTAATGCTAGTTGTTGAGAAGAACGCAGCCACAGTCTGGCTGCCTGCGCTTTAAGCCCATTGGCTGTTGCCATGACCCGGGGAGCTGAGACTCTGCATAGGCAGTTCTAGCTGGGTTTCTCTGGTAAAAGGTAGAAAAAAACTAATTACATATCAGGGTATTAAAAAATAGTCAAATATTGCATTTTATTTTTAGTAAAGTGTTTTTATATGCATGTGAATGTTATGCATTTATTTTCAAGTTTTTGTGTTCTTCCCATAAATTTGTTGATATGAGGTTGTGCCACTAGGCTCTTATGTCTAATGCAGGCGCTATTTTCTAAGCTGGCTCCTCTCCTTCCAGAGGTATCTTTCTAATCTCTAGACAGCTTACTGGGCTGTGATGTGCAGGAGTCAGCATAGGGTCAGCCTCGTTAGGTTAAGCGGCTGCTTTATGCAGAGAGAGAGAGATGGATGCAGCTTTTTGCAACGCTTTGCCCGGGGGGGCACAAGTGTGAAAGCGAGAGAGCTGTCACACTTTGGTCTCATGACTGTACGGAGCTGTGTGCGCCGCCTTCCTGGAATCTTATCTGAAGGCTATAATGAACTCGTTCCCCCCCATTTAACATTCTTTTATATGCCGGGATCTTGGAAAAAAAAAAAAAAAAAACTACGAGGTGGCAAGGATTGAAGGTTGATGGGGCCAGGCTTTGTTAAATGCCCTTTATTGCTCAATGTATTTTCTGTTAATGAGGCTAATATGCTATTTCCGTCAATTGTTTGCAATGCACAGTTCTAGATCCCACTTAAACAAGATTAAAAACAGTATGTGGCAAATGAGCCGTAAGTCACGTGCCAACAGTTTCATATCAGCTGGGATGTCCCGGATAGCCGGCACCCTCTAGAGATTTATTGTGACTAGATGGATATAAATGTTACCAAGAAACGCCAGTACTAGGAACTGGTTTCCATATACTTTGTTCCCTCTGGCTCAGCTAACCCTGACATTGAAGATGGTCACGCTTTCAAAGTTGTCATCAGGTCCCGTTGCATAATGATTTATTTTTATCAGAGCAGCTCAGCTCCTTTATTGTCCCAAGTGAGGATATTGAAAGCAATAGTCCCAATCTAAGTCTTGTTGTCATCCATCTTCTGTGGTCACTGATGTCTTTAGGAGAGTGGTTCCATCGGGAATTGATCATGAGATATGCAAAGCAAGCGTTTGTCTGGTTGATTTCAGATTTTATCTGCCAACGGCGATGATATTGGGATATGTGCCTATTTATTTATTTTTCATCCAGTGCTTCCATCACTCTGGGACCTTTAGGATTGTTCTACAAGCTCATTTAAATCCAGTTGGAGGATCTGCTGAGAGACTCTGTCATGAACATGAAAAACATTGTAGTGTTCAGTTGTAATGCAGCTAACCAGCTTACATCCTTTCAGCTCTTTCTACACTATAGCAGTTAAAATCTGTCCATTGCTATCTGCCTATAAGAATGATGCTCACTTGCAAATTAATAATAATAAAAAAAAAAACAATTGTAGAATGACATTTTATTTTAAATAATTGCCCAACGTCTGACACAATGGCTTGTGGGCCCTGATATTTATACACATGCCATTTTTCTGGATACTTAAGGCTATTGTGGTGTTATTTCCAACAGCTTGGATTGTTGCATGGCAGCTGCTCTTTGCCTGTGCAGCTGATTACGACAGAGTATCTTAATATTCGAAATTGCTAAATTTGTCGACCACATTACCTTTAAAACCCAAGCCAAGCGGCTCACAGAATATCTACAGACTAAATTAGCCCAAGAAATTGGTACCCTTTCGCATTTTTTCTCTTAGACTGAAATCTTTCTAAACTGGATTAAAAAAGAAGGGAGAGCAGGGATTATTAACCAGATTCTTTGCAGTTGTGATTCTGAAATGGAAAAAAAAAAAGAGCTGTAAAAAGGGATTTAAATGACATACATGGGAAAGAACTCGCGACAGGAGCCTTGGCTCAGTGTACCGTGAAGGATGCCCCAGTTCTGGCTCCATGCTTCCAGCCATGCATAAGCAGCGCGCGTCATGGACGTTTTAGAAGAATATCTCACACTGAAAATGCATAAAGGATCAAAGAAATCCTGGGACTGAAGCTGAAGCTATGCGACAGTCTCTGCACTAGGTCTTGTCTCTGCGTTTGGGATCTAGTCCCGTTAAAACGCTGAGCCCAACACGTCCACTCGTTTTTTATACCTATTATAAGGGGTCGGCCAAATGTTGTGTTCGCGTTTTTGGCAGATGGCTCATAGGGTAATGGCCACCTCAGTGTTGGTGCTGCACGTTTTACAGAAGAATGAAGAAGAGTTAGGAGGAGGAGGAGGAGCCTCGGCTGGGAAGGCTTAGATTGTTGTTTTGAGCTGATGGGTGATGACAGCCTGAAGACGAGGGGGAAAAAAGATGCATGTTCGATATTCTGCCTCGTAGCGTGAACACATTAGTTCCTATAATATTGTAGTTTGAGAGGGGAGGAAATTCACCCGCGTGCTACTTCTCCACAAACGGAGCTTAATATGTTGCAGAGGGAGAAAAGCCAGAGAGGAAGAGGGAGGGAGCGAGGAAGTAGGAGCGGAGCGGGTCAGGGTAGTGTGCTTTTGGCACAGCCTCTGAAGCTTAAGTCTTTTGTTGCCTGACATTCTCAGGTGCCATAGTTACAGGTTAGCAGCACACAGTTCTCTTTTATTCCTTTTTAACTCTTTGCCTGACTGCTGAGGGGGGTGAAAAGCGTTTTCATCTTCATCTGGGTGCTGTCAGACCATTAACTGTGTTTTACGTCTGCTTCTAGCTGAGCAGGATGTTGAATAAATGTAACGTCCTGCATCCAGGTGCTGTACTGGGGACCGAGGGAAGAGCTTTTTTTTTTTTTTTTAGTTTAAAGCCCTTTGGTTGACTGGTTCTTTAATAAGAAAGTTTTCTGCTACGCCTGCGTCGCTGCAGGTTGACCTTTAGCGACGCCATGTCGTGACACTTATTTAGCGATTCCTGATTAAGAGCTAAGCTACAAGAACAACCTTCAGGATATTATGCCAGTATCATCCTGCCAAGACTAATCATATAGTGGTAGTTATTTCTAATTATAGAAGAAGCGGGACGCTGTTTAAAACGACCAAATAAGCGTCTTTAGGTTCTTATGTAAGCAATTAGCACAATTAGAATGAGATTTGATATAGTATTCCAGCCCTTTTGAAAGCTTAAAAGATAAAACAGAAACAATTTGGTCCTCCATTCGGCCTTCCTGTTATCTATTCAAAGTCTCGCTCTCTCTTTCCCTCTCTGGCAGCCTGAATGGACCACAGTGTCTCGTCATGTTGCCTTTTAAAAAAAAAACGTCCTTTTTTTTGTGCTCGCTCAATGATACTGAAGACGGCCAATTTAGTAAACCTACTTCCACGGTGGAGAATGCTCTTTTTTTTTTCTCGTTTGTTTGTTTTCACCCACCTGGCCTCGCTTGGACACGGGCGATCCGGACCCGTCTAGCTGATAATAGCTCAACACTTCAGTCTAATGAGAACCGTCTCCAAGAAGACACGTTTTTCGTATCCTCTTCTTTGCGTTCATTAATTATCCTCATATCCAGTTTAAAGCAATGCCTTGGTGCTGCAGGTGTACCCTGGGTAATTGGGCTCTTAAACAGACCCCGGCTTACTGGGAGAGGTTTTGTGTCTGCTGGATGAATCACCGCAGGCGGTGTGTCATCAGTAGACAACAAGGTATATATCACTGAGGCCTCTGCCCAGCCGCTAATCCTCCCCCACACCCCCCCCCCTTCTCTCTCTCACCTCTTTCTCCCCAGCTTTGGTATAATATCTAGTTTGTCTCAGACACATTCATCTGCCCCCCCGAGTGGCGTCTTACAGATTAACAGTGGATGGAGTCTAGAGGCAGCAGCCTGCCGCTGATCACTAAACTTTTAACTAAGGCCGGGTCCGTACGCTAACCGTAGACTTTGGCACCTAAAGGGGGGAAACGTATGCAGCCTGGCGAGGGGAAGAGTTCGGCGGTGAGGCGCTGCCGATGATCCAGAGCTCAGGGGGGGGAGGAGGTTGTGGCGACGGCGGTTTGTCCAGGAGATGCACGGAGGATCCTTGGTATGTTCCTGTACAAAGCCCTTAAACACAGAGATGAAGAGGAGGAGGACATCCAGGTACGCGCTCTGTTGTCCATTGGTCAGGAGGTACAGTCAGCCGTTTAGCCGACGTTTTAGCCAGACTCGTGAAGTCACGGCCTTAACTTGGCACATCCGATTCTAGTCGTGAAACTTTGGCCAGCGTCGACATCTTTGTGTCCTTTTTTGACCTTTTTTTTTTTTTTTATGACACGGCGTGCTGACGGTGCTGATCAAAAGGTCACAGCTGTAATATAATTGTTCTCGGTTTCAGGGAATTGTTAAATGTTTCGGTGTAAAGCAGGTGACGGCGTTTGGAGACTTTCCCTCTCTGTGCTGGGAGGGATTAACGGGGCTAATCGCCGCTGGGCTTCTCTGAGCTGCACAAGCGCAACAATAAGCGGGAATCCTTTTCATTTAAAAGCATGTCAACACTCCCAATAAAGAATTATCGTTGCCTTCTTTTTGCGGGTTTTGGGTGTTTATTGCTATTAAATATCGAGGTGTCTGAGTTTCGGTCTTGGATTCGGTGATCCAGTGAGTTTTGAAGAATTAATTGGCCTCTTTAAATGTCAGACTAAGGTCTAAATCCTGGATTACCGGCACTCAGTACCCCGTGGCCTTTTTCTATCATCTGTTTATTACTTTCAGAGAACACTGCTAGACCTCCACAATCCCTTTCTACGTCAAGCCTTTCAGTGTGTCGGTTACATTTAGTTTCCCTTTTTTTTGTACATTTTCCGGGCTTTCGAGTTGAACTGCATCTTGAACGGATTAAAAAAAAAACGAACATCATTCATCTGTGAGGATTTACTGCTGTTCATCTCGCTGACGTCTCTTTTTTTTTTTTTTCTTTCTGTTGTTCCCCGCAGTCCCAGAAACCCTGGATAGAAAGCACTTTCACCAAGAGGGAATGTGTGTACATACTTCCAGTGTCAAAGGACCCCCACAGGTAAATGAGCCTAAAGCACTCTGCTGTGTCCTTTTGTCCATCGCCATGGGAACGGCGTAATTACAAGGCCCGAGCGCCAACCGCTGCTCTCCACAGGGTAAACGAGTCTGTTTCAGACGTTTGCGTCTGTCAGCGTCTGTAATTACATGTTGGAGATTCGGCAGTGGTCATGGACCGGGTTCTTTTTAATTTATTTATTTTTATTTAGCAACTAAATGTGTCTGTAGTTTGGGTTTTGTGTCATTAACCTTTTAACACATCTGCTGAGAACCTGTCCTCAGACCCAGAGAGATCCCCGGATATGTCTGCCAGTGCAGAAACCTAGAATCAGAGTCAGGATTGCAGGTTTGCCCTCTCAGAACTTCTCATGTTGACACGTCTCAGACTGTGTTCAGACTCTGCTAGAAGCTCTTGCGTAATAATGCTGTTAAGTAAACCATGGCGGGTCTGAACATCCACTGATTTACTCAAAAACATGAAAAAAAAAACAAGAGTTTCAGTGAACATCTGACTCATTTAATGAGTAGAAGATTCCCACAGCTCCACAGATTTGATATTTAACAGCTTCCTTCGACTGTGAGCCATTCCTGTTATGTTTCCAAGAAGCTTCGCCCCCGACTAACGCACTCGCAGTGGATCACTCTTTGCTTTGTTGTTTTTTTAAGCATTAATTATTTTCCACGGGCTTTTCTCCACAAACCGCCGTACGTGCTGCTGCTCCTAGATCCATTTTGACACGTTTGTGAGCATAACCTTGTTTGACATTAAGTCCGAGCCCTTCACATGACCACAGCCCCTGTGACAGAGATTCTTTGTCAGGTTTTAGAACGATCTCGGTAGAAAAATGCGCCGTTCAAATGTCTGATTGCTGATTTTTGTGAAACACTGACCGGTACAGGTTAACTTGAAATTACAAGATCTTTTTTTTCCCCCTATATTAACAAAAATTTGAAGATTGAACTATAATAAACACTTTTTAGCAAAAGAAAACATGGATTTGTTATATAAAAAAAGCTGCCTCTTTCTGCTTCTTTCTGGTACAAGTCCTCCAGGTTTTGGCACAGAGGTATCCGTAAATAAACCCCTACTAGAATCGATTACAGCTTATCTTCTTTATTCTTTAACAAGATAGATTAAATCTCTCTGTGACCGTTTCTTTCGGCACACCTACAGATGCTTTTTATTACATGATGTAAAAGGTTTTTTACAAGCTTTAGTCTAACTTGAGTTTTGACAGGAAATAGCTCTGATTTGCTGCCATGTTGGATCGTTAAATCGTTCATTCTAACCATACAGGAGCCTTAAATAGTCGCTCTGTTGCATCGCTCATTATTTGTAATAAACTTAACTCACGATAGTCTGCGTTCCCCGGCTCTGCAGTAAGAATGAAATGCTGACTCTCATCTTAGGACGAAACAGTAAATCCAAACTGTTTAGCATCATAGATTAGTGATCTGAGCGCATCCCTGTAGTGTCGGTACCCTGACTGGGAGACGTTAGGGTTGTTTGATGGTAGGCGTCTGCTAGGACAGCCGACGTGCCTCTGTCTCTATTCTAGAAGATTCTTATATCTTCTATCCTTCCTCTGAGCACATTTTCTAACACTGCTGGTACTGAAACGGCTCACTGGCTCGTCCTCTCTCAGTGAGAACTTCCACCCTTTAGAGTGTGTCAGAGTGACCCGGTAGAGCTTTGCTGTGATGCGTTCATTGAGCGACTCGGTGCAGAATATTTAGCTTCTGACTGGTTGATCAGCGAGGGGAGGGGGGGGGGGGGGGGGGCTGGTCATGTGGATCTCCGGTTCAAATCCAGTCAAACTGGGCTCTGCCCCTTATCTGACAGGTAACCCACCTCAGCATCCTCCATAGAAACTGCTAATCTTTACTGTTATTACACTTTATGTGCAGCAGACGTATTGCCTTGATACCTGATTTATCGTGTTTGTGTGAAATTGCTCCCTAGATGCCTTCCAGGATGCCAGATTTGCCAGCAGTTGGTCCGGTAAGTGTTTTTGTTTCCTTTTTGGAGCCAGTTACCTCGCAAGCTCTGCTTTGCACTCTGTTAGAAAGAAACCTGATCCGATGGTATAGCAAAGCACACAATATTATTCTTAATGAATCCTCTAGATTCATTGTCTGCTGCTGTTTATAAGTAGATGATTTTTTTTAAGCTGCCACTTAGTCTTGGTGCTGCAGTTTTCACATTTAAGGTGTGTGTGTGTGTGTGTGGTAACGTGTAGGTGCTGCTGTGGACGGCTGGTGCGGCAGCACGCCGGCTTCACGGCCAGCCTGGCCACCAAGTACTCAGATGTGAAGTTGGGTGAAAGCTCCAACCTGCCCGATCCAGAGGAGTGGTCTGTGGAAAAACACACAGAAGGGAGTCCGACTGATGCCTATGGTGTCATCAACTTCCAGGGAGGGTCTCACTCATACAGGGCCAAGGTAGGTGGGCCTGGTTTCCTCTGCTGGAACGTGTTTTCTTTCCGTTCTGGGAAGGCGATGAAGATTAGCTAATTCTCCGGCGTAACATTGTTACAAGTTGAGTTTGTGTTTGTGTCTTGGTGGACTTTTAAAGTTCGGATTATTGCTTTGGACAACATATGATTTAAACTAGTGCTTACCTACGTAAATAGTTTAAAATGAATAAAAACATTTCCATTTGATGCAAACGCAAAGCAGCAGTCTAGGTGTCATCCTCAGCGTTAAGTGCTGCGGTTCTCCCCTTCATGTGTTTCTCTTTGTCTCCACAAACCTGGACAGTATGTGCGCTTGTCTCACGACTCTCGACCAGAGAGCATCCTGCGGCTGATGCTGAAGGAGTGGCACATGGAGCTCCCCAAGATCCTCATCTCTGTGCACGGAGGAGTTCAAAACTTTGAGCTGCACCCCCGCATCAAGCAGGTGGTGGGCAAGGGTCTCATCAAAGCTGCAGTCACCACCGGGGCCTGGATTCTCACCGGAGGCGTCAACACAGGCATGTAGTGGGGAAAAGCCCTTGAGGGGCTTCTGCAAGGCTGTTGAAAGTAGGGCTGTGTTAAAAAAAAAAATACATTTTCCAATGATTAATTGATTCTCATATTAATTCCTACAAATCGAATCGTATAACCAAAGGTACATTTTTTTTTATTTTTATATTATTATAAAATTTTCACTGTGAACTTCAATGTGTGCGCTGGCATTACTGACAGGCACGAGCAGAACTCAATTTTTCCCACCGCCAACGCGATGTCGCACTATAAACTGCTCGGAAAAGACACGACTCATCATGCTAAACTAGCTAAGCTAATCAAACATTTAACCTTCCCCTCCCCCGCTGGGAAAATGTCTGGGAAGTGTAGGAATTTGTGACAAGAAATGTAGCCAACAGGCACGACCATGAAGGTTAAATATTGTGTTTTTATCAGTGTGTGAAGCACACACAGAGCCAGCTTTAGCTTAATAACCCTGTTAGTCTGTTAGTTCTTCTTCTGCCCTGAGAGCTCAGCAGGACAAAAACAAAACAAAGCGCCAAGCTCCACCTAGTGGTCGGAAGCATGGACGCAACATGCCTCACAGGAGGTGATCTTTTAATGTCATATTTTTAATAATCCACCAGGGTAGTGTCTAAATTTATTTTCCTTTTTGGTTTAATAAAGTATTTTTTTGAATTGAATAGAAATAGCAGCTGTACATATACAGCATGTTTCTCTCAGCATTCAGGAAGAGCGTTTGGTCCTTACAGCTACCATTAGCTACCATTACTTTATTCATTTGCAGTTAAATGTTAATATGATACTAGTATCAATATGTTGCAGAGCTGCACAGTCATGAAATGTGTTTTTAATACCAGCAATCCAGTTTGATATCGGATCCAATCGAAAAGAATCGATTCCAAATCTTGAGAATCGATTCTTGAAATCTGAATCGATACCCAGCCCTTTCTCTGATTACAGGGTCTCCTGTTGCATTTCTGCTTTTAAACGCATGATTTACGCTCCCACAGATGTGCTTCTGTAATGTAACCCAGACTTCACACCAGCAGAAATCACCTCTAAAGATTACAACAAGCGTTTTTATTGATGTCAACATGACCTGCTGCTGTTGTGGTCATTGTCCAAAGGTTGGCGTGCTCCACTTGGCACACGACCTCATTTCTGAGCTCTGCTGTGTCCGTGACGGACTTTTATTTCTCTGAAGAAGCCAGAGGAGAAAACTCAATTTGTTTTGCAGCTAAATATAAATGCTTGTGTACTTGAAATAAATGCATAATAAATCATAGATGATTACATTTGTAAAAATCCAAAGCCTACATCTAATTAAATCAGTCTAAAGTGAGAGCTGCATCGCTCTCAATTAGGAAAGACAGTAGATGTAAAATGTAAACAAACACTGACACTATATGCAAGCCTCCGAACATTTGGCCACCCTGAGGACACTGCGCTGATGCAGCAGAAGTTTAATACCGGCCCCGAAGCGTGTCATTTGGCTGTGAACCGTGGCTGAGGTGTGTCTGCCGCCACTGCAAGATGCTAAGATGCTGTGGTCTGATCATAGTGTTTAAGTCATTACTCACAAGGTCAATTACCCAGACCAGTGATTATGTTTAATGCCTCATTGGCACCCTGGCCACCTGTGATGGTCGTCTAGCTCACAGATTACTGCTGAATCCAGGCGACCCGGTAGCGGAGGCCCGTGGTTCATAAACAAGTCCACGACTCTTGTTCATATCCGCACTGCTTGGTGCACTTTTACTGATTTTATATTTGCTGAAATATTTTGATGAAGGTTTTATACTTGAATAGCAATAATTATTTAGCAGCTTTAATAAAGGATGGAAAAATGGAAGAACTATTGGAATTAAGTTAATTTTCTTTGTATAATGTGTCCTTTTCCCAAAGGTGTTGCAAAGCATGTGGGAGATGCTCTGAAAGAACACTGCTCAAGGTCTTCAAAGAAAATTTACACAATTGGCGTTGCACCATGGGGAGTCATTGAAAACAGGAGCGATCTTATTGGCCGAGACGTAAGAAGCTCCTGCTGACTCAAAGTCATCCGTCCTGATTTCCAATCATTTCAAGGGTGTTTGATATTGATTTATATCTCCTATGTCTTCTTGATGTCCCCCCAAATGCAGACTACTGTTCCATATCAGACTCTGCTGAATCCTCTCAGCAAGCTGAACGTTCTGAACAATCTACATTCCCATTTCCTCCTGGTGGATGACGGGACTGTGGGCAGGTACGGGGCCGAGGTCAAACTGAGGCGGGACCTGGAGAAACACATCAACCTGCAGAGAATACACGCACGTAAGGACGAAACCAAAAAAAAAAATCATGTTTAGCTTTCTGTGACCGGATAGCAAGCGCAGCAGGTGATGCCCATCACTGAAATGCATCATTTATCTTTAGAAATGACCAACAACGATGTGTTGGGACCATATTCATAAGCCTGTGGCTTCTTTGCCATTTTTATCACATTACCACCACCAACCTATTAGGATTTTTTGTGAGTAAACAAATCCAGGTTGTAAATACTGTGTAGTGGAAGGGAAACGATGCCCCACTAGGATGCATCTTACATGGATATTAGAGCTGCACGTCTGTTTGTGTGTGTTCTGTACATCCATTTCAGAGACTGCATTATTTGTCCATTTTTAGAAATATAACTCCATCGTTTTCAGGGTCAAAGGACGCCGCCTGTTTCCTTTCCGTTGTAGCTCTGGTTTTATGCTTGGGGTCATTTTCTTGCTAGGAGGGGAAATTCGTCTCCAGTTTAAAGTATTTTGTACCACCCTAACAGGATCGCCTTGCATTTGGCTCCATCCAGCTTCCCGTCAACCGTGACAACCGTTCCTTGCCCCTTGCTGGAGAAAACCTCCCCACAGCATGATGGTGCCACCTCCATGATCCACTGTGGGGATGGGGCTTTCAGGCTGATGCCAAGTTGGCGTAAAGGTTCAGCTTTGGTCTCCTCTGACCAGAGATTCCTTCATATGCTTGCCTTAGATGGCTTGAGGCAAACTATAAATAAGACTCTTTGACTTTTTTCCCCCAGAATTGCTTTCTCCTTACTCCCATCTATAAGAGTGTAGATATTTTGGTGCACAACAGATAGCTGACCTGTCAACAGATCCTCCTACATGAGCTGTTGATCTCTGCAGCTCCTCCAGAGCTGCAGTGGGCCTCTTGGCTGCTTCTCTGAGTGATGCTCTGCTTGTTCAGGCTGTGTGTTTAGGCGAATGGACCATGTAGCTTAGCAGTTGTGCCATAATGTGAGATGTTCAGGGCTTGGCTGCTTTAAACTTCTCCACAGCTTCCTCCCTGACCTGTCCACTGTGCTCCTTGGTCCTTCATCATGCCGCTTGTTCGCTAACGGTCTTCAACAAACGGACCTTTACAGAGCTGCTGGATTTACACTGAGATTGAATTACACACAGGTCGATCCTATTTAAAGGGGACATCATGCTTTCCACTTCTTCCTTTTCACAGTTAAGTTGCGGTCTGTACAAAGTTGAACTGCAACACTTTGGTCTCAATTCCTCGTTAACGTACTCCCACATTCCCCCTTTTTCACCTCTGAGGTGTGTCTGAGAGCCACCTTTTTTTTGGCGCTGTCTCTTTAAATCTAAAGGAGGCACTTCCCCCCCTCCCCTCCCCCCTCCAGGTCGCAGGGCGTTCCACTTCACCCCGTCCAGGCATTTTTGTAGCATGCTGGGCGACGGTGTGCTGAACAACAGATGACTTATAGCGCCGGCATCCTTCAGCTTGGACTACAAAATCACTCAGAGGAATAAAAATGGTGGACTAGCTAGACTGTTAAGCTGCAAGTCCATGGTCCTGTTAGGCAGCTCAGCAGCAAATACTGAGACTAACTGTTCAGAAAATGTAATAGAAAACTGAATGGTTTAGAAAATGTGAATATAAAGATATCTACGCAACACTTTAAGAAACTACATTCACATTTTTTGCATTCCTACAGACTCTAAGTACACTACAAAATGGGTTAAAAGTGGATTCTGAATGATGTAACTTAATGGTATGTTATTTAGGGCCGTCGGAGGAATACAAATGCACGCCACAATTTTATAATTTTTATTCATAAAAAATTTTGCAAACATTGTATCAGTTGGGCAGATAAGACCTAAAATAAATTGGACTCAAAAACTGTAGTTTGATGCTGTAATGACGATAAAAGGTTGATTTTCTTTCTTGTAATGATGCACATTAAACATCCAAAGGGTGACTAAACTCTTTTCTTTGAGGTATTAGAAGTTGACCAGGACCAGTCAACGGGAAGGGCATTGATTTGTTTTACTGGCACTTTGCCTCTGCTTGGTGGAAACTATGTGATATGTGAGAGATTGGTGCTATCACCACAACCTCTCACACACTTTCTGTAATGCACAGCTGCTTTTAGGAAAACAAGATAGTTGCTAAGAGGAATTTCAGCAGCTAAACCTACATTTCTGGGAGCCTCTGTGTTTGCGACTGTGGGGTTTAGTAAAAGTTGTGCAGTGGGGGCAGTGTGATGTTTTAAAAAAAGATCAAATGTACATCCAGGCCTTTTTTAATCTTTTTTTTTTTTTTTTTTTTTATATTTTTAGGAATCGGTCAGGGTGTTCCTGTTGTGGCGCTGATCCTTGAAGGTGGCCCAAACGTGATCCTGACTGTGCTGGAATACCTTCAGGAGAGCCCTCCTGTCCCTGTGGTGGTGTGTGAGGGGACCGGCCGTGCTGCTGACATTCTGGCCTACGTCCACAAGCAGACAGAGGAGGGGGGGTAGGTTAAACACACCGAGGACCAGGTCCGGGAAGCAGAAAGCGACTGAAGGCTTGTTCTGCCTGATAATGACTGTTTTAGTGGTGGCCGGCTTAGTGAAAGCCTGAATGAAAGAGTTCGTGGCTCAAAGGAGGGCAAAATCCCAGTGAAGCAACGACAATGATCAGGTTGCAGGAAGACTTAAGAGAATCTAAAAACAGATGACCGGGGCTTTTTGTATTTTTTTTGCTGGATGATCAGCTGTTTATGTTGCCATCATAACTTCAGTATTAGACGGTATTTTTGTCTTTATTTTGTATTTCCTGAACAGCTTTAGTATCTTAACAATTCAGATTACACCTTCTTATCAAATGTTTAGACGTTGCTAAACCAGTGCTTTTATTGGTTGGTTGGTCTTCCAAGTCACATTAGATGCTGGTTAGCATGTATGCGTATGTTCACAGTGTTTAAATGCCCTTTCGCAACAAGTATAGTGAGCATTTCACGGCTCTCTCCATGAGGTTGAAAGCTCATATAGAGCGGTTTTGGTGTTCTCTCTTCTTCCTTCCTGTTTGTTGGCTGCAAGTCTTGGTCTCTCTCTGCCAGACCAAACACCAACATGTTTAGATGCATCATCAAAAAAAAAGTATTTTAAACAGAGCTTAATCTTTTAGGTAACCTTAGTTTTAATCACCCAGCTAACTCCATGTCTCCTCCTGGCAGTAGCAGCATCCACACTAAAGAAAATGTAGTCGGCCTGAAGTGGTGCGTTTACTGATCAGAAGAGGGTTGTACTTTTTGGGTTTGATTGACCGATCACCAGTGGGGGGGAGAACCAAGCTGAAAAACGGCTTGTTCTGGTCAACAAGAGTCTTTTACTTTTTAGGCCATGCTACCATTCTTTTCATCTGAAAGGGTTCAGCTGTGCACTACAAAAAGGGAACTAAAAGTAAGTAAATTTTTCTAGAAATTAGTCTATTTTTCATTGATTTGAGCAGGTAAATAAGACTATTTGCCAATGGGACTAGTAGTTCTACCCCTAAAATAAGATAATTAGATACTCTGCACTTGAAAAATGATGATGGAGGTGAACTGTTCCTACTTTAAGTGCAAAAATCTTATTCCATTGGCAAATAATCTTATTTATCTGCTCAAATCAAGAAGAATGCACTCATTTCAAGAAAAAACTTACTTAATTTTAGTTCCCTTTTTGCAGTGTGAGGAGTTTGTTTTTAGGAGTGGATCACTTTATATGCCTTCATTCTAAACGCTTTGAAATCCAAGTGTCGTTTTTCAAACCATTCAGGAAAGGTGTCAGGTTTGACGTGGTTTAAATATGCAACAAACCTTCACTGGGTGATTTTATTTGAGAATAACACCTGGGGACTTCACAAACATTAGTTCGGTATGTGGGCTATGTCACTCTTCTCGTTGCAGCTTGCCTACTTCCTTTCAACTGGGAGTTGTAGTTCTCAGAAAGCAGATTTGTGGAAAAAAAATATCCTCGTTGTGTCTCGCATTCTCAGATCTTGTGGCAACAGGCTGGTGTTGGGTGTCTCCTGTAGGAGACGGCAACATACTTGTTTCACAGCCAATGTTTTGACTTGAAATGGGAGAAATATGGGATTTAGTAAGGGATGAAGCTGGGATCGCATCTAAAAACCATCTGTTTGATCAATTAGTGCAGATTTTAAATCACTTTCCATATACCGTATGTAATCTAATGATAACCAGAAGGGTGTAGATTAGCAGGACATGTAAATCTCTGACAGACCAAACCCAGGCTAATCTGGAGCTCATGTCCCTGCTAAAGGATTCAGAATCCAACGTTTGTAGCAGCGCGTGTGTCTGAACAGTGACTCTGATCATCTCGTGCTGTCATTACTCTACAGCAGCCTTCCTGACGGCGTGGAGACGGACATCATCGCCACCATCAAGAAAACCTTCAACTTCAGTCAGAGTGAAGCCATCCACCTCTTTCAGAAACTGATGGAGTGCATGAGGAGCAAAGAACTGGTAACATTTGTCACCTTTGCTGCCACAGTCATGACAGCGGAGCTGCTCACGTGCATCAGGCACACTCAGCCCGTTCCACCAGACGTCTCCAAATGGGTTTATAACAGAACCCAGACTTAATGAAAAGTATCCGCTGCCCAGAGGAGGCACTGAGGTAGTTATTAAGAAATATACAGAGTTTAATGTTTTCTCTGAGTCAGTCTCTTTGCCTTGGACTGTGACCCTGTTTGTTTTGTCTTTTTTATGTACATTTTGGCAAATTAAACCTTGGCCAAATAATCCTTTAACAGTTGGTGTTGATCGTATCGATCTACAGATTCTCACCACACGACCTTTTGATACTGAAAAGAAAACACGGGCGGCAACATTACCGAATTTCCTTTAGTCATTTAAAAAAGAAAAAAGAGCCCCGTTTTTTTTAATCATGTTTTTATAACCAACAATAGACAATCAGCTATTTAGTTGCAGTAACCCAGACTAGATTGTTTTTTTTTTTTTTTACATAGATTGCTCAGATTGAATCAAGCCGTTGAGCGAGGGGAACTAATTCCCCCTCTAACTCAAAACGGTCCAACCTGATTGTCCAGTTATAGTAATCCTCACACAGTTTCACTGACAGCAGCTGAGGACTCCGGTGTCAGCAGTATAAACTGGTGCCAGGCTGAAATAACTAGAAACATGTGGATAAGATCTGTGGGAACCCGGTAATAAGCCTGATCTTGTTTCTCGGTCAACAGATCACTGTGTTTCACATCAGCTCAGAGGAACACCAAGACATTGATGTAGCTATTCTGAGGGCCTTGCTCCAAGGTTTGTGAAATGACTGCTTACTAAACCATCATTTGCTTCTGCTTGTCTAATAAAAGAAGTAAGAGGGGGGGAAAAAACGCATTAAGCGGAGTCATATACGGTAGTTTTTGGTATCTGGGGTTTATTGTTTGTTTTCTGCTGTTTTCTTTCTGATATGGATATGCTTTGAGAACACAGTTCCCCCTCTGTGCCCTTCTCTTTCTGCTCTTGATGAGATCAAGTTGCTCACATTCATATGAGCTCCTTATTCCAACAGTTCCTGAGCCTCATGTCTTTTAGTCTTTGGGTCTGTCACTAAAAACAAAACAAAAAAACAAACAGATTAAACAATTATGCTTCAGATCTATGAGAGAAATGCACTGCAAAAAGGGAACTAAACGTAAGTAAAATTTTCTAGAAATGAGTCTATTTTTCGTTGATTTGAGCAGCTAAATAAGACTATTTGCCAATGGGATTAGTAGTTCTACCCCTAAAATAAGATAATTAGATATTCTGCACTTGAAAAATAATGATGGAGATGAATTGTTCCTACTTTAAGTGCAAAAATCTTATTCCATTGGCAAATAATCTTATTTAACTGCTCAAATCAAGACGAAATGCACCCATTTCAAGACAATTTTACTTACTTTTAGTTCCCTTTTTGCAGTGTACACACCTAATCGTATTTTATCCTATTTCCAGGACTATTTTACTCCACAGAAGGTGGTGGGGGGGGGATCCCTCGGAGCTAATTTTTCTCAGCTTGTTAACCCTCATTCCTCCTCATGCCTACAAAGGCAGGAATTTTTGCCTTTTCACTACTCAATAGTGAAAAGGAATAAGATTAGATCTTCAAACGACAAAGCTAAAGCATGTTTAGGATGCACCCAGTCAAGCACGTATCGTTTTGTGTTTTTTGTTTTGTGTTTTTTTTTTTTTTTTTCTTTTTGCTCGAAGGTGCAGTCACCTCAGTACAATGAGAATGTGGGGTTTGAAAGGACCTGCATGTTTAAAAGTATCCGAAGCTTGTGCAGTGGTTGGATAACACACAAAGGTTTTCAGTTCTCCACCAAGAGGCAAGTTGTGCAATAGGCTGTTCATTAAAGTTAGAAAGGGGAGAGGCCCAAGTTAGGTACGCAGGGCTCTTTTAATGATATCAAATAATAACCGTCTTTGTCATTGCAATGTACAACAATGAAATTAGTGGGGTTTGTTTTTTTTATTTGCTGAAATTGCAATTTCACATCCAGATAATGAGTTATGTGTTTTCTAGGGCTGCTTCTAACCACCATGTTTTTCTCCAGTTAATCTATCTTATTTTATGATTATCAAAAACTGCTGACCCGAACGTGTTACATCACAGCTTACTTTGGGATATGTGCAACTCACTTCTCTCCGCTGTTCATTATTTACATTTGACTCTTAATACTGATATTTCTGCCACATTTGTTTATTTATACTCAGCTTGTCCTGCTACTGTTGATAAC
The DNA here is from genome assembly GCF_011125445.2 of Fundulus heteroclitus. NCBI lineage: Eukaryota > Metazoa > Chordata > Actinopteri > Cyprinodontiformes > Fundulidae > Fundulus > Fundulus heteroclitus. The sequence goes on along the minus strand of NC_046364.1, from coordinate 20,831,150 downwards.
TGTCCCCACCACATAGACTCTGCAAGCTCTTAAACTGCTTCATTCTTATTTTCTCCTTGTTCTTTGATTTAGTTTGACTTATTTTTGTTAATGCTTTGTCTTTTGTTGATAAAAAAAATTTTTTCAGCCTGGGAACCAATGCAATTTCGTCACAATGCTGGCAACATTTGCATGGCAACATCTTCCCCAGTGTTGCTTTTTTTTTTTTCAGGAAACCTCTGCAAACTCACAATAAAATGTAATAAACCATTTGTAAACTGCTACCTCCAGCATGACGACAACAGTCAATAAAGTAAAGCTCTTCTTATTTAGGCGTCAGAGCCTGGATATTCAGCCTGCTGTGAAAGTCAAAGATGCAGATATTGAACTAGAAATTAACAGAAAGTAAGCCTCCACACTAAAGAGGAAAACTATTTTTAATGAACCTCTTAAGAAATCTATAAATACATGGAGACCTAATTTTATTTATCGACTATATACTTATGAGATTGAATAGACTTTGATTCAGTTAAAGCTTAAACTTATCTACGTAGTTAAGTGTCTAAAAGCAACAGTAGGGAAATTTAAATGCTTGGGAGCACATAGTGTGCACAGTGTTACATTTAGGTAAAGGGTTTTTTAGTCTAATGTTGGGTGTAAAGGTTCTGTGAAGCCTTCACTCAGTGGAAACACGGAGCCGTCCTCCATCAGCTCATCCACAGCTCCTGGGCGTTGTCTCCTCACAGCGGCTCGTGCTGCTGGGGTTTACAGCAAAACCTTCAAGCTCGTCTCTTTCGAAGCCCACTTAGTTATACTTCCACACTTTAGAGCGCTTGGCAAACTCCACCTTTCTAAGCCGACGTATGAGGGCCAATCAGACGGCACGAGTTGTGCTGCAGACCGCAGACACGCGCCTCGACAAGCATACAGCGGTTTAAAGGAAAGCCGCCATTTTTCTTAGAAAGTCTGGTAAATAAAAAATAACAGATTCCTGCCATTGATTGTGATGACTAGTCACAATCTTGTCGGATCTGCTGCTGTATCTGTGTGTAACTGACCGTATTATTGGACCTGATTGCTAATTATTCACAGCCCTCCAGCTGTCTTAACTAAAAGCAGATTTGGTGTTTTGTCGGCCGTTTGTGAATGAGCGTGTTGGTGTGAGTCTAACGCCAGCGGCCCTGTGTGTTTCAGGCACAAACGTGTCTGCCTTCGATCAGCTGGTCCTGACCCTGGCCTGGGACCGCGTGGACATCGCCAAGAATCACGTGTTTGTGTACGGACAGCAGCTTCTGGTGCGTATCCGCATTTGTGCGTGTGTGGGAGCCGCGGCTCCCAGGAGTGTTTGCTAAGCTCAGCATCAGCTAGGAACCTTTGGACTCCCCCAGAACGACCTCGCCGTCCCTGGGGGGCCACAGTTTGTAGGGCAGGCTGCCAGGAACTGCTTGTCTTGGCTGTAATATGAGCCCCATTACATTTGTCTTCATGAGCGACTCTGTGTGCCCGTGTTTATTTTAAAACCGGAGTCGTGCGTGAATGAGAGGATGGATATTTGTTTAGGTTTTCATTAGGCCAGATTTATTGTTTTCTCTCTCGATATATTAGTTTTCTAAACACTGATTTGCTCTAAAAATATACTGCCGCTTCTTGTTTGTGTTTTTAGGTGAGCTCCTTGGAGCAGGCCATGCTGGACGCTCTCATCATGGACAGGGTGGACTTTGTGAAGCTGCTCATAGAAAACGGCGTGAGCATGCACCGCTTCCTGACAATCAGTCGGCTGGAGGAGCTCTACAACACGGTAACCCCTTATGAAATCTGCAGCGCCGCTTCAATAAACGAGCAACATGTTTCAGCTTTGTTTCTCCATTTCAGAAACAACCTCCAAACAACCCAACTCTCCTCCACCTGGTCAGGGATGTGAAGCAGGTAGTGGATCTACTACACCACTCTGTGTACAAGCACTCTGGCCGACGTGAACCAGGACCTAACTAACATGTTGGGGTTTGTGCATTGCAGAGCAATCTTCCCCCAAACTATAAAATCACCTTGATCGACGTAGGCCTGGTCATCGAATACCTGATGGGCGGGACTTACAGGTGCAACTACACCAGGAAGCGCTTCAGAATCATTTACAACAATCTTCATGGCAACAGTAGGGTGAGTGGAGACAGAAGCCCAGTCTAGTTTGTAAAAGTTCACATCTTCTTTTCTACCTCTAACGTTTTTTTTTTTGTTTTTTTTTGGGAGGCTTTCTAGATATAATATTTTAAGAGAAGTAGTAAATAATTTGCTAACCGGGACAGCAAACATGGACTTTTCTTTTTACCGTATTTTGGGACGTTTGTTTGGCTCATAATAAAGGTGGCAAAATGTATGAAAAGTCTTTTTAACAACTCAATTCATTGCTGGCACTGTGTCTCACTGCATACAGCCAATAATGCATTTATAAGCTACATTTTACCATCATCAGACGGACTGCTTTGATACATTAAATATTTTAGGTTAACTGCTCTGTGTTGCATTTATTCTTATATTCAAGTCTATCTCTTTTTATTTATGCATCAAAAATAAACGCTCAACCATACCCAGGGTTATTTGAGGCTTGCAGGCACCATCAATTAGAGGTAATCGTTGTTTATCGGCCCTGGATTAGTATCAACCTAATTTCCCTTAACCAACTCTGATTAGTGATCAGCAGGTCCAATAATGAACAGTCTGGGTTTTATTGTATGTTAAATAAATTTTAATATCAGGTTGATAATCTAGTAATCCCTTCATTTTCTTTTGGTTTCACAAGTACAATTTTTGCACAGCTTTTTTCACCGTCTTTTATGTTTAATAAGGAGGAGGGAAAAAATGTGTACTGTCAGATCAAACCTCAGAGAAAGTAGAGACTGGTGTAGGCCAGGAAAAGCTAAATTTTCCTATTAAATCTTTTAGGATCTGTTTATTGTCACGTTAACGGTGGAGTAAAGTAAACTGGTAAATGTCTGATCTCTACAGCGGTCGGGGCGCCACATGGCCGGTCCGGGTTCCCATCTGAGGAAAAATCACGAGGCTTTCAGCATGCAGGCCGACAAGAAGGAGAAGACGAGACACAATCACTTCATCAAGACCGCACAGCCGTACAAACCCAAGGTAGGTACAAACCCTGCTGCCATCCCTTAAAATCAAAGGTTGGAAAGTCTCTGTAGTGGCTAGAGCTCTGTCCTGTTCCCGTCGCCTCTCCCACCTCTGTCATTTCTCTTCACAGCTGGAGTCTACCGCTGAGCAGAACAAGAAACGAAGCAAAGAGGAGATCGTAGACATCGATGACCCAGAGACACGCCGGTTCCCCTACCCTTTCAACGAGCTCTTAGTGTGGGCAGTGCTGATGAAGAGGCAGAAGATGTCTCTCTTCTTCTGGCAGCATGGGGAGGAGAACATGGCAAAGGCGCTCGTGGCCTGTAAGCTCTGCCGCTCCATGAGCTACGAGGCCAAGAAGAGCGACGTGGTGGACGATACGTCGGAGGAGCTCAAAGAGTACTCCAAGTAAGGTGTCCTAGCATCCAGGCTTGAATGGTGGTTGTAGCGATGTGCCGGTGTTGACCGTCTGGCTCTGCTGCTGTGTGCCAGCGAGTTCGGGACGCTCGCCGTGGACCTGCTGGAGCAGTCCTTCAGGCAGGACGAGACCATGGCCATGAAGCTGCTGACCTACGAGCTGAAGAACTGGAGCAACTCCACCTGCTTGAAGCTGGCCGTCTCCTCCCACCTGCGGCCCTTCGTCGCCCACACCTGCACCCAGATGCTGCTGTCGGACATGTGGATGGGACGGCTGAATATGCGCAAGAACTCCTGGTACAAGGTTCATGCTCCATCTAGATTTCATTTTGGGTTGTAAAGCGGACGGCTGGGCTGAATGTAGTGGGACAATCTGCACCCTGCACTGAGCTCTTTTAGTGGCTGCCACCTGGAAATGAAGAGCCTTCTCTCTTCTCTTCCTTAGTCTAATTGTTAAAAAGCATCCCTTAGAAGATTCTTCTTAGTTATTAACCGTTTAGGTTGATCAGTTTTAACATGAGTTGAATTTGAGAATACTCTATTAATCCCAAAGGGAAATTAAATGCTGGCATAACTCACATCATTCAACGAGTTGTGGACAAGAACAAACTCCATAAGACAAAAAGGTCTGATCCTATGGTCTAATAAATTAGAGAAATTTATGGAGGAACTCCAGTTTCCTGATCATGATGCAACCAGAAGAGCATTGTGCAGAAGTGCAGCACGCGTCTCAATAAATAAGGATGTCATCAAAGTTAATTTTAGTAATTCAGTTACAAATGGAAAGTGTATGTATATCTAAGAAAACTGGATTACACAAGACCAGTTTCTAAAATGAGATGTTGTTTTTGTTAATACAGAAGTATTAACAAACCCTTCTGAGAAGCATTTCAGTAGAACTGACAGTAAATGCATTCAGTACAAGTTTAGCGCTGGGCGATACGGAAACATACCCCGTCACGATGAGATTTCCCATATCAGTCGATATTGGTGTCAAATATAAAGCAAATCAGTGTTTTTATTAAGGTGTGACGTCAGAAAAAGACGACTCTGGTCGGTCGTCGCTGCTGTGCAGGTGTTGTTTTTGGGGACCTAGCACTCGCTCTCGTCTGGGATTGTAAGGTCTTACATTCCCAGACCTTTTACATTTAACACAGATCGGTGGGACTTCCCTCCTTTGTTGGAGCATTAGCGCCTCTGTCAGACTTTAAATAGCCAGAGCAGCTCCACACCACAGAACATTTCAGACCTTTCTTGTCAACAGTGTCTTACACTGCGTCTTCCTCCTTTTCTTCTTTAGGGTCACTCGTGTTTTTTTTCACCTTTCTTCAGCGACGTCCCACCGGTTATCTCACATATAAGGCTACATAAACATTTGCCATTAGCTCGTCTGGCTACTACTCTGCGGTCTGCATCAACCTAACTAACTGTATTCCAGCCACATGATTGGTCCAGTGCAGAGCAAGGCTTATTACCATTGGCTAATTATCTTTTCAGTACGCTGAAGGTCTTGATGGACCCTTTATGTCTACTGAGGAAAAATGATTTCCAGGATTATATCGCAGTCGTTTTATCACCCAGTTTTGGTACGAGGTTGGGGCTTTTCTTGCATGAGTTACTGCATTAATGCGGCGTAGCGTGGAGCAGTCAGTCTTTGACCTCGCTGAGGTGTTGAGGGAGCCCAGGGTGATGCCGTGGTCATTAAAGCATTGTGGGATGTAGCACTGTGGCTGGATGCCAAGTCCTGCTTAAAAAGGAAGTCCGTATCTCCATAGCTTATCAGCAGAGTGAGGCATGAAGCGCTCTAAAGTTTCCTCCTACATGGCTCTGCTGAATGTGGAGCAGAATACATGGCTCGCAAAATTATAACTTCCTGTGAAAAGTTAACGCAGGACCTCAAAGTGCTTGGGTTCTGCCCCTCCTCGTTCTTCCTCCTTTACTTTCCTCTGAGAAGAGGACCGCTGATCTCCAGTTCTGTTTTTCTCCTTAGCCCAAGATGCTTGTAATGATGTCGGGTTCAGGAGCGGCTCAACACAGGGATGGAGACGGTTACAGCTTGTGTCCTGGATGCTGAAGCTCTGACTCCAGCTGCAGTCTGTGCTTTGTGGACTTCCACCTAACATTTGATCGGGCTCAGCTCAGGGCTTAAAGCAAAAAATAATCAATTTGACGGAGCATTGTTTCTGGTCAGCCCATATATTCTTGTGGGCGTCACGCCACATAACGTACCACACTTGCTTATTGTGCAAAGTCAACTTTAACTAAATCTGTCAGTTTTTAAAATACGCATCGACAATTCCTGCATCCCTCCCACCTTTCACAAACCTAGCAGCAGCCACCCACATTTACATTTGTGTTCTTTAGGTGATTCTCAGTATCTTGGTGCCTCCTGCCATACTGCTTTTGGAGTACAAGTCCAAAGCCGAGATGGCTCACATCCCTCAGAGTCAAGATGACCACCAAATGACCATGGAGGACAGCGAACACAACTTTCAGACCATGGCTGAAGACATCCAAATGGTACCGTTTCCTCCTCTTTATCTGTCCACAGTTGGCTCAACAGTTTTGTCAAATCATCCCTTGACCAACGCAGCATCTCTAACCTTTTGAACAGGATGTGTTCAAGGAAGCCAGGACCCACGAGCACCTGGAGGTGAAAAACGACATGGAGACGCAGGTCCGCTCTCGAAAACTGCCTCTGACCAGAAAGATCTACGCCTTCTACCACGCTCCCATTGTCAAGTTTTGGTCCAACACGGTACGCACATGTTTGATGCCAGATAATCTGACATTATTTCACCTTTTAGTGAAGAACACATCTAACTGTGTGGCATGTGTCACAAAGGAGTGTTTTGACATGTTGCACAAATAAAAGGAAAGGCGTTGTGTGTAAACCCGCTCTTCTGGACCAGAATTCTGCACACTCACCTCGTGGCTTCCCATCTGGAGCTATTTACAGCCCAGAGCTTTTCCCCCGGAGCCTGGGATCCAACACTGCTGCTTTCTGCTTATTTGCGAACGCAGGGTTGTTTTTCAGGTTGGTCAAGACTGAGCGGTGCAGATAAGATCGCTGAACACTGGCCTCCATAATATAGCCTGAAACCACGCTTATCTACATCAGCCGTACCTGCTTCCAGCCTGATTCCAGCACATCAATCCAACTCTGCACCATTGACTTATGCGTCACTCATGGGAGAGTGACTGGTTTTCTTTCCGTCACTTCAAGGTTCAACCGCTTTAAAAACTCTGCACCTCATCACAGTTGCACCAGGAGTCTGACTGAGATATTTTTCCCACAGTCTAGACTTTAATAGAACTTATTTTATTTTTTACAACCTTAAACAGTGATGAAGATTTTTAAAACCACTTCATCTAAAAAAAAAAAAAAAAAACTAATTCAATGTGTGCTCAATCATTTAGATTTACATCCCCATAATCTTGACCTGGAGTTGAGCTAAAAATTCAAAGCTACTGATTTGGTAAAACATTCCCTCTTGTCATATAACATGAATGCTAGTATTAGAAAAACTATAGTAAAGGAAAACAATGACATTTTTAAATGCAAGGATTTTTTTTCATTCAAATAAAATGTGTATTTATGACTATTTGAACAAATAATATCCAGTCAAATAGATTCAAGTCTAGTGACATAAATTTAGCATGACCGCAGATTTATTCCTGCAATTCCGTGTATGGCCAGTAGGGGCAGTGGAAGATGCTTTTATTTTTAGTGCTGAGATCACAAAAGGTTTCCAACTGTGCTGTGAAAGGAAGGTGGTGTTCATCATGATTAAACATGTTCGTCTGTTTTAATGAAGTAGGTTATTATAAAACTTAAAATCAATGTTTAAATGGGGAGCCTCTTTTTTTTTTTTGGAAGCCTTTCAACTCTCCTGTTTTAAGCTGATTTTTCTTGTCAGTTTAAGATTAAGTTAAAATTTCTCTTTAAAATATCATCTTTTTTTTAATTGAAGTGTGTTGTCCTGGCAGTTTGGGGAAACAGCATAGTGAATCTGGTTCATTGGCGGTGTTAGGAGGCGGATTCACGCCATCAAGAGGAAAATGAGACATTCCCGTTATAATAAAACAAAGAAATGGTTGTGAGACCACAGACTTCAGTAAAAAGGAGTATTTGCTGCGTTCACAGGGCTTATGATCACGTTTATTCCCCGTCAGACAATTTATAGAAAGAGATTTCAATAAGAAGATGCCTCAATCTGCAACTGTTAAATTGTTGCTGCTCTTTTTCAATAAACAGTCATTACCATTTGCTCTGATATTCAAATACTATAAAATATTTCATATTATAGTTCTGTTTGTTGGATGCAGTCCTTTCTTGTCATATCAACCAAATAAAAAAATAATACGATGTGGAAAAGCAACTTTTGACACATTTCCTGTCAAAAGACAACTTATCCTTTTGTTTCATTACAGGTTCACTGATTTTAAGTTTTTGGTTTGTAATTGTGTCCTGTTTTTCTTTTTAGCTTTTCTACCTGGCTTACTTGATGTTGTACACATTTGTGGTCCTGGTGAAAATGCACCCGTTTCCTTCTCCTCAAGAATGGTTGGTCATCCTTTACATCTTCACCTCTGCTATCGAGAAGATTCGAGAGGTTTGTGAAACAAACGTGTGCTGTTAAAAGTTAGAAGGTGTATGAATCTGCAAGACACAAACATGACCATCTAGGACAGCGCTCTGCAACCTGTAGCTCCAGATCCACAAGTGGCTCTTTGGACTTTCCACTTTCCGGGTTTGACCCAAGTATTCGCTTAATTTAGATATATTAAAATATTTTTCAGGGCAATAAACAGCACTTGCCGTGTATCGATGCTCAGTGCAGGCTGTCCTTATCAAAAGCTTGCCTTTGTAACTTAAGAGGGTCCTATCCGGCTCTGAACGGGTCATGTGACATCGAGCACCACTTTACAGTCTGAGCTCCCCAAAGTTTGTCACAGCCATGGTTATTATAACAAAATACAGTAAATATAGTACACAAAACTGTATGTCAGTTCTTCTCTGAAGTTCCAGCAGCTTTTCATAATCTAATGATTGAGCCTGCTGTTTCCTCCATCCTTCTCTTCCATGGCTCCTGAAAGTTGTGGGTCTAGCGTCCCCTTGTGGCCAAAAGTTACAGAGTGCAGCTTTAATACCTGATGTAAATTGTTAAGAGTTTGAAATGTACACAAAATATCAAATGCAGATTTTTTTCAAATGATAAATTGCATAGAATTCACATAATTAGGTTGGAAACTGTGCATTTTTAAGTAGGGCTGGACAATATAGGAAAAAAGCATATCAATAAAAATAGAAATCATATTGATCGATATTGATAATTATCAACAAATTCAAAACATATGTTTTATGTGTAGCCCTGGCCATTTTATGCTGTTGCTTAGCGACCTATTTTTATAGACAGAACACACAAACACTGAACTCAAACTCAACCCTTTATCCAACCAACTTTTTACCAAAACTACAAGTTTAAAAAAAAAAAAATAATAATTGCCTGTACTCTCTGAACTGGGGGTGGAGCTTGGTGACGGGTCTGTGTTTGTGACTTTTTATTGCAAGACACTTCACCAGCATTGCCTGCTGGCGGTGGTCAGAGGGCCCGGTGGCGCCAGTGCATGGCAGCCTCGCCTCTGTCAGTCTGCCCCAGGGCAGCTGTAGCTACTAACACAGCTCACCACCGTCAGGGTGTGAATGACTGAACTGTAGTGTGAAGCGCTTTGGATGTTGTCAAGACTAGTTAAAAGCGCTATACAAGTACAAGCCATTTTACTTTTTTTTATTTTTTTATTTAATTGAACCTTTTTTTTCTGTGATCGATATACGTCTAAGGATCAATACATATTGTTACTGAATTATCGTCCAGCCCTATTTTTACATGAATTCTAACGGCATAATCCCATAGAAGAAAATGATCCCTCCTTTATGTTTTTCCTTATTTTAAAACCAAAAAATATAAACAAAAAATGGTGGTCCTTTTTAAGTGGTCTTTCTTCATGGGGTCATTTGACATCTGCGGCTCTGCATGAATTTGATGTAGCTGGACTGAGGGCAAAGATGACTCGTTGGTTTGTAATGGTTGCAGACCCCTGGACTAGTAGCTTTTTTTTTATTATCAAGTTTGTCTGCTTATATAGCATGTTGGTTAAGCAAACTGTTTCTCTCTTTTATGCAGATGTTTATGTCCGAAGCAGGCAAAATAAGCCAAAAAGTCAAGGTGTGGTTCAGCGACTATTTTAATGTGTCCGACTTTCTGGCCATCGTTACGTTCTTTATTGGATTCGGCCTGAGGTTGGCTGGAGGCGACGCCTTGATCCCAGGGCGAACGGTTTACTGCCTCAACATCATCTTTTGGTATGTTCGGCTCCTGGACATCCTGGCTGTGAACCAGCAAGCTGGACCGTATGTCATGATGATCGCTAAAATGGTGAGTACTTCTCAACTGCAGCGCTCGGTTCATTTGAACGTCTACCAACTAAGTTTTGACCTCCTTTAGAAAGCATGCAGCATAAGGCATGATTGTATTAAAAAAAAAAAAAAAACTTTATTTGGATACAACAGGAGTTGTGGATTTGCTATTTGGTACATTTTACTATAACCCCTGCTGTCACCAGATACAGTACCACATGGATCCATTAGTTGCAATGTTTCATATGCTTTGTGCTCCTGCAATAGAACATTCAATTCAATAAAATTTTATTTAAATAGCACCAATGCATGAAACAAGTCATCTCAAGGCACTTTCCAAAGTCAAATTCAATCAGATTATACAGATTGGTTAAAAAAAAGTCCTAACTAAGGGAACCCAGTTGATTGCATCAAGTCTTGACAAGCAGCATTCACTCCTGAAGGAGCGTAGAGCCACAGGGAGAGTCTGCATTGTTGATGGCTTTGCTGCAATCCCTCATACTGAGCATGCATGAAGTGACAGTATTTTATATGGGGGTGTTTGCTTTTTAACAATACTGAAGGGGTGTGAAGTAAAAGGGTTCCTGTTTGCTTTGTATTCTGTGTTCTCCGGGTGTTTCAATAGACGCATAAAACGGATTTACTGTAGCGCTGGAAGGGCTTGGGTGGTGCAGCACTGAAGCAAGTGAATGAATCAAGGAACATGTTTGTTTGAGTTGGTCATGGGCCGGTGGGGGATTCTCAATGTGTCAGCAGCTTAAGTACAAATAATGCCAGGGCAACGCATTTCCACATTTGAAAACATTTGAAACAAATATGCAAACTACAGGACTACTACAGGTTTTTTTTTTTATTTTTAGTCTTAATTCTTAAACTTTACAAAAATCAAGTATAGCCAGACTAAATGTAGTAAAGCTGCTCAGTATACCGAATCGTAATATTAAAAGAAGACGTGACGATTATTTCAGAAATGTACTGTAGATCATAAAAAGTCCCTTTTTGAATAACTGCACTCGGAAATGAATCTCCCAAATATACTTTGATTTGTGAAACTCTCAGCTATTCTCAAACTGTTTTATAAGTTTGAGAAGCAGAGGAAGGCCTCAGAAGAAAGAAATAAGACCAGCTCCTGTTTTTCCTTTTTCTTTTTTTCTTCTTTTTTTCTTGACACATAGGTGGTGGCACGAGCTGTAAAAAATTATCTGTGCCCCAAACCAGTCGGTGGTCAAACTGTTTTTTTCTTCATCCCAATAATAAAATGCAGCCACGGTGATGAGCGAAGCCGCCCTCGCAGCTGCAGGTGGCGCAGTACAACATCAGGCTGAGTCAATGGGATATTTTGCGACATACAAACGGCCCCATAGAATAAAAAAAAAAAGAAAGAAACCAAGAAAGAAACTGGAGCGAGTTAAAGTATCAAAGATGCTGGAAAGGAAGCAGAAAGAAATGAGTCCACTGGATCAGCCTGTTTGCATAATTAACCAGTTCAGTTAACTGGCTACATCAAATATCGATAGGCTACATCCTATTTTCCTATTGTTTCTATGTGTTAATTGTTTTTAAAAGCCCTAGAAAAATAGAAATAAGACGAGTAATACCCTTGCTGTGTTTGTGTGTTTAGCTCATTCCTTATTTTCATTTATCTGTGTTCTAACACTGTCCATTCTACAATGTTTGTTATTGTTAGTTGTAGCTGAGGAGGCCAGTTTCAGTCGAGGTCATGGAGTTGATGCAGAGGGACAGAATAATGCCAGTCATAGGAGTGAGGAGGAGGAGGAGGAGGAGGAGGAGGAGGAGGAGGAGGAGAGGGACAGGAGAAAGAGACGGAGATGGAGGAGCAGGAGCCACCTTAAAAAACAGTGGCAGGTACAGGTGCAGGGCTGGGTTGATAATAGCTGTTTGCATTTATTCATATAAAAGGTCCAAGGACTGCAGCCCAAACCAAGGCTTTTTGCCACCTTCTAGCTAGTAGGCTCAAAAGGTTGATTAATTTCAGGTCTAGTTTGAATTTAAAGGTGTACCTGTAGTTGATATTAGCTTTGATCGGAGGGTTTTTTTACTTGGGGAGTGATTGAATATAGAACAGGTATTGTTTAAAGGGCAAGATGCTTTAGCTCAGAGTGGGGAACACATTGTGAGAAAGTAACATGTGGAGTTGGGGAAATTGTGGGTTACTTGTAATTGATAACATCATCCCAATATCCAGCAATAGTATTGTAATTACATGTTTTTTTTTTTCCTGATACTGCGCTGGCATAAAATTTGGTTGTACTTTCTAACTTATCCCTTTTTTCCGTTCTAATCTTAAAAGGGTAACGCGTATAACAGGCAGATGTTGGCTGGTTAATTATCTGCCCGTCACGTGGCGGCCAGTTTTAATCCACATGCAGTCCGTCTTGTTTGGAAATATTGGTACTTTGGAGAAACACAAACAGCCAAATTACTCATTCTTGTAAGAGAGGGATGACTTAACAAGCCTTCTTTCAGCCAGCCATCCACAGCAACAGGTGGGGGAGGGATGGGTCTGCATCGCTTCATGCCCCATGAATTGAACAAGACTCGTTTCACTCTGGTAATTTCTCTGCCATCTCATTAAAAGGATTTTAAAGTGTTGGCCGAGCAAGACAGAAAATCCGAGCGGTTCTGAAACTGGAACGGTTGAAACCTTGATGCACCTGGATGCTGGTAACCAGCCCATGCCTAATTCACAGAAAACAGAAACCGTGATTTCCAGCTGGCTTGGGATTCCCAGGGCTTATTTACTTCTGAAGTCGATGACTGACGGGATGAATAGTGATGAGGATGACGTCAGTGTCGTGTTGCATTTACTACTGTGACATTTCTTCCAGGTGGCCAACATGTTTTACATCGTGGTGATAATGGCTATTGTCCTCCTGAGCTATGGCGTCCCAAGAAAAGCCATTCTGTACCCAGACGAGGAGCCCAGCTGGAAACTGGCCAAAGACGTGGTCTTCCAACCGTACTGGATGATGTACGGAGAAGTGTACGCCTATGAAATCGATGGTAAGGATGGGGAGAGTTTGCAAAGGTTTGGTTAGGTTAATTCAAGGCCACCTGACACCTTATTAACATAACAATCTTAATATTGTTTAAATGATTCAGTGATTACATAAAAAATGGACCGAGATTGCAATGCAAAGGTTTGTCATTCTGACTGGCTTCTTCTCTTCACAGTGTGTGCCAATAACAGCGAAGTAAGGCATTTGTGCTCAGAGACAGACCCAGTGTGGCTCACGCCTCTGCTACAAGCAGTCTACCTCTTTGTACAGTATATACTGATGGTCAACCTCCTTATTGCCTTCTTCAAGTGAGTACAAAATGTTTGACTAAAATACTTGTAAAGTCGTCTGGCATTAGGTTCTGGCGCACATAGGCATGGGCCGGTATTGGTTTCACGGTTTTGTGGTATTACAGCTCCGAATGCGTTTTTTTTTTTTTTTTTTTATGCCTATATTTGAAAACTGTTTCAAAAAGTTGTCATTTATTTTTGAAAATTAATATTTTGTTTTTGAAAATATGTGTTACTGTGGTTGCATACAACCTGAGGGATTTCACCTCCACTTTCTCTTTGACGGTGCATAAAAAGACACTAATCCTACAGCAACGGTATGATGGAGATTTTTTTTTTTTTTTTTTTTTTTTTTTTTTTTGTGTGTGTGGTTTTGAAACTGACTTTTTCATATTGCGGTGCACCGTGAAACCGGTTACCGGCCCATGTCTGGAATATTTTGCTTTGCCATAGAAAAGGCTTTTCATGTGGATTGTTGGTTTTATTCTTCACAATGGGGGCAGTCTTAGCCAGTCAGATCATTTAACCATCATCCTGAAAATTTACTGTCATGTGCTTTTGTTTTTTAGCAATGTATATATACAAGTAAAGTCCATTTCCAATCTGGTGTGGAAGTACCAGCGCTATCACTTCATCATGGCCTACCACGAGAAGCCTGTCCTCCCGCCCCCCTTCATCCTGCTGTGCCATATTTACTCCCTTTTCTGTATGTGTAGAAAGAGGAAGAAGGAGAGCACCTATGGACCAAGTAATGTGTTTTTTTCTGTTTTTATCTATGTAGTTTCAAGATTAACCCACTTTTTTCATACTTAAAATGTTTGGCTTATTTCTTGCAGAGCTGTTTCTCACTGAGGAAGACCAGAAGAAGCTTCACGATTTTGAGGAGCAGTGCGTGGAGACATACTTTCATGAAAAGGACGATCAGTTTCACTCAGGCAGCGAGGAGCGCATTCGTCTTACCTCTGACAGGTGGGGCTGTCTGAGGCCTTCAGACGCTGAATAATAGATGCGTTCCCAATATAGAATGTGGAAAAGTTGAACAAAATGTTTTAGAGGTGCACTGATCAGAATTATGTCGCCAATTTCCCGTCCCCAGTTTTTGTGAATGGACTGCTAAGAAAACACACCAGATCTCAAATAGGAACTAAAACTGAGATATGGAGTGTCGGGATCAAAAGCATGTCTCATCATTTGACGAAATTACAATGATCAACCCAGAGAGGGTTAAACCAACGTCACAGAGAACGTGAAACTGAAAACCAATGCAGCAGGCTGGCCCATTTTACTGAGATGTCAACTCAAAAATGGTTCTCAGTAGTTTGCATGGCCCCCCTCATGCTTGTATGCATGGCTGATGACGTCAGGGCACACTCCTTATGAGACGATGGATGGTGTCCTGGGGTGTCTCCTCCCAGATCAAGATCCTGACCAGGGCATCACTGAGGTCCTGCACAGTCTGAGCTGCTACCTGGTGGCATCAGATGGACGTAAAAAAGACGCCCCAGACATGTTCTGTTGATTTAGGTCAGAGGGCGCGTGGAGATCAGTCAGTGGTACTTATTCCTTCATCGTCTAAAGGCTCCCACTGAGCGTCTAGTAGCCTGTTCTGTTGGAACATACGGTGTGCGTTAAAGCAATAAATGCTTAAATGACTAAGTAGTTATCTCCATTTGTATGCCATGTGTTGGGAGCGTGCAATGAACACAACGGGATAAATGTCCTTTTCTGTTGTGTGTTCCAGCTTAAAAGGAGGCATTTTTTTGGTTTCACGTGACACTGCACGTGATTATTTGAACATACTGAAAATGTTTTCCTAATACAAATAAGAGGATGATATTCAAGCTCTGTTCTTATAAAACGTAACGCTCAATATAGCACGTCCTCAACAAGTAAACGGCTCTATTGTAATTTCCGGGTGTGCTACATAAATGCCCTTTGCTCTGATTGTTGCACGTCACCAAAAGTCTGTCTGCCTGACCCCATCACTGAAACAGATGGCTGCTTTATCCTTGGAAAACACATTTTTGTTGTTAGAGACAAAGCCTAAATGAATCATATGAATCAGATCCCAAATGTAATAAACACAGAACAAAGGTATGCTTAAAATTATCCTCAACTCTGGAAGATCTAGATTTAAGGAGATTTTCATTGGATCAAGCAGTAGGAAGGAGAAGATGTAGGTATTTTTTCAAAATGTAACGATGTCTAAAGATGCATGATAGATGGAGACAGGCAGAAACATAACAAGAGAGACAGACGGATAAATAAGAGAAAGATGTGGAGAGACAGAAGCTGGCTGCTCATATAAAGCTATATCCTGGGATATTAATGGAAAGTTAAGTGGAAGGAAAACCCTTTGAGAATATTCTTTCATGGCTTTCTGCATTAAGCCGTCATTAGCTGTTTACATTAGACGCAAAGGCAACATCACACCTGTGTGGGACAAAGTAGTCGGTATAAAACAGGGTGTTAGGGGTTATGGTTTTATTGTCCAAGAAGAGGATGTGATTTATTAAACTGTATTTAGCTTCTTTTTGGTAGTGATTAACGTGATTAGAGTGACTAGAGAAGAAAAATGTATTTAATTTCAGACACTTCAGATACACCACCACCTCAGCCCTACTTCTGATGACTTAAGAAAATATTCATTTCAAATAATAATTTTGATGCTACAGTACTGCGGGTGTCAAATTGAAGCTAATCAATCCTGTATAGAAAAACACGTTGGTAGCCAAGTTTGTTTGGTTAATGACCGACGCTTCTGTCTGTTTTCAGGGTTGAGACGATGTGTTTGCAACTAAAGGAGGTTGGGAATAAGGTGAACTTTATAAAGCGCTCCTTGCACACGCTGGACTCACAGATCGGTCACCTGCAAGACCTTTCTGCTCTGACCGTGGACACGCTAAAGACGCTGACCGCTCAGAGGGCGTCCGAAGCCAGCAAGGTCCACACTCAGATCACCAGGGAGCTCAGCCTGTCCAAGAACGTGGTTCCAAGCGTCGCACACGTGCCAGCGGAGTCTAAATCGTCGGTGATTGGCAAACGCAGCGTGGGGGCCTACTTTGGCTCCTCTTTTCCCCAAGCTGGAACCAACATGGCAGATTCTCTTTTTGGGACCGGTGCAGAAGGAGGAGGTGCTGGGATGGAAGGCCGTCGCAGATTTGGGGCCAGCCCAGGGACTGAGCTGGGGCTGGACCCCATAACGAACCCGGCACTAAGCCCGGAGAAAAGGAGCCTGTTTGGGCAAGGACACTTTGCTGCGGAGGCTGGCTCCTCAGGCAGCACGGGCCCCAGGGCCTTTGTCCAAAGTACTGAGCTCACTTCCCCTCCAGAGAGGCGTCACCGAGGCCACTCTCTCACCCAGAGTAAGCTCACCCGTCCGCAAGAACTGGGCCTTTCTGACTCGCCCTCCAGCCTGCCCAACGTGCCCTCCCTTGGAGCCCAGTTCCGCATCAGCAGCACCCCTTCTCAGCCCAGCGGCTCCAGCCACCCTGAACCTGCCCGGGAAGGGCTCTACCAGCAACCCCCCCAGCCAGACAGCACCTCTGTAGAGTTTGGGGCGTTTGTAGGTGAGTATAGAAATGAAGCTAAACCTGCTGTAGACAACATGGAGGAGGAGGAGGAGAGGTGTGTTTGTGTGTACCCTACAGTAGTTGTTGTCTCTGACGCCTCAAACTCTGCTCAGCCTGCCTCTCTGCTTGCTAGCGCTGTAAAGCCTAAGAACCCAGAGGGGTTAAAATGGGGGGAGGGAGACGGGAATGAGAACTGGGGCTATGTGAACGAAGCATTCAGCGATGAAGAGGGTCGATCTGGGGCTCCTCCTAGAAGCTCTACGCAAACTGAAGTAGCTCCAGAGGCGGCGTCACGATCGGATCACAGCCTTGAAAATGGCTCTCCAGCCCCTGCCGTGGTGCCCAAACGACCCCACAGACGGAAAAGGAGCGACTGCCATCTTCCAGGACCATCAGCCTCTGGCTGCGATGGCCCAAACGGGTCAGAAGCTCAACGTAATGGGAGGAAAACCGCGAGACAGCTAAACATCAGAGGTTTGAGTTTCAGTCTGGGCTTAAGGAATAGATCTGCTGGGTGCTGGGGGCTTCTTCATCTCCATGTGGGCCTTCTCTCTTTTCCTTTGTCTGCTCTGACTGACTTGTATGTGCTGTTCCGGGCTGCGACCAAATTTCACTTGATATTTGTCCGCTGGTGGTTGTATCGAGGTTGCTTGTTGAATGATTTATATTCTTGTCATGTCTTTAGTACGTGTCTGTCAGACGGAGGTTATGAGGAGGAAATGTGACGTCTGATTTTTAAGATAACTTCACCGTTGTAGTGTCGGTATATCGGATAACGTTTGGTAGTTTGTGTTGCTCTCTAGCATGACTAATTGTATATTTGGACTCAGGACATAAAGAGAGTTTGGACGTGCGTCCCTCTAAGCCCAAAGACGCCTCCAGCAGAGAGCAAAGTCCGACTACGCAGACCAGGTCACAGGTGTGTATGTGTTATCATTTATGATATTTAACCTAACTCATGTTCCAGAAAGAGTTTTACAGAAACGCCGATTAGGCATTTTAGTTTTTACAAAACATTTGGATACGGTTAGTCATATAATGGGAAACGTGATGTAAAAGAAGAGTAAAGTAGAAGTTGTGTGTTGCAGGACCTCAAACATCTGACACATGTTGTGGTTTCATAACAGAAATTCAAGGCCCAGAAAGTGTGTAGCAATAACACCGTTCTCTGAGGCTACGTTCACACTGCAGGGAAATGCGGACCAATTCCGATCTTTTCACCCCAAAAAACCCCAGTTTGTGCCACTTCCATATGTGGTACTAATTGAGCTACGTATTGGATATTTTTCAAAGCGTCCGCAGTCTGAACGGTCCTGTAGATTTTATCTCTTTTACGTTCTCTCTCCTGTCTCTCACTACATCCACACAAAGCAGTAGCAGCTAGCGCTCCATAGAAGACCATTAATAGCTGTGCTGCTTTCTTCTTTCCTTATGTCATCTTGTCATGATGTGCTCTTGATATTGTTAGTTTCCATCGCTCAATAGCTTTCAAGACGCCAACCAGTATCTACATTTCTTAATTTGTTTTATGAAACTTTATTAAACACTTCCAGAAACAATTACATTCACCATCACTTCCATTAACAGTGTGCAGCTCTGTGACGTCTCCTGTTATCTGCACATGCGGGTCTCTTTGCAGTCTTGAACCTTTCAGACAGAAGTCTGATGGCGGTCACATTTAATAGTAGTATGAACGGCCACTTAAAGAAAAAAAATCAGATTTCAGCAAAAAATTGGAATTGAGCAACAAGACCAGTTTGTGTGAGGAAATCACTAACGTGTAGCCATTAAGGTTGATGGAACAAATTTTGTTTAGATACCATTATTTATTGTATGATTTAAACATTAACTAAGTGAATCAATGACTTGCAGTACATGTGTAAAAAAGACTTCTGTTAAAAAAAAGTTCACCATGGCTACAACTCTAAAGTTTAACTTGCAGCCTTGCTTCTTAAACTGTCTTCACATTGTTTCCTATTTTGATGCGACTGGTTTCGTATGGAAAATCTCGTTACATTGGTCTAAATGTGAGAAAATTATGCATATTTTGTAGATCCAAAGCATTCAAAGATATAAAGTGTGTCTTTTTTCTTTTTAATCTGCTGGTATTTTGTATAGTGAGGTTTATTTACATAAAGGTTGTGGGATGCGCTGTGCATCAGGACTGGTGTACTAATTTTGCTGTGACATCACTGTTATTTTATTTAGTTTCCTAATTTTCCTTAACAAAAGATTTGAGAGTTAAAAACCTCAGTGCTGAGTGGTCCCAAGTGATCAAATAAGTATTAGCTGAATTAATCATGTAGGTTGTGATGCCATGATCTGTCTCATGTTTGACAAATAAAAAAAACGTCCCTGATTATTCCAGGACTTTTGAGAGCAGCATATAACATGTTGGTCATGTTATGTGACCAACAAACCCTCACGCTGCATATTTAATACATATAAGATGACAAACAGTTTTCTTTTCATTGGGAATCATTTGTGGCTGCGTCTTTTTTTTTTTTTTTTGTTAAAGCAAAACATTGAAGGTCATGGTATTATCAGAGCGGTCAACTCGTATGCTGGCTTCACAGAGTTTGACCGAATCCCAGCTTTTCTTCATCCAGACTCCAGTAAGTTATTAAAAGAAAATTCTTGATTATGTCTTCCAATAACCTGCCTTCTAGGTTTTACTAAAAGTTTCTCTGGCAATAATTCCCAATGACTGCTGATGGTTGTGTTTGTGTAGCTCTGACGAAGAAGGACAGAAGCAGAGTTTCAGCTGAAGACATCCCCAGAGCTGCAGTACTTGTAAGAGCTTATTAGGTGTATTTGTGTGTAAAGTTCACACGTATACCCTTTTTCTCTTTGACTGACTGTTGTGTTGTTTCTCTACCAGGAAAGAGTTCAGGTGAAATCAGCCCAAGCCAGCTCCCTGTAAGTGTCCTTTCACCAGGGTTGTCAAAATAATCAATATTTCAATATAATCCATGATGGAAAATTCAATCATTCGATGGTACTTCTTTGCATCAAAGTCTGTACGCTGCAAAAATAGGGGTGTCTAAAATTAAGAGGAAAAAAAACTAAATCGGATGGAAAAGATACTAAAAACAAAATTATCTGTCAATGCAGCAAGATTTCTTGATGTAAGATTTTTAAATCTAGAAAATAAGCGTGTATTCAGAGGTATTAAAATAATCTTAAAATGCTGGTTTTAAAATGAAATTACCAAAAATGATCTTCTGTCTCAAAAAAAGTAAAATACTCTCATAAGCAATTATGTATTTTGTGTCCTTTTGGCAAATTGAGCTTTATCAGAGCGAGAGAGCTAGCTAGCTACTGAAACCCCTTAATATGTTGAGACTAGAGCTCACTATTTCCCTCACCTGCCCCACCATACTGCAAGGGGGGTGACCCGCCCCGCAAACACACACTTTGCTTGCTTTCACACACTGCGTATTTTAAATCCCTCCACTTTCTGATGATGACTGTACTAAAAGCTCCCACAGAGTCGGGAATGCAAAGCATATATGAGCCACACAGACGTCAGCCGAGCCGGTTCTGTTAACGGAAACATGCAGCAATAAGAACTAATACGACCCAACTAGTTACCCCCAACAGAACTCTTATCCCTTGCATTTGGAGCGCGTTTGTCTAACACGGATATGAGATTGGTTGCGTCTGCTTAAACTTGATTCATTAACATTAACGCTCAATACGGTGTGTTGTCCAAAAGTAAACAACTCTAAAAAAAACTTTATTTTTAGGTGTCCAACAAAAATACCGTTTGCTTTAGGGTTAGGCTAAATCCACCTTCCTGAGTCTGGAGACAGATGAAAAATAGATGGCTGCTCTATTCATGTAGTCTACAAAAAAACTAAAAAATTTTATAGACTACATGAATGGATCGGAAACGGATCCAAATACGATAAAATTCAATTACATTAAATTTTATTTATATAGCGCCAATTCATGAAACATGTCATCTCAAGGCACTTTACAAAGTCAAATTCAATCAGATTATACAGGTTGGTCAAAAATTTCCAATATAAAGGAAACCGGTTGATTGCATCAAAGTCCTGACAAGCAGCATTCACTCCTGGAGAAGCGTAGAGCCACAAAATAAACACTGAATAAAGTTACGCTTAAGATTATTCTGAACTGTGGCAGATCTAGATTTAAAGAGATTTTCATTCAATCAAGGAAGACGCCAGCAGCAGAAATATCTGCTCAGTCATGTGAGGGAAATGTTCACTACATCAGAGCTAATTTGAAAAATGTTTCCATCTCCTCTCTAGTGCGTTTAGTTTTTTGGTTGACGCACGGGCAGTTAGCACAAGCCATGTGTGGAGGCCATAGTCCCCGATGCATCTGACTGGGGTTCGATTCCGGCCTTAGGTCCTTTACCGCATGTCATCCTCTCGCAAACCCCCTTTCCTGTCGTCCTACTTTCCAAAAACGAGCCACCAGTGCCACAAAAACCCAGAAAAAGTTTGATAGAAACACAGTTTTGTGTTTGTCTGTTTAAGAGTGAACATGGCGCGTACATCCAGATTAAAGACTGTATGCCACCCTCTTTAGCCGACAAGGCAAGCACAACAGCGTTGGTTCAGAGGTATTTTCTCTGAGACAGACGGACAACGGGGGGGATTAAATGCCAAAGGATGCTAAACGCTAGCTGCGCTAACGTTACAAGCTAACATTACCACACTGATACTTGAGAACAATATAAAAAGGTCCGTAAAGCCCCTGTATCTGCAGCAGTGCAGTTGTAAACCTCCCAGATGACTTAAGCTATCGCTAGCTGTGTTAGTATTATCTTCTAGGACACAGACAGCCCAAAGATGGGTGTGAGCCCCGCCGTCACGACGCGCTTCCCAGATTTGAAGTTCCAACCCGAATCAGCACTCCGTTCTGCTGCAGTACGAATCAACACAGGAAAAGGTTAATCAGCGGACGGTTCAGTCGGCTAATAAGTCGCGAAGCTATGAAACACACCAGCCCCCTCCATTACGCCACCATTTAGATGTAGGCACACTGGAGGCTAATGTTGCCAGTGAAACCACAGGATATGGTGGAGCCAGACTGCTGTTGACAATTAAAGCAGAAAAAAAAGTGGGAACATGCAGCAATCCACCTTTCTGCTGCTGTTGATCACCAAGGTACATAGGCAATTTATTCTCCGAAACATTTACTGGTACATCTCTGGGAAAAAATATCGCACTTTTACGCAATATTATAGTTTTCTGTCATCCCAGAAAATTAAACTTATTATATAGAATCAGTACACATAGTGATATATTCTAAACCTTTGTTTCCTGTACTAATTTTGGCGATTATGGCTGACAGATAATGCAAACCCAAAATTCAGCCTCTCATAAAATTTGAAAGCTGTGGAAAAACTTCATTGCTGGAAACCCATGATGTCACAATCTAATCAGCTGATTAAAAGGAAACGCCTTAAGTGGTTTCGTGAACCTTTAAACAGTCTCTCACTCTG
This sequence comes from Fundulus heteroclitus, assembly GCF_011125445.2. Classification (NCBI taxonomy): domain Eukaryota; kingdom Metazoa; phylum Chordata; class Actinopteri; order Cyprinodontiformes; family Fundulidae; genus Fundulus; species Fundulus heteroclitus. The sequence goes on along the minus strand of NC_046364.1, from coordinate 20,808,846 downwards.
GGTCAGTAGGTGACACGGTCGTGGGGAAGACTGCTGACTCAGCAGATGTCCTGAAGACAGTCGACACCCTTCACAAGGAGGGGAATTCACAAAAGCTCACTGCTGAACAAGCTCGTTGTTCAGAGATCTGTATCCAAGCATAATAACAGAAACGACTGTAGATAAGTTGTGCTTATCTAAAATCAGCAACTCCATACAACTTGACACCTGCCCACACTGCCAAAGTACCAAAAGCTGGTTTAATGACCCTGGTGTTCCTGTTCTTGAATGGCCAGCAAACTCCCCTGACCTGAACCCCATAGAAAATCTATGGGCTGCTGCCAAGAGGAAGATGAGAGAGGCCAGATGATCTGAAGGCAGCTCTCCAAGCAATCTGGGCTTCCATGACACCTATGCTGTGCCACAGGCCAATTGCCCCTATGTTACACCCTATTGGTGCAGTAAGTCATGCAAGAGGAGGCCCAACCAACTATTGAGAACCAAAAATAAACCAAAATGTCTGAGAATTTTATCTTTGTGCGTCCATAGATCAGAAATTATTTATGTGTAAAAATGTTTTGTAGGTGTAGAAAATAATCACACAAGCTGCACTTTTTTTTTTACACCAGCTACAATTTTCTTTTTAAGGTCTGTTTACAGATACAAAGCAAACATGTACACGCATAACTACTGTCGGTTTCAACTTGCGAGGGCAAACTTTGACTGGATTTTTCTGCCTTTCAGCTGATTGGCCAATGTCATGTCAATTACAATCCAATCAGAAAACAGATGGGCTACACTGTCGGGATTGCGTGCTAATGGGCTGCAAGTCCAGGACGAGTAGTATGCTAGCAACTCTGCAGCTCAGCGAGGCATAACTTTATCATTTTAAAAAAAAATCATTCTCCACTTGCATTTTATTCTGATTGTTTTTTTTGTTTTTTTTAAATAAAGTTTCAACCAGAGCACCGTCTTCCATCTTTAACACGCTCTACGCTTAAGTACTTGTAAGTTTAAACTCACAGCTGAGTATAAAATTCTCAGACGCTGTGCCTTACAATGTGAAAAAATGCGTTTACAATTACACATTCTGATTTACAAGCACAAATGTGTGACTGGAGTTTGAGCCCATTCCTGCTTTTCAGAAGCCTGACATTTGTGCTTAAATCATCCTTTTTTGATAGGTCTAATGTGATATTCTAATTCTCTGAGACACTGAACTTTGGGGTTTTAGCCATAAGCAATAATCATCAAAATAACGAGAAATAAAATCTTGAATTATTTTACTCTATGTAATGAATCTCTGTGAAATAACCGTTTCTCTTTCTGAAATGCCTGGCAAAAAATATTGCACTTCTACGCAATATTCAAAAAATATTTAAATGTACATCTTCACATGCAAATATGCAACAAAGTTATTGTTTCAGAAATGACAAGACAGAGAGGATGGGATGATCATTTAAACCCATATAGACTGTAAACTAATATAAATAGCACACAGGGTTAAACAGATTATGGATGTAAAATAGACCAAAATAGCAGATGGGTAGGACTATTACAGGGCTGCTGCTGAGTATATTTGCATGGACCAAATCATTGTTTACGCTGTAAAAATAGCTTTTGTATGCGCCAGAGCCATGTGAGTTTTGAAACACTGTTTTAGCAAAAAAGGGATCCTCAATAATAAGCAATTCTAATGAAATAAAATGACTGCACGATGGAGTCAGACTAAATTCTCCCCTATTTGTTTTGCCTTAATTGAGGAAGTAGAAATGTTGTCATATGATTAATCATTTTTTGCAACTCAAGAAAAGACAAAGTGCAAAAATGCTGCTTTATCAAGTATTTTTCTTAGTGTCGGTATGGAGTTTGAAATTTAGGTATTTTGACAACCCCACCTTCCCTTAGTTGTTATTAATGTATACAGCAGCATTTCCACAAATCTAAATGACAGAGTACCTTAATAAATGCTCCTACACAATAAAGTGAAAGTGGTGTTGGTATAAATCAGGGGTCTGGGCTCTGTTGTCTCACTGTTCTTTGCTCTCTCCCTCTGCCAGGAGACCTCCTGAGGAGGAAACACTAAATGGTGAGAACTGGTGATTCTCTGTTTGCAGGGATTTACTTTATTAGGATTTAGTTTTCTGTCCAGATCAGCTGGTTGAGCAGCATTTTTAGGATCTCTTACTTTACTCTGGATCTTTTTAGGGCAACTTGATCAAAACATGAACAGGCTTAGTTTTCAAATGTTTCCATTTTAGCTTCATCTTTGTTAAATAGAAATGACGTGGAGGGATCTGTAGTGTTTGTCCCATTCAGGTAGGATTTAAATCATTTTAGAGCACAAGTGAAAACCAGACCTTCTATACTAAAATATCTTGAATTGACAGAGGGATGACTCTCATTTGACCATGACTGCACGTCTCTCTCTGAATGAAACCTTTACGTTGCTGTTCTTCTTCTGTGGTTACAGCTGCCGTCTCTCTATATGCGGCTCGCCACAGCCACCTCGGAGCCAGGAAGGACTGTGAGTCTCACTGACCATCACTACACGATTTACTAGTTGACATCATTTAGTCCAAAACTATTCAACTGTTTTTTTTATTTACTTTTTGTTTATTTTACCATTTTTTTTTGGTGAAATTGTTAAATATGAAGTACAAATTTAAACGTGGCATTTGCTCTTATGTTGTTGTTTTATTAAAGTAAGGGACTTTAAAGCTCTGAATTGTGAAATAGCTTTGTTCATTCAAAAGAAAAGGAAGTTAGGAAACGGGAGGATAATAAAACCAAACCTTACTATGTAAATGTTGCGTTCATTCGCTTTACAAACCACAAACTGTTAATGTATTTTATTAGGATATCATGTAATAAATCAAGAAATGACAGCTGAAGCAGAAGGAATATGTATGAGGTTTTCAGAATATTATATGTGAAAAGCGTGTGTGTAATCTGTCTAAACGCAGCTGTTCTGTGAAGGCCTCAGTGGTCTGTTAGAGAAAACTAGTGAACAAAGAGCCTGAAGAAGACCAGGGAACTCAGCAGACAGGTCAGGGATGAAGGTGTGGAGAAGTTTAAAGCATGTTTATGCTGTAAAACGATGTCTCAAGCTTTGAGTACCTTTATGGAGCGCCTCTCACCCATCACCCTAATGTTTAGTATGGCAAGTTTTTTGTGTAGCCTAAGCAAAGGGTCCGTCTGCAATACTACTGAACCACTTGGGGCCCACAGGCCAGGAGAGTATCAGTAGCAGAGTTGATGTGAAGATCCATGGCTACTAAACACAGGGCAGTCCTGGAGAAAAAAAAAACTGTTAGAGGCTGCCAAAATATTTGAGGCAGCAGTTTCACCTTCAGGCAGGACAACGCTGCTAAGCATGCAGACAATGCCACTTTGGAACGGTTTAGATAACGGCGTTAGACGCAGTCAAAGTCCAGCTTTAAATCCAATTGACAATCAGTGGAAAGACTGAGTTTGAGGTCATTTACAAAGAATGCGCCAAATTTCAGTCTCTAGATGAGCAAACGTGTTGGTAAAAACCTCAAAGCCCTTGCAGCAGTAACTGCAGCAACGCTGATTCTGCACAGCGCTGTCTCAGTGGGCGCCGTCTGTTCGCACCGCACGCTTTCCAGACTTTATTTGCAAGAACTTTTGTCAGTTGTGTATTATTTTCCATCGACTTAACAATTATGCAAAACTCTGTGTTGAATTTCCAATGAATCGCTTCAAAATACAGTGAAAATGCTGCTCCCTGAATAATTTGGTAAAGTCTTTGCAGACCTGACGCATCCAACTTGAGGCTGTTTGTGTTCTTGGTCCTTCATTACACATGGCCATCCATCTAGCTGCTAGCGCTGGATATCTTTGTCATATGACTGTGATTGGATCATTTCTAAATCACTGCTTGCATGCTGGCAGCATGAAGTCTGCTACGTCCTTTTTAAAGAGATATTCTTTTCTGTGTTTCTTCAGCTATTGGCTCACCCTTCAAGCCTGTGGAAAGCTATCAGTACTCAGGTGAGGTGATAATTTTAGTGTTAAAACGTTTTCACTCAGAGTTTGGAAACCTGTGTAAATATTGAGCAATGCTGTATGGTAAGTTTGCTTCTGTCCTGATGGGTCTCTGCTATTCACTCTGCTTCTTCTAGCTGTGGAGCGCAACAACTTGATGAGGTTGTCTCAGAGCATCCCCTTCACACCTGTGCCCCCTAGAGGTAAAGCGCCCTAAAGCACTAAACGTTGTTGTTTTGGTTGGGGTTCAAACAAGGTCGACTGCATTCCTGACGTCCAATAGACAGTTTGAGAACAAGGAAGCATGGAGGCAGATAAGAGATCTCTGAAATGTGCTCCGTACACCTGCAGCAGTGAGCCGGTGAATGAGCCAAACGTTGGCTCTTCCTCGTCTCTGTTGTACCTTTTTTTTTTTTTATATATAAACATTGTGCCTTTAGATTGCTTCTTCTTTTTAAAGTGGAAGTGCTGGTTTTAACTGAGAAGGAGAGGTTTTGCAGGGTAGCGGTGAGGTTTTTAATTGTTTCATTTGACTTGATCTGTTACAAAAAAAAAAAATCTGTAAAAGTCAAGTAACTTTAGAACCGTTAATGTGGAGCCAATGTAGAGGATAATTCAGCGTATCCTTCATTTCCTGCTTTATTAAAACAGTAAAGGGTCTGTTTTCCGGTACATTCCCCTCCCCCTTAAAGAGTGAGTAAGCACTTTGCTGCACCACCCAATCAGAAGTCGGCTAAAGCAGCATTGATTTGTGATTAGTTGAACAATCAGATAAAAAACAACAACAAGGGAAACGTTTCAGCTCACCTGAATCTAGAAAAGCATTACATTTTCAAAAGGGAACTGACTAGCATGCAGAAAAACATTTTTGCTTTTTAAACTCCTAGAGACTCTCCCAGAATAGCAATAGTTTTTGTATGTGAGGCTGATTTTTAACCTAGTTTTGGTCCTTTGATAAGGTAAAAAAAATTATATGTAACAACGGTATAATGGGAAAACATCACCAGAACATTTTAATGTGCCATTATGTGTTCGTCTTCTTTTGTGTTTGAACAGTACATCACCTAACCGCACCTCATTGTTACAAAACACTGGGAAGCGGGTTTATGATGGTACGCGGTCATTTATGTTGCATGCAAACGCGCCGCTGTATTCTCCGTCTGATTCAAAGCAGTGGCGCTCGTCTGATTTCTGCATCATGATTCTTATGAAAGACTCTCACCTCTAGTGTCTAAATGTAGCGCAGGCAAACCCAGAAGTCGTGTAAAAGTAACAGGAACTCAAGCTTAAGTTCATCTCAGCTCCCAACCACAGTGCTAATACGGAGAATGCACATCTTTTCTCCTTTTGAAACAGCGTGCCGTTTTCTTTTTGGTTTCCATTTTATTCTGTAGTGAAACTGAATCTTTTTGTAGCATTTGTTTCTTTTTTCACTTCTCTATCCATTTTGTTGCAACTTATAAAGTCTTTTTTTTTTTTTTTTGCGAGAAATGGCAGGAGACAGATTCTGTTTGCTTTGATTATTTTATTTATTTTATTGACCAGCCATCCACAGCTAGTTTGTCAGTTTCAGTACTTTGTTTTTGCTGTTTCCTTCTTCTTGCATGTTTTGTTACTTCTTTTATTGAAACATTTTGCCTAGCAGGTCAAAAAAACCTCTGCAGCATCAGAAACCTTTTAGGGTTGTCAAAATAATTGATACCTTAATATAATCAATACTTAAAAAAAAGAATTGTTTATAGATACTCATTTGCATTAAATTAGCATAAAATGACCCATGACGCGCACGCCCAAATTGTCGCACTTCTTCTAATTGCAGTGCTGCATTAACAGGGGCTCAGCCCTTCCGCTCCCAGCAGCTTCGCCCGACCATAAGTGATCTGCTGCTGCAAGTTTTAAATTATAAAATGTCAAGTACGCCCAGAAACACTGATGCAGCCCATTGTATTGACCAGCCAAATGCAAATATGTTGCTTGGAGGAACTTTCCCTGTAAGACAGACATGAAAAAACAAAATGCTAAACGATGCTACGTGCTAAGATAACACTACAACAATGATGTTAAGGAGCAACTTAGGAAGGTCAGTAAAGCTCCTGGATGACTGAAGCTAACCCCGCCTCTTTAAATATTAGCTTCACAGACACAGTCCAATGACCGGGTTCTGTCGGTCTAAAGACCCCGTCGAGATGTGCTTCCCAAGTGTTCAGCTGTGCACCACGCAGCACTGCTGCGGCTAATAAATACTACAGCAACAAAACGAGCCGGTGCGCCTCCTCCGTTTGGTTCTGAAGCCACTGGAGGCGAATGGCTCCATCATGACCTTTGTTTTAATCAGCCTCAGAGTGAAGCTGACATTTAGAGCTGAAAAAGTAGGAACCCATAAGCAACCTACCCTGCAGCTGGAACTGATCACTTAAGAAAATGTTATGCACCAGAAAGACAGAGATTGAACAGGGCTTCTGCTGAATATATTTGCATGGAGGAGGTCCTTAGTTAGCTGAGGTATTTGGTATGGGCTAGATCCCTGTTATATTTTTGCTTTTTTGTATAGAATGATTATTTTTGTCCCCTCAGAAGTAAAGATTTTTTGTAAGATTAGCAAATTGACAGGCAAAAGGAAACACATTGTGGCACATTACAGATAAATAAATATAATAGAATATAATAACTGCAGGACTGAATCAAGCGTACAAACTTCCATAAAGAATATTTACACTTGTCTGATCAACAGTATTGCTAAACAGGGAAGTGACACTTAAGTGAAGTGACAGATCTCTATATGAGGGCTGAATTAACTCCTATTTACCGGCTTTGCCCTAATTAGGGAAGTTGAAGTTAAGTTTGTCATGTTGTGAGTATTATATTGTTTTTACTGTTAACCAGAAAGCTGTGCCTTCAAAAAAAATGTTGCTGCTGTATCAAAAATGGTATGAAATGTAGAGCATCTTTCTTTTAGTATCGTTACAACACTGCAGCCTTTTATCTGTTATGCTGGTAAAAAAAATAATTGAACAAAAAGAAATCCCCCAGAGGCTGGATGCTCTAAACGATGAAACCTTCCTGTGTGGTCTTCAGCCTTCCTGTTATCTGCCAAGCTTTGCTCTCTCTCTCTTTCTCACAGCCTCAATAAACCACAGACATGACTTTTAAGCCTCTCCGATAATAGAAATGGTTAACTTTGAGTCATCTCACAGCGTAGAAGCGTCCACAAACGGCGTCACTGTCGGTGCAACATGTGGGTCTGATGTGCTCTGAATGTTTCAGTTTCTGTCCAGATGGTCTGATTCGGCGAAACAGATGATCTTTCTTGGTTCCGGAGGCAACTTGTTAACTTACAGGACATTTAAAAAGTATTTCTGTTCAGTGGAAGAAGCTGCAAATGTCGGGTCAGATCTCGACTCATCCTAAAGTTAATGACTTTTAAGCGAGCAGCTGATGAAATGAGTGCTTGTCATGGAGAATAATCTGGGGGGAAAAGAATCTAAAGTAAGTCAAGCAGGTAGCTGACTTCCTGCTTTGTGTTGCTTCAGGGGAGCCGGTGACGGTGTATCGTCTGGAGGAGAGCTCCCCCCACACCATCAACAACAGCATGTCCTCCTGGGCCCAGCGGGGCCTCTGTGCCAAAATTGAATTTCTCAGCAAGGAGGAGATGGGCGGAGGACTCAGACGTGCCCTTAAGGTGCTCTGTACCTGGTCAGAGTATGACATCCTGAAGCCTGGACATCTCTATATAGTGAAGTCCTTCCTGCCTGAGGTGGTCCAGACGTGGCAGAGCATCTACAAGGAGGACACCGTGTTGCATCTTTGTCTCAGGGTAAGAGCTCTAACGGTGTGCTGCGCTGCACAAAACCTCTGGAGAGATCCAAGACTTGTTCTTTAGACCAAACGTCAAGCCTCTGGGGCAGCTTTTCCATCTTCAGCGTTTTCTTTCCCACTGCATATTCAAGTTTAAACCTGTCCTTTGATTTTTGGTCACGGTGTCTTCCTCTTATCACTCCAGGAGATTCAGCAGCAACGAGCTGCTCAGAAGCTGACTTTTGCCTTCAATCAAATCAGACCAAAGACCATACCTTACTCACCGAGGTAAGAAGGCCGAGCCACAGAAATGTCTGAGTTTGTTTCACACTCTTGTCAACATCCCAGATTTTAATCATCCTCGGGTTCTGGTCCTCTCCTGAATACCGTGTTCACATAGAACACGGTCTTGTTTTATTTATGGTTATATCTACTGTATTATTTTTTTATCAGCTCTTTATTGATTTGAGCACACAAAGCAGAGGACAAATGTCATTGGAATATATGTTGCAGTGACAAACGAAGATGATTATGATTGTAAAAAGGAATGCAGGAACGGTGTTATAATAATACAAGAAAATAAACACTTGAATTAATCTCATTGGACAAGAGAGAGATGTAAACAAAAGAAGGGCGTCTCAGCAGGGAAATGTACATTTTCCATTTCCTCCAGATGTCTTCAAATTTGTATTACTGGAGTCCAGGGGCGGTTCTAGACAGGGGCCAACAGGGGCCCATGCCCCTGTAGAAATGGTCCTGGCCCCTGTTATGGCTCCTGTACTAAAAGCATGATGTTAAATAAACTTCTCATAACTATTTGCAATGGCAAAGAAACCATAACTGATTGGTCACTTTGACCAATATTATTATAATTTTTTTACCTATACAGTTTTACTCTACTTAAAAAGAATTTAAAACTTAAGATGTTTCACGTTTAGCTTTAGCTGTATTGAGCTGGGGGCAAAGTTTTCAACTGCTAGATCAGGGGTCTGAAACCTGCAGTTCCAGAGCCACAAGTGGCTCATTTAATATTATTCCATAGTTAAATATTGCCATTTTATTGTTGTTTTTTAATGTTTTTTTTCTGTGCCCCTGTGAAAAAACACTGGCCCCACCTTGGCCCCCCTGGTAAATTTGGTCTAGAACCGCCACTGCTGGAGTCTCACTGAGAAAGGGATTCTTTCCATCACAAATATATCATAGATAACTTCACGCCATCCATCTCTACTCGGGATGTCCGGTTTAAGCCATTATAATTTCTTTGCAGATAAACTCAGTATTCCAAATAAATATCTGATCTTAGCTATTACAGTAGTTGAGCGCATTAACCAAAAAAGAACTTGATCCCAATTAAACGTGATACCCGTTCCAAATATAGCCCCTAGTTCTGTATATATCTACTGTCAGAAGCTATTTTCCGTCAGGCCAATAAAAGGTGATGATGATTGGCTTCCTGGGAACGACACAACCTCACAACAGCTGGAAGAACCTGAATGGCTGCTTTGTTGGAGCGGTGTACTAAAATACCCTGATAAGACATTTCCATACAGATGATCTGCATATGTTCCAGCATGATGTACATTATAGAAGTGCTATTTATTGTTTTAATCTCTTCAAGTCCTCTATAGAGTAGAGATGGCTGGAGTCTGTCTTGGAAGCACTAGAGAATACTTTTAGTATACGCTTTTTTTGTTTGTTTGTTTTTTACTGAGCAGTTTAGGTGATGGCGTACCTGGGGAAATGTAAAGAAATCACTTCTATTGACACCGTGCCGTCTTTTCAACATCTGAAAACTCTTGTCTCATATGATTTTTGGTTAAAACATTTAATCATGTTTTAACAGAGAAGTTTATCCATTTATTTCCTGTTTCCGTCCGTCTGTTAATAAGTCTTCTGTCTCCTAACCTTGCTTGGATTGGCACCGTCCCAGATACGTTTTCTTAGATTTTGTTCCACGTAATCTGGGCAGCGAAACAGGATCCCTAATTTAGCTGATATGTAGTAAGCTTCAAGCCGGGGACCATCAGTCCACCTTGTTTTTTGTTTTGTTTTTGTTTTTTGTTGGGTTTTTTGCCAATTGAAGAGTGTGGAATCTTGTCGTTTTTTTTTTTTCTTTTGTCTTTGCCAGTTGTAATGTGATATCAGTATATCCCTTTGATTAAATTGCTTGTCATCAACCTTAATCGGAGGTCATCTGGAATAGATACAGGAAGTTAATTTCTACTGATTTGATCTGAGATTCAAAACTTAATATCGGCATTGGAGTCCATCTCCTTGTGTCTTCCTTTAATTCCTGGTTTTAGTAAATCAGAATTAAGGTTGTATGATTTTTCTTCTGAGATTTCCCCTTCTAAATATTCAATGTGCTTTAATTTCCAATTTAATTGAGTCTTGACGGTTATGTCATTTGAAATGCAACTTTTGAGTCTTTCAGATGTTTTAATTTATAGCCCGATCTACAGAAATCCATAAAATGATAGCTGTTCCCAGATTTAGTATTCATGGTTTGATAAAATGATCAGAGCAGGATCTGCAAATAAAGAAATCTTGAGTTCTGATCATTTTCTTTACCAGTAATCTTGTTATTCTGACCGAGTTAAAGATTCAATAAACAGTGCAAACAATGGTTCAATTGAGAGCCCTGTCAGGGTTCTTGTTCCTGGCCAAATGATTTTGATACAGCTCCATTTATTTTTATTCTGGCTTTTGGTTTATTAAGTAGTGATTTCATAGATTTTGATAAACAGCAGGAAAAACCCTGATTTGTTTAGATATAAGAACAACTAATTACCTTGATCAAATGCCCTCTCAGTGTCGAGACTCAGCATTACTGCCTATAGTTTTTGTTTTACGTTTTTTCTCCTTAGAACCACTTTGCTAGCATCCAAGAGTGTTTCTGGGGACACTTTTCATCATTTTCATAAAAATACTGCCTTAAATCTGTTCTTATTTGCTCCCTCATTTGACCTAGCATCCCTGTATTTAGCCACCAAGTAGTCTTCATCTACTCAGAATCTAATATTACATTCAAATAGAGGGATAGATCCACTGTCCTGATATTGCAATTTGTGACACTATACATGTCCCTTTGAACATTAGATGGTAATCAAGCCGAGAAGAAACCAAATGCAGGTAGGAAAAGAAGGTAAAGTTCATTTTAGTTGCATTCAGACCCCTCCATGTGTCTCAGAGACCCATCTCCCTCATCATTAGTTTGATGTTTTTATTTATTTTTATTCTTTTTTTGTTTGTTTCTCCTGTGTAGCAGGGTTTTTATATATCCAGAGTTGGGTGTAGTTTAACTTTAAAGTGTGCATCCAAGATAAGTAGGTCAAAATCTGTATAAAGAATTTCCACTCAGACATTGGAGGCGCATGGACATTCAACATGGTGACCAAAGCCCCTTGTAGATCACCATCTGTCCATCTTTACGTTGAAAATGTTCTTTCCTGAAAATTAAGATCACCACCCCTCTCTGAGCCCTGTCTATATGAGGAGACATATTGAGAAAATATTTCATATTTACCGTCAGGAGTCGTCTGATGGTAAATATTAAATATTACAGCAGTCTGTCGCTCTGTGCTGCCATGTCTTTGCCAGCCAGACTGGAAGCTTGGTTATATCTACTTTAATGAGTAGAGCACACCTGTTGTAGCTTGTCTAAGCTCTCCCTTTCAGGTGATAATAAAAAAGGAGCCCATGTTGGGGTTCACTGTTCCCGCTGGCCCACCTTCAACAAAATATGGAGTGCATCGTGTTAACGTTAGGGGTGTAACAATACATCGATCCACATGGATATATCGATTAAATGATTGACGATCCGATTACATTGACGTAAAATAAAAATATTGCTCCATATCGTAATTTTTAAGATGCACGTTTATTTTGAAATTCGCAAGGCCTGAGACTAAAGTGAGCAAGTCATTTATAATTATGATTATTTTAAAATGAGAAGGATGTTGTTTTTGATTTAAATGCCTGCTTAGACATAAAATGGTCAAATCATATTCAGTTTTTTTTCTGGGAGTTAATGTATAATAGTGTTAGATGGGCAGATGATATCGCATCACATCGATCCCATCGATTGAAAATCGATTTGCTATCAGCAAATATTGTATCGTTATTCAAATAAATCGATATAACATTGTATCGTGATGCAGCTGGTGATTTACACCCCTAGTTAACGTGATGTCATGTCTGAAACGTACGTTGTACTGGTCAGCGTCTGTATTTATGGCTACTACACACATCATTTAACACAATGCTTTTAAATGTTCAGTTTGATTTACCAACACTAACAGCATTTTAGCTTTAAACACGTACAGAGAAACTGTCTGGTTATCTGGATCACCTGTTTGTTTTTCTTATAGTTAACCTGCCCTGATCGGAGCTCTCGCTGATCGGAAATTAACTTCTTCTTTTTAACGTCATTGAGCACAGCATGCCTTTGTGCTAACAGATTAAGCTGACAACACTCTCTTGATCGGAGAAGACACATTTGACCATTTTTAGTCAAAGAAAGCACAAAAGGTGTAAAAAGCTAAATCATTTTATTTTACTATAAACATTTAATTGTTAAAACAGCAAAACTGAGATTTTCTTTCACTGGATAAAATAAATGTTGAATTGTTTATATCTTATGAGGAACTGAAATAGGCTAAAAGCTTAATTAGCAGATCAGACCCTTACTAAAGTTCTGATTGAGCATCCTTACTTTTATTTTATTCAGAAAAAAAGGAATGATCCCAAGTTGAACTGCCATGAAATAATGTAGCAGGACTGTGCGATATATGACATTTTCATCACAATACCACACAGGACTGTAGTAAATGGGAGGCTGCTATTTTCCACTTTTCATGCGCTGATGCTCTGCATCCCAGCCACGTCATTGGCTTCTCAGTTGGACTCGCTGCAGTTAATGCCTACATGTGTTTGGAAGCTTGTGGTAGCAAAAGTTCCCGTAGTCTTGGAGCATTATGATGGCAGCATAAACTCCTGTTCTCTGTAGCCTTTTTCTTTCCAACATGAACTGCTGTTCATCTGTTTTAAGTTGTCACCTTCATTGTGGCTTCAGGTTTTTGGAGGTGTTTCTGCTGTACTGCCACTCAGCTGGACAGTGGTTTGCTATAGAAGAGTGCATCACCGGCGAGTTCAGGAAGTTCAACAACAACAACGGCGACGAGATTGTTCCCACCAACCTCCTGGAGGAAACCATGCTGGCTTTCAGCCACTGGACGTACGAGTACACCCGCGGAGAGCTGCTGGTGCTCGACCTGCAGGGTAAGAAGTGTCTGCAGGCCCTGAGGAGAAAATTCAGCCCATCAATGTCAGATTTATTACTCGCTTGCTGACTTGTTAAGAAGTAGCTGCAAGGTTAATGGAAAAAAAAAAAAACTAAATGCGACAAACATTCTGAATCTTGTGTTTTTTGTCTTTTTAATAATGCTGCTTGTGATACATTTCTTTGCAGGCGTTGGAGAGATCCTGACGGATCCATCAGTTATCAAGAGTGGGGAGAAAGGGTGAGTGTTCTCACATCAAGTCACCGATGTCTCATTTAATACTGAGCAAGTGCACAGGTAAAGAGCTGCTTTTCTCTCCATCTTCCTGCTTGTTATATTTGTGCTGCTGCAGATCATACGACATGATATTCGGACCTGCCAACCTCGGAGACGACGCTTTCAGAAACTTCCGTACTAAACACCACTGCAACTCCTGCTGTCGTAAACTTAAACTTCCAGGTGAGAGATGGTTTCCAGCTGCTGATTGGTTGCTTCATTTCACACAGGAAATATCTTTTAACCACACATAGAAATACTCTGCTCTAAAAAGCAATGCTGCTATTTATGGGTGACCTCTATGCTTCCTTTAAACATTTAGGTTAGGTCTATGACCTATTTTTTTTTAGCTAATTTAAAATGTGCTGTTTTTAATTTATGCAAATAAGCTGAAGCTGGCTGCCCCCTCCCACCATAACTGCTGTTATGTGCAAGATGCTAACCTCTTGCCACCCAGCTACCATAATGACTCTCTACACGCATTTTTAATCATTGATCAAACGCTACACTTGGGGACATGTCTGGCAACCAGTCCTTCCTCGGCAATATCAAGGAAGGTTGTCCCTGACTCGGCGATTGGCACCACAAATAAAATGAAGCCACACGTCTCTGTTTTCTGTGACTGGGAGACCGTGCAGGATGCATGTTTATTGCAGCCATCAACATTTGTCCTTTCCTGCAGCCATTGTGCAGCACATGCAGCCGGAAAACCAGCTGATGTGCTCCTCTTTATAAAAGTGAAGTGGGCAGAGCTCCGCTTGGGTTGCTTGGTGAGGCAACAGAGCCCGCAGCAATTTTGACGCAACAATCGGGAGGTTTTGGAGATGACTCATTTTTTAGTGCTCAATCTGTTTCTAGAAGCTGTTGTGCAATTATACACTGTTTAAAGTTATGTCATGTTTATAAATAACTCTCTGTCTGTTAAGTATTGTCTGGTGATGATCAGCTCTTAAGCTGATATCAGGACAATGGTTGAAAGAGATGAATTCGAGCACTAGCGATCTTTTAACGGCAAACTCTGCACACACAGAGTTAAGGAGTGACAACTTCTTTTCAAGTTCAAGATTTTAACAGAAATGGAATGAACATCCAGAGAACATTACTATATAATGCTGTTTATCTGAATTAACACTATATTTCGATTAACAAATCCTCTCTACTAGGCTAGTGAAACTTAACTAAACTACTAAGCAAAATGAATATCAAAAGAAATTAAGCTAAGGAACTAATAACATGCAAAAGAAACAAAAGACAAAAGTGGTTGATCATCAGAATAATTTGGTGAATCCCGTTCACTGCAGATCTGATTAAAAATTATGGAATGGAGTTTAATTAGCTTAACTAATTTAGAACAACATTTGGCATGTTTTCAACCCATTCACAATGCGAATCCTGAGTAAACAAAACGTTACTTGATTAAATAACATTTTGTTTGATTTAAAGAACCAAAGTTTGTCTTAAAGAATGTGAATTGAGGTTAAATTAGCTTTACTAATTTAAAACATTTGGTATGTGTTTCAACTCATTCACAATGCAAGTCCCAAGTTAACCAGAAAATTATTTGGGTAAATAACATTCTAAAGACTGATTTGCCCAGTAAAATCATTTACTTAGGATCGCTTGCCTTTGTTTATGCTATTCTACCTCCGGGCACTAGGAGTCGCTGTAGCGATTGGTCGCTAAATCGGTTAAAGCCTAAAGTTATCTACTATTGAATATTAAACTGACATTAATATTCAATATTAATGGGGGAATAAGGCTCATATCTCTATCCATCGACAGAGCAGAAACAAACAAGCGTTATGCTTTAAGACAATGTCCTTTGAATGTCCGGAAGCTACCACAAGCTAATAGCATTTTGGCTAGCGGGCTTTCGGTGCTAACAAATAAAAGCTTAGGTTTTATTTTAGTCATAATGAGTGGGCTGGATAACGTAAACATTAATATCCCATCAATGTATGAAACCCTTGTGGAGATAACCTTTTGTTTTAACCATAAAAACACGCTTTACCATATCAGCAATGCCAAGGAGCCGGATGCTAGCATGGGCTAATTCCGTTAGCCCTTTGTTTAAAAGCGACCATGTGTAACGCATCACACAACATTTCCCAATAAACCTTTAACCTGTCCTTTTTGGATCTCTCTCTGTCCAACCTGTTGATGCCTCGTGTCAGTTCAGTCCACTTTGGTCATCCAAGGAAGGCATTAAAAGGGAACCGTTGTTCCTTCAGCAGCGACTAGTGGCTTAGCTCTGCAGCTATGAGCTAACCGACAGCGTGGTCCGGCAGCTTGGAGGCATGTAGCCATGAGCTTGCCGGAGCGTGGAGCATCGGTCGAGGCCTGGATGTCCTGCAGATAGCTGACAGAAATAAACAAAGCTGTTTCAGCATTCTGTGCTTCGCGGCTGGTTGCAGAAGTCAGAGTGCAACTTAGCTTTGATCGGTGTGATGCATCTCTGGGAGGGCGAGAATTCCCCTCTCTCGCCCTGGTCACTCTATCGAAGCAGGCAGATGAGTTTCACAGAACGGC
This sequence comes from Fundulus heteroclitus, assembly GCF_011125445.2. Classification (NCBI taxonomy): domain Eukaryota; kingdom Metazoa; phylum Chordata; class Actinopteri; order Cyprinodontiformes; family Fundulidae; genus Fundulus; species Fundulus heteroclitus. The sequence continues at coordinate 20,792,974 of NC_046364.1, read as the reverse complement.
TGCTCTGTGCACTTTGTGGGCTTTTGGGGTCTTGAGGCCCGCATAGTGCTAGCTGTTCTCATGCCAGCCTCTCTCCTCCTTTGACCCAGGCAGAAGAAGTAGCTTTGTCCTGGACTGCTCCCGGGAGTAGTGGTCGTCTCCGAGTCTGGTCAGAAGTAGAAGACTGATCTTTGTCCTGTGGGAGGAGAGTTTTATAGCAAGAGGGGACCCCTGCTGAGAGGGGAGGTCCTTTGTGCATGTGAGGGGCCCAACTCGCGTTGCTTCCAATCCAATCTGATTTTATTTTTCATCATGGCTCAATGGCAATTCAAAGCAGTAGAGACCTAAACGGAAGTACAAAAATGTGTAAAAACTCTTGATTTCCTTCTTTTTTTTCTTTCCTGTGTAAAATATTACCTGTGCTCAATCCAAATACTCTTACAGGGCAAGGACTCTTTAGCCAAAGCAGAAGTGCATCAGCGGTCGTCATGACAAGTGCTGTCCGAATAGTGCTTTCAATAAGAAAGGACGTAGGAAAAGTATCCCTTATGCTCCCTCTCGCGGCTAGTTTTGCCTAGGAACCCCGCAACATCCCTTTCAGATGCTAAGAACCCTTAATGTATCCCACAATTCTTTGTGTGCCATGACGTATCAGCACAGCCCCCACACGGAAATCAAGGAAAATGTCAGGAGAGAAGAGGCCACACACTTTGTAGTTCATTTTCAGAAGGATGTAGGCCCAGTTTTGACTCACATCACCTATGAGCGTTTCTGTCACGTAATAACGTCAGAGTTAATGGCTGTCCAAATTCAGCACAGCAGTCTGAAGCTCCTTTCCTCCCCATGATAGTTCTTACTGTTGACCCCATGAAAGGTCAAGGAACAGAAGCAGGAAGCTATTATTTAGGGTATTCAGATGGAGCCCTGGTCTTGACTACTGAAAGCTGCTACAGACCAAAGCTGTGGACACACTTGGCAGAGTTCAAAATTGCGTCGCTCTTCCTGAACTACCTATAGCGTCTGCGCTATCTTCAACAGGCCGGATGGTTTGTTTTGATGGAAAACCTGAAACCACACAAAGTTGAATGTTTTCAGTTTGAGTCATTTCAAACGCCACGTATTACGTTTTAACACGTCCTGTTCAATTTCTTTTCTCCTCAGATCTAAAGAGAAATGACTACACACCGGATAAGGTTACCTTCCCTCAGGATGACCCTCCCAACCCAGGGGGCGGAGTTAAAAAATCCCACCAATCAATGAGACTGATGCTGTGATCAGTGAGACACTTTTTTTGTGTGTGGGTGTTTATTTGGAGCGCCTGTGTTTTTTTTTATTTTTTATCTACTATTGAAGCCAAGGAGCAGGAAGGTGAAGCCAACGAACTGGACGAATGCTGCTGTGTTTCTTGTGCATGCAGACTGTTGTGTTCTCGTCCGTTTCACCAAAACGCCGCAGAACACATCAGCTATCTTAATCTCTTGTTTTTAGACATTGGGGGGAGGGTGGTTTTTAAAATATTTTGTACAAGTTTCTGAACATATATACATGTGAACTGGATATATCAACAGGTACAGTGTCATTGCAGAGGCTTTATTTATTTTGAAGTTTGAAAAGTTGCCTTGTTTTACCAAAAGAAAATGGAAAAAAAAAAAGAACAAAACCAAGTGCATTGTAGATCTGTTACAGCAGCTTCAGAGAGGCCCACTGAGACCGAGTTGCTGCAACTTTGCAGATTGCCACCAGATAACTCTTTTTAAATGTATAAAAACTTGTATCCTTTTGTCTTTTAGCTAATAATAAGAAATACATGAATTTAAAACTCTTGTTTAAAAAAAAGAAAGAAAAATGGGCAGATTGCAATGCAACTTTTACAGAAACATGTATGTAATTTTATTGTATTGAAAGTGTCCATTGCTTTTTAGTTTTTATTGTTACAAAGGTACTATTGCTATATCTTTGTCATCAGCTGTTGTTTGAGCAAACTCCAATCTCGTGTATCTTATAGATACAGATATGAGGCATGAGCTGAGCAGAATGAACTGTTTTATTCAGGGGAACTGATGAACACAAGGGTATTACTGTATACATTTTGTACTGAATATCATTTGAAACAAATAAAATGTCACTCAAGCCAGAAAATGTTTTTAACATTTATTAATACGGTACTTGAACAGTTATGTTCTCCACCTTGCTGAATCACTAAAATTTTTGTTTTAACCGGTTAAAGTCTTAATAATAAAAAAAAAAGCCCCTGAATAGATGCACCACTTAGGTTTTATTTTATATTTTTTTCTAAGATGATAACACAGACAATAGAAATTGCAAGAGTGCAGTGTCCTTTGACTGAATTAAGAATATATAAATTCAATTACAAGATCATCCTCATTTACGTATAAAACCAGAGTTTCCTGAAACGCTGTCTCACTTTTACCAAACTCAGACATGTGCATCAGGTTCTTTGCCGTTTAAACCGAAACTGAGCTCTCCCCTCACTACAGATGTGGAAAACGTCAACAGTGATTGGAGAATCTTCAGTGACCTGCTGATCCCTGTTAGGCAGGAGAAATTTGATTTGCTCTTGTCTTTTAGGGCGGGTCTAATTTTGCACACAATATGTAAATGGTCTTTATTGGTGGTCCTCGTGGAGATCTTGCCTAACAAGCTATTCACAAACATGCAAATTGTAGCTCTGCAACGCGGTGCTGTCCAGTGACTTGTGCTCAGGAGCCGACCCGGAGAAGTCTGGCATCTGAACGGGCTTTTTCGGATTCTCGGGGACGTACTGCTTGCACAAGGAGACAATGGATCTGCTGTTTCCTGCAGCCCCGTCTCTGAGATTGCGTGCTGGTATTTGAATCCAGGCACAATACCTTCTCCTGCGCCGCTTTTGATCACCGCTGCACCTGTGCGATAACGTGCCGGCCAAAGGGGAGCGGGGGATGCACAGCTGCTCACCTGCAAAAGGTCAGCCGTGGACGTGCGGCCGTAAATTTGCATTTTCTGAAGTCAGGAGGGAAGCTTCATTACCTCAAAGTCAAATGCTGCAGAGAGCCGGGCCGCCTGAAGACATGCTATGTAAATCTGGGCTGTTTATGAAAGTTATGCACGGCAGCTTTCCAGCCTCCCAACAGGGCGTGGCTTACTCTCTGGTAGTAAAAAGTTTCTCTCAACATCTCACTCCTCTCAGCTGAGTGCCGAGCTCACAGGAAATCTGACTGCTCATAGCTGAACCATGACCACGGTGACTGTAGAGTACTGGTAGGTTTTTCCACTTCCTCTTCTTTTAAAACATCTCCTGTACTCTTTACATTCTCAATTGTAAATAGCCAAACGTCTCTTCTTCTGTTTTCAGTTTATTTTAACCGTGCAATGTACCAGTAGACCTGCTCATGTGCCGTACTTGTCTGTCTGTCTGTCTGTCTTCTGTCACAGTAAAGACTGAAGCTACGCCTACCGCTACCATGAGTTAGCCGGCGTCCTCCGGCAGATTCCCGGAGTGAAGGTGAAAGGAGTCACCGGGAGGCCAGGTAAGGCTGCGCTGCTTTCTTCCTACCGTTCAAACGACCGCCTAGAAAGATGCTTCAAAGGCTTTAGCTTAAATGAACCTGTTTGGACATGGCTGCAGCTTTGTGTTCTCAGAATAGCTCTGCGTCTGTGGTTTGCCCTCATTCATAACCTGAGCGTTTTCATAATATTTCCCACCACCGCAGACAGCTTTGAGGTGTCCCTGGGGGATGAACTCATCTACTCAAAGCTGGAGAAGAACAGCTTTCCAGATGCCGAGGAGGTTTGTGGATTAATTCAGACTTTTTTTACTCAAAAGTACTTTTTGGATAATTGCTTAGGGTTACCTTTGCAAACCGGTTGTTTAACTTTTTTTGTTTTGGATGCAAAATAAAAGCTTGCATGTCATTCAGGAAGAAGTATATTTAGGGTTAAGGTGTGTCTCAAAGGCGTATCAAAATCAGATTGTGTGTTTAAAAAAAAAAAAAAAAAAAAGGATCTGACATGCATACCTTTCGTGTTTCATGTGATCAGATGGCAAAGGTGGTGAGGGAGAAGCTTCCTGAAGGAGGCGCCAAGACAAAGAGAAGCAAATGCTCGGTCCAGTAGGAGGTGGAGAAACGATGTGCACACCGGCAAAAAAAAAGGAGAGATTTGTTCTCTGGCCTATTGGGCACTTCCTGATGAAAATATGAAAATCAGCCTAAAGATTTTTGACAGCTGGTCACAAGGCCTCTGTGTGCCCAAACGAATGAATCTGATCTGGCTTTCATCGTGAATCCAAACGGGTTGGAGCAGTTCTAGGGATCCGGCTGCTGATCGGCGCTTCTTTTTATGACTGCACACGCCTAAAACCCGCGTGGCGTGTGCACGATGCCAGTCGAGAAGCTTTTCGGCCGCCTGGATTCGGAGGATCTGCTTCAATCCCATCAAAATGATTAGAAATGACAGGGGGTGGGGGAAAAAAAAAAGCTCTGTTAAGATTTGTATGTATTTTGGGTTTCTTTGTTTAGGTCACTAAACGGATACTTGGGTCTGTGTGGGAGTTTTAATCGTTCCTTCGAGTCTACATTCAAGACTCTTGGGACGTTTAATTTAATATTTGCCTGACATGTTTGATGTTCCATGGTCTAAAATATCTAATATCCGTTTTCCGCTGTCAAAAGATGATTACGGAGCAGCAATAAAAACATAAAAGCTGCGGTCATTATTAGATTTCATATTTATCTGAGTTTGGGGTTTGAATCTAACCTCCCATCTGACCCACTTGTGTTCCCACAGTAGCCTACCCACCAAAAATAAGCTGCAGAGCTGAAAAAAAACCACAAAACATGTTTTTCAGATAGTGTCATACGCCACTTGGGAACAGGGAAGCCTGGGAACATAAGAGCAACCACCCCCTCTGATAAACATAACTTTTTAATAGCACACGCATTAAGCAATAATATTTAACACATGTACTTTTCTTTGATCAATTAGATGGACACCATTTATTTGTGTGAAGCAGCGTTTAGCTTAACTAACCTGGTAAATATTTCTTTAATAGACCCCCTACATAACAGTTCTTGCAAGACATAAAATGAAGTAGATTTTTAAAGTCTAGATTAAAATAGAAATATGCTTTATTATCCCACAGTGGGGAAATATAGGTGTCCAAAGATATAATTTTCTTTGGACGCAGACTTTATTATGCTAAGCTACGCTAACTTACTACTAGTTGCAGTTTTCTTTTGGGGGGTTTTCTCCTTGAGTTACTGTCAAATATGATATAGCAGTTGATTGAATATGTCAAACCTTTCTTTGGGATGTTTCCTTTTTTGTTAAGGGGTTTTGTTTGTTTGTATCTGGACCAGGGGTGTGCAAACTTTTTTTTTGTCACATGGGCCAAAATTTTCAAGTCTAGGGAACTCGAGGGCCAAATAACAATAACGAAACTAAAATACACCTGAAAATTGTGACTTTTTTTTTTTTTACCTGCACCACAAAATATGAGCATGCAATTAATGAATTAAAATCAGATTTAGGTGCAGTAAAGTCAGCATTTGAGTAATAGTTATTAAATGTGGTGCTATTTACTTTGAAATTAAAGAGACTGCGAAAAGCTTGTTTTTAAAAAGAAAAAAAAGTCCAACGCTTTGTGTTGTACCTAACATTTTCAATTGTAAACGGATTATACGTTTTTTGTAATTTGTCTAAACCATCAACCAGAGATGGGCCAAATTATTTATGAATTGCAGCTGAGGGGCCGCACAAAGTCAATCCGGTGGCCACCAAAGGCCCGCAGGCCGCGCTTTGGACACCCCTGATCTGGGCCAAGCTATTTGCAGACTTCATGCTAAGCTGTGCTAACTTTCTGTGAGCTTAAGGTTTTTCCTTTTTGATGTTGGTTTAAAGTGTGAGCATTTGAGAAAGAAAATGTCAGAAATGTTTTTTTTTGAATATTTATGAAGAACCTCGCATCATGAACAAGTGTACAATAGTGTAAAGCAACGTGAGCTCTCTTTGGAAATTTGCAACAATGTGCTGTTGTTACATATTTTATAACAAATAAAACGGAACTGAATGCCATCTGCTTGTGTTTCTAGTTTCACTCACATGTGGCTACATGGCCAGGTATGTGTGTCAGACCAGATTCTGATTAATAGACACATTGTTACCACACTTTGGCCTCCTTTAAAACCTCCTTGATTCTTTGACGTGCCAAACAAAAATAGTTTGAGCTGAAATATTGAAGTGTGACATAAAAGCAAAAATCTGTAAAGGGGGCATTTTTCCCCCTGCTCTTTATGTAGAAAACCTGCTAACTAGTTTCAACATCAAAGCCCTATAAAGGAGATGCCTTCCAGCTCAGTGTTTTTATTTTTTTAAAGCGGTCATGGAGAACACCCTCTACATGATCTCAGGTCTCTGTAAAGATTCAAATAAGTTAAAGCAACATAAAGACATCCGTCAGCTGCGTGTCGTACGCTGCGGGGGGGTTCACTCGCCGAAACACAAACAGGAAACAGGAAGCCACATCACTGCTGGGTATAGTCGTGTTTTACAGAAAGGAGAAACGCTTCAGAGTGAGTGAGATGTGAAACCGGGCTGTGCACTGAAGGAAACGATCCGTTTCACTGGTGCTGCAGGTCTGCAGTGGTCTGCTAACCTCAGTGCAGCCTCCTGTTGAATGGCAAGCATGAAAACTCTTCTGTCACTGTCACCTTTCAGAGACATCTCATCTAATACAGACTCTGTGGGCCCGTCCACTTCTGACTGTACAGCAGCAGTTCAATAAACTTTTACATTTGTCGTGGCTTTCCTGATGGTTTATTTACCAATTCTGGCACATTTCTGTTTTTTCCCGTTTGTCACAGGTGACAGGTTGTTAAATAAAGATTTCTAAATGTACCGAATACAATTGGTCAGTACAGAGGCCTAGAGCTTTAGGATCCGAGTGATTAGTTTGATATCTGGACAATGTCATTACATTTAAATGTTTAGCCTAACTTTAAGCATAACGTAGGCCAACGCACCATGAGCTGCGTTGGGTAGCATTTTGTGGGCCTGTCGCAGGACAAATCCTTCAGCACAAAGATGTCAGGATATGCAGGTTGGAGGAATGGCGTGATTCTACTTCTGGGTGCGGGTTGATTAACACAGCCAGCCACCTTGTGGTTAGAGCTGGATGCTTGCATCCTGTGAAGGCTGCAAGTCCCCAGACTCCCCTCTGTGGGTCCCGGAGCATGACCCTCAGCCCCAGGATGCTGCCTGGGGCAGACGACAAATTTCAGCGGATTGCACAACGTTGCAATGACAAAGATGAGGATTTTTAATGATGTGAATATGCTGTTTATAAAAGCTATACAGTGGATGGCCGCCGTCTCACTGGCGCTCGCACACAAAGCAAACGTTTGGATCTCGGGGCGTTTAACTGAACCAGAGAAGCAATGTCAGCGGATTGGTGTCGACGGGGGAGGGGAATATCAGTGATGAGCCATAACAATATGAATGACTGACGTCAGCCCAGTCGTTCTTTGGTGTGGAAACAAAAGCATGCCGCACTTTTCAGTTTTTTTTTTTTTTTTTTTTTTTTTAATTGGAGAAAATGTCTGTTTTTGCAGCTTCAATTTTTCTTGTATTTGACCAGGTTCATATGGATTTTGAGCCTGAACCCTTGCTGGCTGGGTGAGCCTTACTAGTCAGACAGCAGGAGGTTCAGAGGGAGGAAGTATCAGGCCCACTGCTGCAGCTTCGAAGTGTGCTTCAGAAGATAGCGTGTCGATAACACCACTGTGCAAAGCATTTGAAAGCTGATAAATTCAGAACCTGCCGTTTACTTCCTCATTTATGATGTTCCGTCGCTGCTCTGGTCAGAATGAAGAGTATCAAAATAGACGAAGACGACCCAGAGGGAAACTGCATCCTGACCTAAGCTGCTCTGCTTGCTGTTGAAAACGACGTGCTGCAACTAGAGAAACGACCCTGAGGGGGACAGTTGGGCTTTGTGGCCCCCCAGTGGCAAAGACTGGTCTTAGATTGGACGAATGACATTTTATCACAACATTGTGGAGGCAAGATGTTTCCCTCTGAAATGTGAATCTGGTTGGATTTGGACTGAATTTTGTTCCAATGTTGTATCAAGCGAAGAACATGTTTTGTAAATGGAAATTAAAAAGAAATACAATCCAGTAAAAACTTCTTTAAAAAGTTTTCAAAGTAACTTAGAGTTTATCCAAGAAATTTTAAACATTTTAGTCCAAAATATTTTATTTTACAGATTTTAGGTTTTCTGTTTTTTTTTTTTTCTTCCCAAATGTCTCTTTTTTAGGTTGAGTTGTACAGATCTCATCCTCTTCACTTCTGGGGGCGGGCTTTCCTCTGGAGTGAGGAGCAAAGACTCATTCCTATTGGTCTGCATGGACGTTAGCAACGACATTTTTATTGGTCAATGTCCGTGTCAAGCGCTAGAAGCGAGGAGAATCTGCTTGAAAAGGAAAAAAAAAAAGTTTGAAAAGAATGCAAACCGTAAAATAACCTTAAAGACATTTGGAAAAAAAAGCTTAATATTAAATCTGTAAAAAAAGTGAAAAAAAGTTAGTTTTGTATTACATGAGAAATCACAATTTGATCTGGTTTTGCAAAGTTTAATTTCTGGATTGCATTTTTTTCTGCAAAATTAGTTACAAAAGATGTTCTTTGCTTGCAACAATGAAGGAACATTCCATAAGGTTTTCATATTTTGCTGTGCAACAAATTTTAGAAGGGGTACGTTTGAAAAGGCGTCTAGCCACTGCCGTGTAATTCCAAGGTGGCCATAAAGGCAGCTTTCATGGCCAAGTTGGTAATTTGTGGTTTCATGTAGGTGTCAGTAATTAGATGAGTCAGTTGGCTCCAGCTGGGTCACTTTTGTTTTCCGATCCCTTTACTGTAAGCGGAGCCGTGTGCTGTTCAGAGGAGACGACAGAACATCTCTTATTAACGATGATGTGTCTGAACGGGAGAGAAGGGGGTCATTTATGGTCCCCGGGACGCTCACGCTCACCTGGATCCTAAAACGTTATGCCAGCTTTTAGATGTACATCACACACACAGTCCAAAGAAAGATCACAAATCATTTTATTACAAAAAGTCAAATAAATATCAGAAAATAGGTTTACATTTTTTGTTGTTTTTGGAGAGGGGAATGTCAAATGCAATGAAATGTGCCCGATTGGTCACTGGTTGGGTAGATGGATATGAAATAGTTTACCAAGTCATAGCACCATTTGGAGGTCATCGTCGCTGTTACAGCTCTGCTGACCCAATAAAACATTTAAAAAAAAAAATAAAATAAAAAAAAAATAAAAAAAAATAAAAAAAAAATCAGCAGAGGGCTACTGCTTTAGGTGTCTTTTTCATATAAATATATTAATTTACACAACCTAAAAATGCGTTTATCAAACACGACTAAAGGCAGCAGATCACTTTAGAATCTAAACCCAGGTTTGTGAGAAATTGAAAAAGTATTTTAGCTGCACAGATGGAAAAACAGTTTTTGTGCTTCAGTTATTAACCAAAGATATGCAAACTGATGTCAGTCATTTGACATTTAAACAAAAAAAAAAAAAAAAAAAAAAAAGGCATTTCTAATTGGTTTACAATCTTTAGGAACAAGCAACAGAGTGTCAGTATGGATGCTTGTAGGGAGTCGCGAGCTTGTGCAAACAATCCGATGTGAGACCGCAACCCTGAATTCACTACAGGTTCAACCTTGCGTTGCCGCGTCGACGTTACGATTCGAACGTTTCCTCGTTGGGACGCAGCCAGAACTGGTGACGGACCGGGGGGGGCAGCTAGCGCACCAGGAGGAAGGTGAGCCCGGCGATGCCCACTCCTGCTACAGCAACCAGCGCCGTCTTCATGGAGGAGTCCTGACTCGCTCCTCTGGCACCGTGGGCGTAATTACAGAACCCGTCCTGAAGGAGGCAGAAAAAAAAAAAAAACAATTATAAAACCTCCAGTTCAAAGGCAAAGCATTAACATTTAAAAACGGCCAGACAGCTGCTCAGTCGTGATCTTTAAAAACAAAGTCAACCTATATTAGGTTCCAAAACACAGATTATGTCAGTCACTACAGTGGGACTGTGTCCTGCGTTCACACTGAGGCAACACATTCGGACACACCTGCCGTCGGCCCCAGGTGCCCCCCCCCCACACCCCACCCCACCCCCCCGATCTACAGCTGCGTGTTTTTCTGGTCATACAACGTTGCCCTTCAATGTGGAGAAGGGCTGGCATTCAACGCAGCTTTGACTGTTACAACAAAGTCCATCTGGCTGACACGTCTGAAACCAGCTGCCAGCTCCGCTCCAGACAGGAGGGCCCTCTGTGTGTGTGTGTGTGTGTGTGTGTGTGTGTGTGTGTGTGTGTGTGTTTACATGGTTGTTAGGCAAGCCCATTCATAAAAGACGAGTCATTCAGCTCGCATTGTTTTTAAGTTTGTATAAAGCTCTCGGGACTCTTCAGAGTTTGTTCCAACTGCATCTTTAAGCAAAATTCTTTTTTTTTTTTTTTTACCCATTAATCTGGAATTTAGTCTGTCTCCAGGAACTAAATCTACGGTCATTTTATCAGAACCCTGAGAATGGATCAGCTAAAAAAAATGAATAAAACCCCCTGAGTTTCACTCTGGCAGGAAATAAACTGAATTATGTCAAACCAGGTGGTTTCCAGATAAAGTTATTTTTAGGGTGTTTTGAAAAGGCTCCACGTCTGAAACCAAAACAAACAAAAAACAAAAAACTGCAGCTTCCGTATCAGATGAGCGTCCCAACTCACCCATCCGTCGTTTTCCTGTAGCCAGTCCTTTTTGTGCTTCTCCAGGTAATCGGCGATGGTCTCCGCCAGCTCCCGGCAGCTCACCGGCTCATGCTGCCTCCCGGGGTCCGGCCCCGGGCTCCTGCCCTGCTGCTCCTGCAGCTGTCTGGCCAGCACGCCGGCGAAGGTGAAGAGAGATACAACCCGTCCCCAGTTAAAGTGTCCGTCCCCCACCATCTCGTCCATCACCTTCCAGAGGCTGGTGCAGAGGTCCGTCTGGCTGTGCCTCAGGAAGCTCTGGGTCAGGGCGTGGAAACGAGCCTGGTGCTGGCTCTCCACGTCCTGAGCCAGGCGCCTCATGGCAGCAGCGGGCTCACTGGGAGGTGGAGGGGCTGGGTGTGGGCTAGAGCAGCGCAGGCGCATGTAATCCTCTGCGACAGCCACGGTCTCTTTCCACAGCCCACAGGACATTTTCTGCGGAGGACAACAAACATTTATTGGAGGATTCGTAACAATTCAGTCAAGAAGAGATACTCAATTAAGCCACTTGGAATAAATCTCGGATTTATTATGAACGTCAGTCAGGATGTGTGTCTGCTTTTAAAGTTCCACCAACTTTAAAAGTTAAAGCTAGAGGTCAGACTCTCCCTGAACTGCCTCTGATTGTTGATCTGCAAGTCAAATACAAGTAAATATTCTTTTTCATTTTAAACAACTCCCATCATTTCATCATGAAAAATTAAAGTATTAACTTTCATGGATAAATTTATAATGTCCCCAATTTTCTGTGGATTAAACTATTTAAAAAAAAAAAAAAAAAGGCCCATTTTCCCTTTGGTCTGTTAATCTAAAGCAGCAAGTCGCTCCTTCCAAGAAAACCGGAAGTGAGCGTGACCCCAGGACGCGTCTGATTGGTGCATCGTGCCAGATGTAACGTCACTGTAACAAAGAGACCGAAAATGGCTTTTTAAAACCCCCTTACTGTTTTCACATTTCCATCCCAGTCTGGAAATCATATCTAGCAACAATCGCAGTACAAAGGCGGAGCTGTGGTTACTGGTTGGGTCGGTCCAGGTCCATTTTTAAAAGGTCCGTCACGTTTCCGGTCAGCTGACGGGTCCGAGTCAGAAAGTTAGCCTTCCTGCCCGGCCACCATCATCAAGATAAAAAAAAAAAAAAGAAGAAGGACTGAAGCTCTGTTAAAACAGCGGAGATTGGACCGACTCGTCCGGGAATAAACACAGTCATCCTCTTTTTAACGAGTAAAAATAAAAAACACGAGTGAAACCGGATAGATTTGGACCTCAGAAAACGAAAAAAAGTCTAATTAAATATATTATAGACACTGACTGAGCAGCTACTGTTAATACACATGTACAATATTTATAATAAAAATGTCGTTTTCCTTTTTTAAGAGGTTAACACCGAGCCTGGGCTGAAAGCGGTACCGGAGCGCGTCGTGTCGGTGAGGGACGGACGAGCTTTTGTTAGCTGCCGACGAACCGAGCCGGTTCGCCACGAAAGCGCACCCGAAGCCTCGAATGTTTGCTTATTTCAATATAAATAAATGAATAGATAAAGTAGAACATTTGGTTTTGGAGCACAAGCCGGTCTGGAGCGTCCGTTAGTCGGAGGCTCTAAGCGGCGAACCCGGAGCGGCTCCTGCCGCTGCCTGCCTGTCAGTGAGCGCAGCAATGGAGGACACAAAGGAGCGCCGCCGCCGCCACAGCTGCCGCTTCACGCCGCCGCTCGCCACCGCCATAACGCCCCTCTATGGCCGGGGCTCCCACCTCCCCAAACGAGGCGCTCATATAGCGGTAAAACGCGGGATTTTGATCCTCACAAAGGCTTACCCTCCCAGCGATGTGTGACGGCTCTCTGCACATCCAGACGGCGGAAGGAGAACCTCGGCGCACTCACCACCGCTTCCCCTGCCGGCGGCGCATTTATCCATGACTCCGCCCACTGGAACAAAAAAAAAATCCCCCTGGAAATAGACGCGATGCTATGGATTTTAGCTTTGCATGGATAGCTCACCAGTCAAATAAAAGAAGCACTGCACGCAGGGAAACACAGACATTTGAATTTAACAAATAAATACAATTGCACGTGTGTGGTATTTTTGGTACATTATATTATGTGTTTTCCTGAGAAGATATTCTTAAAATACACTGCATCTCCAACAAAATCATTTTATTCAAGTTAAATTATTTTATTGCTTCAATAAATCAGTTTCTAATGTGGTATATGTTGATTTAGACACTTGCAGGCAATGCTTGAGCCTTTTAGGCATGGATGGCCTGGGATCCCATGGTGTGATGGAGGACACGGGTTGTGCACAAATATCACTGTTCCACACTATCAAGGTGGTTCCACAACAACTTAATGAACAGAGCAAGACTATCTAATAAGCACCTGCCAGATTTAGCTGTAGCTTTCAAGTTGCAGAAAATAACACATCCTTTTGCTTTCCTGTTCTTCAGTGACCTAAGGGACACAATAAACTGATATTAATACGTTAAACAGTTGTGTTAAATGCTTGAGTAGCAATTTTCAAAGGTCTGAGTTTTACTTTTTTTTTCAGTGTCAGTGAGAGGAAGGTATAGCAGCATTCTTTAAGCCAGCTGACCAGCAGGTAGGGGCAGGGCCTCTCCCTACAGAGACCTCCAACCTTTTACCTCATATTAAACGGGTTCTGGCTTAGCGACTGATAGAGTAAGACATGTTCACGGGAGCTCCTACCATCTCCTCTCGGCATTTATGAGACTGAGAATTAGAAACGTCGATGGCAGATAATTTAAGTCAGAGAAATTTCGTGAAAATTTTATGTCATGGCTACGCCTTCGCTACACATCCCCATGAAGCCAGCATTACCACCAATGACAGCCCATCTGGATATTTTTCTTTAAAAAGAGGGGACAGCTCTCTCTACAACCTCTGGTTTGCTCTTGCAGTCGAGTTGCTGTCTTTTTATTATTGTCATAATTTTCATTATAAGGAATCATGCAGAATTCAAATTATCGTTACGTGCCACTATTTAAAAAAAAATCCTGTTGTAATGCTCACATTTGCCGTTGTCACATTCTCCTTATTCTTTAAGGATTTCCTTAATGAATGGGGTCTTTTGCTCTTCCGCAGACCTGCTGGCTGAAATGAACCTTCCACCCTCCAATCTTTTAAGATATCTCCAGGCGGGGTACTGTGTAAAAATCTTTGTTCTTTAAATTCTCCTACCTTCCGCCTGAGCGTGGTGAACTTTCACAACTCAATCCCTTAAAAAGGTTGCTAATCTCAATAATCCATCGTTCCATTCAGTCATACGATGGTTATTTAATCACCAACACACAAAAAAACAAAACAAAACTGGGCGTTTTAATTAGGATTGGTCTTTGATGTACACTGGTGGGAGTCAGCGCTGAAGGTCATGTATTAAATCTCCTATCTGTGCCACTGGATCCTGATACAGGACAAAGTTATGTTTAGATGTCACTATTCAGAGGCGGCTCAGATGTCCCAAACTACGGTCCATGTTCGTGACAGACGTGGAGACCCAACCCCAGATCTCTCGTTGCGTATATGTTTTTCTCTCCTCCAGCCCTCCTCCACACTAAGTCCAAGGTCAAACTATTGACCATACGTTCGTATTTTTTGACCTTTCAGAAAAACACATCTGTTTGCCTGGTAAAGAACTGGAAGTATTAGTGTTTACTTCTGTAACGGTGAAATGCCACCTCCCTCTTATTGGAAAGCCACAACACCTCCTTTCAGCTCACAATAGATTAAATGGGTCATTTTAAAGGTCTCCTTTAACACCAGAGGAGATTTGATATAAAAAAAAAAAGGAAGTTCCACAATAAATGACAACCTTTCATAGATTTAAATTTTTGCAGCAATGTGCTATAACCCCCCCCCCCCCCTTCTTTGATTACTTTTAAAATATTGTTTTTAATTTTCGTAATAGTTAGCTGTTCTGGAAAAATGCAGAAGAAGCAAAAAAACCCAAATAAAAAGCTAATATGCCCCAGTCTGTGTAAACATCTTTGTTATTCTTGTACACACATCAGTGAACGAATAAAACAGAAAAGTGTTTTAAACCATTGGAATGTGATGAATACATGTGGGATTACATTTTAATAAAGGAAGTTCAGCAAATCATTACTATTAATCAGCATCTTATAAAAAAACAAACCTGAATAATAAGCTGAATTTGACTGTGTTGTGTGAAACTAGGATCACCAGACTTTGAATCCATCCGTCTGATTGGACAGTATTGACTTGGTAAAGTGACTCCTGCTAATGTTTGTTGTGCTGGTATTAAACTCTAAATATAATATTTAGTTAGTATTTGTTACCAAAAAAAGAAGCCCATCTTGCTAAAATTAAATCCTTACAGTCTTACATTACAAAGAAATATGCTGAAACAAATTTCTAATATAGACCTACCAAAATCCCTTTTTTGCGGCATACATTCGTGACTATAGTTAGCCAATACTTTTATATATGTGACCATAAATGAATCATTTACAGTGTATTATAATAACTAAAAAATACCTTTTGCCCTCAGTTTAAGGTACATGAGCTAAATGCCAAGCATTGGCCAAGACCCAGAACAGGCCGTAGAGCATTTAAAACCTATTTTTGCTGATGCACAAATCAGTTATGAAGAATAAGTTTAATTTAAAGGGATTAAATTTTGATTTAACGTCACCTGAGACGTAAAAAGACTACCGAGGCAGAAAGTGTTAAACTGTCACCATTAAAACCTGAAGATCATTGACCGGCTTCAGAAAGTGAAACGTAAATTGTATTGAGATCAGCGGTGAGGTAAAAATCTGGCTATACTGTGTTTACGTACTTTCACCACGTAGGAATTCCCCCCGTTATTATTTTTCCGTCCTCTGTATATTACTGCTTGTCGTTCTCATTTAGCCTCGGTGTTTTCCTCTGGGAATTTTATATTCTTCGTCGGGATTTTTGGTGTAAACTGAACTACTGTTTGAACAGAAAAACAAAATTATGCAGGCAAGAGCTGCATTTAAATGCTTTGCTTTGCTGCCACACAGTGCTTCAGTAATCCTTGGTGTTGAGCTCTGGTGCCTAAACAGGACAAAAAAACAAAAACGTGTCCCCAGAACTTCAGTGCAAAGGGGGTGCCGTGTTTGGCGCATGGGCGTTTTTACTCTTATGTGTACACGTTGAATCATCACAAAGTACATCTGGGACACAAACACTGCTTATGTGGAAAAAAACACCTGACCTTTGAGCGCTGTAAGAGAACTGGTGTGTGAGACAGAGTATGTAGTCAACAATCAATCATGTTCTGAGGACACAGACTAGATCAATCTTTATGGTTCTTCCTCTGACGGACGAACTGATGCGACTGGAGATGCTGTTTTTAAATATCACAAAACACGTTTGCCTCCTATTCACTCTTTCTTTCTTCCTTCCTTAGATTGTGCGTTTTTCTGTGCCACAGTTTGCTCAGTATTGTCGCTGTTTTTATACACCATGACCAGCCTGTCAAGCTTTTCCAGGCTAATTCCCGTATCCAGTTTTCTTTTAGCTCTGACCTTCTTTTTGACCTTTTCAGTTTGAACACATGATAGAAAAAAAAAGGTGCTGCAGGGTCTTTAACAAAGGTAGATGTTTTGATTCCCACAAACGATGAAGCGATTGCAAAAGTATTACCATTTATTCATAGAACAGGTCAACATTATGAAGTTTGATAATGTAGGTCAGTTAAATGTGCTAAATGGGCCAGTGTCCTATTTTAAAGCCATAACATTTAGAGATGTTTACAGTGTGAGACTTTAATAAATCATTATCGGGCTTTCCGTCGTTTTTAAAGGGAATAAGTGAGTTTAAAATTGTGGGAAAACCCTCCTTCCAATAAAAAGAGAAGTGAAAATAATATGAGTTTTGCTGTTTATGTGTCTTCTTAAACAGATATGAAATAAATGAAACAGATCTGTCCATCAATTTCGAAGAGGGCAGATTTTTTTCCCCTACTCAACAAAAAGAGTCTCAAAAAAAGGGAAATATATTTTTCCCCTGTTATTTTAAAACAGTTTCTTACGTTCCAGAGAAGGAAAAACCCAAATGTGAAAGAAGCGGACACAACATAGTTTAGAGTAATATTCAGAAATCTTAATCAATGCATTCGATGAGGCTTGTTTTTCAGATTAAGATTACCTTTTGGCAATAACCTTTAAGCAGGTATTAAACATAATTTCCATTAAGCCCATACCTCTGTAATAAAATAGTTTTTATTGGTCTGACATAATATTAGTCTATTCTTAAATGTGCTATTTTACATTAGCTCTAAGTGCAAAATGATCATGAACTAGAAAAACAAAACTACAGCAGCACTAACTGAATGAACATAATAAACCTGTACCCTAACTTCCTAACTCACCGTGATGATAGAGTCCATGGTTCAGTCCCACAGCAGAGAGAAACTCAGATATTACAGCTTTGATCGGAAGGCTGACGGAATTTTTCTGTCCTCAGTAAAATTTTTGATTTCAAGTGGAGTTTTTTTTTAATCTCAATGCGTCTTAAATCCCTCATTAGGGTGCCAGTTTGTTAGGTATCCAAACTGTTGATCTCAGAACCCCTTTCTGTACAGCTTTACGGCTTTTCTATTCCAGTTCAAGCTGGAGACTTTGCTTTCACCACCTTGGCCTGAGGTGGACATTGTGCTGTGCACCAATCCCAGAGCATCGATCTCAGCTGCCTTCTGCAAGCCATTTTTCCTTCACACAGTTTTTTTATTCATATTTTACTATTTTGGACATGGAAACGACAAAGCAAGTTTTGAAAAAAAAAAGAAGGTTATTTTAACAGTTATGAAGGACTTGCTTTCCTCATTTAAATGATCCTCATCCTCCCAGGTCACCAGGTGGGTCAGTGGTAGAGCAGGCATACCATAAATAAAAGATTTGGTCCTCAACGCCGCTGTCCCTGGTTCAATTCTACTTCCTGGCCCATTTACTGCATGTCTTCCCCTCTCTTTCTGTGTCCTTCTTCCTCCCCAGCTACTGGCGAATAAAGGCCACAAAACAAACATTAAAAAAGTAAATCATTATCCTCACTCACAGCCCTTTGCCGGTCTTGTGCAGACAGAAGTGGCAAAACATACTGGAGTGGCCAGATGTGGCCGAGTGAAAACAGCATGCTATGATGTATGGAGAGTAAATCCTCTGCTGTTAACAGATTGTGCCTCCCAGACAGGATGCCAGCCCCCCCGCCCCAGCGTGACCTACATTCCCTACCAATGGCCGCTACCAGGAGGGGCTCCCTTGTGTTGACACGAACGCTGCCCCCCGGGACAAAGACGCGGCCGATAAGGGCTTTGTTTCCAGCTGAGACCGTCCTGAGGGAGCAGACGTGTGCCCTGGTTTGGAAATTAGGATCATTGAGCTCATTGTTTGGTTATGCCACACCATTAAAAAGGAGGCAACTTTTCAATAATCATGGCACACTGAACGATCACAGCACGCGGAAACAAGACACACTCTGCAACTGTTTTTATTTGTGATGATCAAAGTAGTTGAAACACCTTCTATTAACATTGCAACAGCTGTGGTTGTTTAATATGTCTTCCTTTATGCCATAAGGTGCATCAGTTGTGCTTCCCAACCCGCTGGAAAGGAAAACTCGTGATCCTGACTAAAATTCAGGTATGCAGCCATTAATCTTAAGTCTAATAAATACATTTAAAATAACAAAACAAGAACAACTAACATCTTGCTCTTACATGCTTGTCAGTACTGTTTCATTCATCGCAGCATTCAGTGCATAAAAATGCTTTTACCAGGATCTTTTTCTCTCAGTCTGACTTCTATGGACAATATCAACATCGGTGAGCAACATAATAGATGATAACTACCATCTCCATAAGTGATAAAACATTTTCGAAAGGAATGATATAGGATACAGGATGTAGTGCCTTAAACGCGCACAAGCTTAAACTTTTTCACGTTGTCACATTGCAATCCCAAACTTGAATGTGTTTCATTTAAATCTGATATACGTACAAGAAGTAGTGCATAATTATGAAGTCAAAGAAAAGGGGGGAATAGTTTTCAAAATCCTTTACAAGCTCAAGTCTGGAAGGTGTGGCGGGGCTATGTATTCACCCCCCAGTAGTGTGATACCCCCTGCAGGAAGTCCGTTGCCCACCTCTGTGTGGTTGCTGTCGTCCTGTTGCCAAGACGACAGCAATCATGTGGAATAAAGAGCTCTGGCGACATCAGACCAAAAGTTAACCTTTGGGTGCAAAACGCTGTGTGACTCTGCACAGAATCCTAAACCTCAACATGCCATCCCCACAGTGCAGCATGGTGGTGGCAGCATCATGCTGTGGTGACGCTTTTCCTTATCAGAGGTAGGAAAACGGGTTAGAGTTGATGGGAGGATTGATCTATTCATCTTTTTCTTTCCACGTCACAATCATGCACTCATTTGTGGAGTACTGACACCTAACATTTCTGTGAGGAAATCTGCAGAAGGTTGGAGGGGTATGAAAACATTTAGAAGGCCCTGTGTGTTCAGCCATGACAACTAACAACAAGGTTTAAGATGTGCAGCTTCGGTTGTAGATGAACTGATGCATCTTCACATTTTGGAAGCGATTGAACTTCTGTGTGGAGCTGAAGTTTGGCATCAATCAGGAGAGCTGATATCAGGCAGGAGAGCTGACGCCGTGGAGTTCACTTGAACTGAGCCATTTAGGCGACTCTAGGCCCAAATCTGCAAGAAAGAGGGGAATCAGTGTCAATGGTTTCATAAAACAAGGGCCCCAGTGTTCTGATACAATCTGAACACTGAATTTAAATCATTTTTTTTGTAGATTTAAATTCACATTGTGTCACACATGCTCTTGTTAGATGAATGTGTTTTGATTATTTTATGTTTCTAAGTGACAAACAGTTGAGTGAAGAATGATCTAAAGAACAAGAAGAGGTGGTTTAGAGGTTTTCTGGGCACGTCTCGCAGGGAGGAGACCCCGGGGAAGATCCAGAACTCGCTGGAGGGACTACATATCCCATCTGGCCTGGGAACTCCTTGGAATCCCCCAGAACTAGCTGGAGGACGTCGCCGGGGCGAAGGTCATCTGGTTTTCTCTCCTGCACCTCTTACTGCGATCCGATCTCACTTTAGCGTGAAACAACAGAGAGACGGACGACTACTTCTTGCATTATTCTTATTTTTGTAAACATGCATCAAAAGGCTGGTTAAAGAGGTGGAAAAATATTAGTCTACATGAACCCATTTTTTTTTTTGTTTTCAGACAATTTTGTTCCACATGGAGTGACTGGTGACAACATTTATGCGGGTCTAATTTACCCACACCCAGAAGTGTAGCTCTTGTTGTTTAGTGGTGATTTTTTTTTATCTCAGCAATGAATCATTCCCAGCGAGGTTTGGGTTTTCAAAGTCCACCAACAGCCCGCTTCCTGCTTCGTGGGGAAACCCCTGCTCACCCGTAAGCTGCTGTCCCAGGAGGCCGAGCAGAGCGCCGCGCCGTCAGGGGACACCCGCACCCTGCTGATGCGGTTCTCATGGCCAAAAAGGATAGAAACACGAGTTCCCTTCAAAACGTCCCAGACGTTGATGGTGTAGTCATTATACCCAGCGAAGAGGAGGCGACCTGGTGATGGGTGGGCGGTGATGTAAATGTAAGCAAACAAAACAAACAGAAAAAAACGGGAAGTGGGGAGTAAGGGGAAATAGAGACAAAGAAAGGGAATTACAGGGAACTTTGTCATAACTCTAATGATACTGTGGTATCATTGATACTGAATAATGTAACACTAAACAGTTTATTACTCATTGTAATAAGGTCATAATGAAGAGACAGAGGTTTCAGAGCCAAATAGTCAGTTTTGTGAAGAAAAAAGGGTGGGCCGGGTCAATGTTTACAGTCCAGCGTGAATTGAAAACGCTTCTCACCGCTTAGAGAGAAGTCCACAGTGGAGGCGCCAAATATGATGCTGTCCTTCTGGTAGACGGCGACTTCACGGTCAGCTCGCAGGTCGTAGAAACGGCACTGAGGAGCACCAACAAACGGCTCAGAGCCAGACTACAGCACAGAAACACCTCAGAGCAGGTAGTTTTCCAGCTCAAGCTTCAACGTCACAGTGAGATTTGGAGTCACAGGCGGTCACAGGTGCTGATGCTGTCACAAATAAACATTTCCCTCGCTTTTCATTAGGAATGATGCACAGCGAGGTCGGCAAATCAACGCCACTTCCTCAAAATGACTGATTTGCATGGTTCATACAGACAGAAACCCGTGACGTCAGGAGGACAGGCAGAACTCACCGTGGCGTCATCGGATGCAGACGCAAATGCATCTCCACTGGGGTAGTACCTGATGGAAGGAAAAGCACATTCAGACACGCTGCAGCAGCTGCTAATATACTTTACTCAGAGCCCTCAGTGAATAAACTCCTCAGTTCTATGGTCATGTTGACAAAGTCAAAGCAGTCGTTTGAATTTGCAGCTTGTCGGCTTAATATCAAACCCGTATTAAAGCTGCTTCACTGGACCCAACCGTGAGGTGAAGCCTGTGAGGCAGACAATGAACTAGTTTTTATCATCCATCAGTTTTACTGAGTAGTGCAGCAAAATGCTTCTAATTATTTCGCATTCTCACACCTGAGTGTAGGATATCTTCAGCTAAACTCTCGATCTGAGAACTTTACTCTGGAGGCCAGATATTGTTAAAAGAATGAACAAAGATTTTAATATTAGCATTCATTCACAGGTGCTAGTTAACATATAAATAACGTGAAGGGACCATGTTACAGGCTATTTAAAGAATTCAGAGTGGACTCAGTTGTTATTTATAGAACAGGTTAATTAAGTGCAGAATAAAACAAATAATCAGAGTATGTAAATAAGTCTGTGTTGCTTGTAGGTTGATGGCGTTGACAGGAAGTTGGTCCAAGTATCACACTCTGAGCAGTGAGCGCTCCTAACACATCCTAAACACTGTTTTGGTATTCATAGCAGGAAAACACAAACAAAACTTTATCAAAACAAAACCGATACCACAATCAAAAGATCTTGTTTCGTTTTCCACAAACCAACAGACCTGACTTCTTTTCATCTGTTTCAGTTGAAGATGTTTTCAGTGGGTTTTTTTTGCGTAATGGTGCACTTTGCTTCATATTAGATAAGTTTGACGTATTTAGGTGGCCAAATCTATGGAAATGTGCATTGACTGTAGGGCCGGATGATAATTAAATTACAATATATATCGACTGATAGACGTGTGGTGAAATAGAAAAAAGAAAAGGTCAATAAAAAGTTCAGTAGAATAACAGTTTTCCTTTCTTTTGCACTCTCGCCTATCATGTAGGTTAATATTACCGTCATTACATCCTCCCAACCAATCACAAACACAGATCCAGGAACGCTTCGTCACAAAGCTCCGCCCCCTTCAGAGAGTTCAGAGAGCCCGTGCTGTTTTTCCTTTTATAAATACCTGCAGTTTTGGTAAAACGCTTCTTAAACAAAGGGTTGAGTTTGAGTTCAGTGTTTGTGCGTCCTTTATCTAAAAATAGATCACAACAGCATAAAATGACCACGGCTGCACTTAAAATATATATTTTGAAAAAATATGGATCAATATGATTTCTCTTTTATTGATATGCTTTTCTATATCGTCCAGCCCTGATTGATCGTATTACTTGAAAATCTACTCTTTGCATTTGTTCCTAACACGACAAGCATGTCACACGTAATTCCACATCCTCCTGTACGTAGCGCTCCATTCCAGACCGCCTTATAAGTAATCTCTTCCTCTTCTTGTTAACTGCACGAGTCCGTGAAAAGCAAAGCCTACCGCATCCGTGCTTAGCTACTCCGTCTGGCTCTGAAGTTCCTTGGACCCCGAGGAGAGCACATCTATTTGGATTACAAGTTAAATGTTGAAATGACAAATTTGCTTCCTTATTTAGTGCAAAAAGAGTGGGTTGCATTCAATATTTAAATAAAACTGTTAATTTTATTGAGATTGTTGATGTTCTTTTCCCTGTTTGCAACCATTGCAGTTGTGGAGCTTGACCCGGCCTGAGCCTGACGGACCAGACTGGAACAGAAAATTTTTAAGGTGAACGACGGAGAGCGGGTCCGTCGACGGTGACATTCGGAGTGGTCACAGAGAACGTGGAACCGTTCTCATTAATTAACACAACAACGCAGATGCTCTGTTGGTCGGACGTGCTCGTACGTGAGCGGAGCAATCGCGGAGGATGTGGAATCTGGGGGTGAAAACTTCACAGTCCAGTGTGATTGTGACATGCAAATGATGCAACACAACTTCTGCATGTCAGATTTTGCTGACAGGACAGACTGCTAATGTGGGAATGACATCATGGCAACACAACCTCACGCAGTGTCACATGACTGCACTTGGAGGACTGTGGGTTAAAATGTGAGATAAAACCGACGAGGAATTTTCCTGAACATTGCAGCTCTATGCCAAACGTGTGCTAAGGAGGATGAAACCCTTTTCTCAGCAAATCTCAGCAAGAAGACAGCTGGAGGCCTGAGAGATTCAGCTTTCAAATCGCAGATTACTCAAGCAAGCGCTCGTTTAAATCACATCTGTTGTTAGACCTCGCGGTTTAATGGGGTGAAAACCTGATTAAGGCTGACCACGGCCTCAGCAACATAAAGCAGCACTTTCTTCAGGTCATTAATGTCTGAAAACACACAGAATGCCTGTAAAATTATGACCGCTCTGGTTAAAGTCATTTTTGGGGGATATTTAAAGAACTGAACTCACTTCACACAGTTGATATCAGACTCGTGGCTTTCGAAAGACTGGATGTTCTGTCCCGAGCGCATGTCCCACACATTGGCCTTCATGTCAGAGCCCTGAGAACAACACACGACAATCACAGCCTAGTGAGGGAAACCACTGATGGCTAAAAAAAAGTGTAGAGTTCTAATATTATTCGAACTAAAATAGCTTCCCGATAACTAAACGCGACTCGTTTCTACGACTTAAAGCCAGGCCGGTGTCCCTCACCCCGGACACAAAGGTGTTCCCGGTCTCGGAGGGAGCGAGGTCCAGGGACAAGACGTCCGCTGTGTGACCGTGGAAGCTCTGCAGCAGCTGCCCACTCTCCACGTCCCACAGGGCACACGTGCCATCCCCACTGGAGGTCAGCAGCTGGCAGACACACACACACACACACACACACACACACACACACACACACACACACACACACACACACACACACACACACACACACACACACACACACACACACAATGTCAAAGGTACCACAGCATGTCTGCAGCACTAAACAACAAACAGGAAAAGCTTAGATCACCCTTGATACCAGTGACTGATCAATATCTAATTGGGCCTTAGAAAAGCCTTTTTAACTGCACACATCTCTTATTTATACGTAATCTCTTTCTTTTTAATTGCTTAACCTGCTGGTTTTGCTTTCAGTTGTCTAATTTACTGGGAAGTGAAAGAGACAAAGACAAACCGGTAGCATCTCGGCGTCCTATTTTTACTCTACAACCATACCGGGACTCTTATTCCCATGGGATCTCGATTAAGAGGAGAAGGAAGAGGGGTTTTTTCACATGACAGCGGACGTTGCTGGTTGTTTGGAGGAAAACAACGATCCTTCTGAGGATCAGAGCTGGAATATGGGAATCACAGCAATAAATAAATCCAATACACACAGAAAAAAGGGTGGATCAGCGAATCTTTGCTTACACTGAAAACACTCACGGAGAAATTGGCTGTCTGCATACAGGCGGGGCCTGCAAAACGTTAAAATGTCACCAAATCTTCAGATGAAAACAAATCATGGGCGTTCAGAGACGCACACACCTAAGATCATCCCCAGTGGCTGGCTGATCAGAGAGGATGCTGCATGACCTCAGACCTGAAACACACCACATCCTGCTGCAGACAGAGCGACTCTCACTTTTAGCATTTTGAAAACCACAGTTTCTCAGAAACATATCAGCTGTGACTGTCACACACACGTTGCTTTAGTGTCGCTCTGGCTGCTGCGTGGCATTTAAAAGTCCGCTGGCAGGAATGATTTGAAGTCTTGACTCAGGCGCACAGACTCTGCACACTCTGAGTGACCTCAGAGAGTAAGTTTATGACATCCGCCAACGATGAACTATGTAAGCGGGGGAGTTTGTTATTATGTGGATAATATTGTGCCTTGCAAAAGTATTCCCACTGCTTGAACTTTCTACATAGAGGTCATTAAACTGCGCTTCTCAAAACAGCGGGGCGCCCAACAACAGAGCAGACAACAGCACCCCCTGTTGTTTGGTCTGTACCTGCAGTCAGTAAAAAAGTACAAAACTTAATATAACTGATTTGTATCTTTGATACTAATGGCTTGATATTATTTTTGCCATATGTCATTCATAGCTAGTTAAAAGTTCACTGCAAGTACGAGTTGGGCTATAAAACATTTATATTATTTTAAATATCATAGAGTTAAAAAAAAAGGGTTTCAATGTTGAAACATTCCATTGTTATATGTTAGAAATGAACATTTATTTATGTTAGAAATTTTAAAAGGGATTCTGGGTAATCTTCAGGCTGACAGCTTTAATGCATAAAAACAGAAAACAATAAAAAAAAAAAAATTCTTCTTCAAAGGTGAACGCAACAGAAAAACAGAATTTCAGAACCACTGCATTAAAGTAATTAACTTTGATGTATTTTATCGGGATTCTATGAGACTAAATGGAAAGTCAGCGAGTGGAAGAAAAAACTATGTATGGTTTTTCCAATTCTTTTGCACATAAAAATCTGAAAAGTGTAGTATGTATTTGTATTAAGCGTAACTAAACACCTTCTGCTGCCAGGGCAGCTGCCAGTCGTCAGGGCCGTAGTTCTGTACTTTGACTGGGCCGTTCTTACACATGCTAGACTATGCTTTGATCTAAACCATTCCTTTGCAGCGCCGCCTGTATGTTCAGGTTGTGGTCCTGCTGGAAGGGGAGCCCTCACCCCTCAGTCTCAAGTCTTCTGCGGCCTCTAGCGGGTTTCTTCCATTCATCCTTGCATTGACTCTGACCAGCTACCCAGTCCCTTATCAAGAAAGGCATCCTCACAGCATTATGCTGCCATCACCATGTTTCATGTTTCAAAGTCACGTATAGTGTAAGTTATCCGGACACTTAGCATTTTGCATTTAGGCCAGAAAGTTTAATTTTGGTCTCCTCTGACCAGTACTCTCTATTTGGCTTGTACTGAATTTTAAACTGACCTTTTTATGGCGTCCTTTCACCAAACATTGCTTTTCTTCTGGCCAATCATCCGTAAAGACTGAATGTGGAGACTACCAAACTATTACTTGTCCTATAAACAGATTTTCTGTGGCCCTTTGCGACTCACCAAAATATCAGCAATACAGCTTATTATACTTTCTCTAATTTATTTCTACTTTAAACGTCTCCAGGGCTTTATCCCTGACCTCCGCTAACGTTGTCTATTTACTATCTAAGCAGAGACAATGGGTTTCGCTGTTTTTTTTAATTTAGCGGTGTTAGAGTAAAGGGAGCTAAACACCTGTACATGCCACACTTTTCAGATTTTGTACAAAACTGCAAACCATGTATCCGTTTCCTTCAGCTTCACCAGTATGACCTACTTTATGTTGCTCATTTCACATAAACAAAACTAAACACATCAACGTCTCTACGTGTAACGTGGAAAAGCGGAAGGGGTATGAACACTTTTGCAGGGCGCTGTTTACTCGTGTTTACTAAATGTCCTGCCCTTGGGGGTCAGTGTACTCCCAGATAAAAGCCACTCAGTGTCTATTAATACTCCCAGGACAGGAGATCATGCCCCTCTTTCTCTCCTCAGCTCTCACATCCGCCTGCTCTCCTCCTCTCCTCCTCTCCTCTTTTCCCTCCCCTCAGTGCTCCTCTGCTTTGTGGAGAGTCAGAGAGGAGTAAATTATTGAAGCAAACGGCTCAGACCATTTCCTTCATGTTCTTCCTTTCCTTTCGCCCTGTCCTCTACTCATCTGGGGAGTGATGTGTACAAGATGCAACCAAACAACAATCCTGAAGTACAAAAAGCCAACGACGCAACATATCAACACGCTGAATAAAGATCTTTATTCCCATCTATGTTTTTTTTTTTTTTTTTTTGCAGCTGTGACTGATGTGTTATAAGCCAAAACCTTTATAAAACTACACAGTAAAACATTTTGGATGTGTCCTGTTACGTAATAAAGCTTTATGGACATGCCTACTTTGTTTCATTTTAAATGTTAATGCAATCTGTTGGAGTGTCTCGTTTGTATCGCTTCAGCATGCTCTACTTTCCGACACCTGTTTCTAACCACAAAGTGTGTTTTTGGTCGTTCTGGATGCTAAATTGCATTGTTTGATTGAGTCAGAAAGGTGTTGCTTGCATATAACTATGAGCACTGCCTTTCTGGGTGTAAAAGGAATCCCTCAGATTTGTTTGTACTGCGGCAATGACTTGTCAATATCTCACCTGCCGTTGTCTTTTTTCCTTGGTTATAAAGACGTTTGTGTTCTTAACAACCAGTCATATCAGACCCAGGACACCAGTAGACTGATTGATATTTCAACAGCCCCATTCTCTTAAAAATATACGAGTTCTCAAGAAAGCTGGGTTTCAAAGCCTGTAAACGTTTGTATTGGCTGGTTATTTACATCTAACTTTATGGTTTTTCACAGATACGATTATATTAAGGAGCGTGTCTGATGCTTCCTACCACTGTTTGCTTGTGATTCTGTCTCTACTAGACCTCATTCACTGATGTTGTCCAGCATTGAGGCTATTTCTGTCCATCTGCTCCTGCTGTTATTAACAACGTTCCCTTATCAGGTGTGGCTCCCAAAACTTTTAAACAGCTGCTGATCCCTAAATCCTGGCATTGATCCCAATTTTTTTCCCAAGTGCCCTTTTTTCCCCTGAAATGCTGTAGAAAATATAGTTTTCAGCAGTTTTCCTTTTGGATGAACATGATGTACTTGAGGTCTTTGAGTCTGTCTTTAAATCTCTTTACAGCAAAGGATCTGAGTTCTTGTTTTTGTTTTTTGACAGACAACCCTCTGGCTACAGAGTCAGAAACCATGTGATGGTAATTTACCTAGATTTTATAGCCTTTCTCCAACACAAAACATAATAGCAATGTGGAGCAGCATTTAGAAATGTATGGTCATGCACAAGAGCTGGTATGATTTTAATTAGTTCAAAGGTGTTTTTGTGTTGATCTAGAGGATTTCAGAGGATTTCCTCTGCTCCATTGTGCTGTAGGGTTCCACAGGGTTTGATATTTGGACTTCTGGTATTCAATTTATATCTCCCACCCTTTACTTCCATTATTACAAAGCATAATCTGCCTTCCATTCAAAAACATTAAATCAAAAACGAATAGACTTAAAAGCAGCTTCTTTCCCACAGCTGTGAGAGCTATCGCCCCCTGCAGAGAATCAGAGAAACCACCATAATCATGAACATAATTATGATGAACATAATTTACATAGTCTCTTGCATGCTAATGTCTATTAGCACGCGTTAGTTTCTCAGGGAATGTTTGGACATTCATACAAATTGTGCAGTTCTGTAACTTGAAGTTTTAAACTAATTGCACTGTATTTTACATCATCTTGTAAACCGACCGCCGCCGGTCTTTTAGTCTTGAACATCAATTAACGAGAACATTTCATCTCCTTGCACACTTTTTAACTTCTAACGGAGCGTTCATCTGATACACTTTATGTAATTGCACAGTAATTTACTGTAGCAGTCCCTTTACGCCTGTTAAGGGACTGCTATCTATCTTTGACTCAAACATGAATCCTATCAAATGGTAAGGACTATTTGCAAGCTTTTCAGGAAGTGCTGTTGGTGCAATCACGTAAGTTCTTTCAAAAGAAGTGTGAAATTTGTGTCTGTGTATTGTGTGTAATATATGTGCATTCAGAGCCATTGTCTCACCAATTTGTATTATGACAATAATGAATCTTGATTGCTATATAGATGGTGCTCAGGTTTATTTGAGACTCACTGATTGCCTGGAGGAACTGAGGTGTTGGATAGCTCGTAATTTCTTAAACTTTAATAAAAAGATACAGAAGCTCTTACTATCCGTAATGGGTAATTTTTGACTATGGATATTTTACTATGGGCTCTGCATAATATTTACAGGTTATAGTCAAGACTAGAGCCTACATAGGTCTATAATATGAAGAACTACAAACACAATGACCTGTTGCTCATTGCTCACCTGCATGTCTGAGTTGGTGAAGGAGCATCCTGATAAATAGTTGGTGTGCATGGCGACCGACTTCTTCTTTGCTGCCAGATTCTCGTTTCTGTCTAGTGACAGCGGGACCACTGAGCACTTGTTGTCCAAGCCGCTGTCGGATGAGATTATGGATTTTTAAATGTATCAATTTACTGCACATTTACAGAAAACAAAGCAGATAGCTTTGATTCAGAAGTTGCCTTCATCAGGGATGCCAACCCACGGATATATGTGACAAAAAAAAAAACAGCTGCTTACTTACCCGCATGCCACAGCACAACCGGAAGGAGCATATGCACATGCCATAACCCATGTGCAAGGCAGGGTCACTCCGTGCTCCTTTAAGACACAAATAACACATTAATAAACATACATTTGTGGACGTGGATGAAAACTCCATCATCCCCGATTAGAAAACCAATTCTGTTTGATAACTGTACAGCTCACACATACGATGCCTTAATAAAGGGTTCCTTCCCATTAGACATTTTAACATTTTCAGTGCGTTTTATTGGGATTTTCTTAGACTGACCCACAAAAAGTAGTTCACAATTGTAAAGAAGAAAAACAAAGACATAGAAGAAAAACATTGAACAGTTTCTACATATTTGTTTTAGAAATGAAAGTGTATTTCTATTCAGCCTTCTTTGATACCCCAAAATAAACAACAGTGTAACCAAAGACCGTTAGAAGTTATCTAATTGCTAAATAAAACGTCTGCCATAAGCTATGTCGGGAATACAGAAAACGTGTGGAAGGCTCTGGCCAGGTGAGACTAAAAAGTTTAATATATTTTAGCAAATATCACCTATCCTACGGTGAAACGTGGTGAACTATGTTACTGGGAATCCAGGGTAATCATGGAGGAAAACCAATTAGATGCTGCAAAGGGCTTTAGGCCAAGGTCAAAGGTTCACCTACCAAAAGAATACTGACCCTACACATAAAGCCTGAGCTACAGAGGTGTGATTTAGATCAAATCATGTTAATGTGTTAAAAGGGCCTAGTCAAAGCTCAGACATAATTCCAATTGTGAACTTCTACCATAACTTAAACATTGATGTTTACAGGTACGCTCCATCCAAGCCAACAAAGCTTGAGAGATTCAGTTTGCAAAGCTGGTATACATTCCCCAAAAGACTTTAAAGTAGAAGCTTTCAAGTAGAAGGGCTGAATACAACGCATCCCTCTTTTCAGATTTTCTTATTCTCCCACTTCCCTATTATACATTGGTTTATCAAATTAAATCTCAATAAATTACAATCAGCATTTGGGTTGTTACATTTTGCTGGACACTGTAGTTCATGTGAGCCTGGATATAAGCTGCATTACTTATTCATCTTCTGTTATAAGCTTCAGCTCTGGTAAAATGAGGTATGCATAAAACAAATCTTTAAACCAGGACATCTTTAATCTTTAAACCTGGCTATCATTCAGCCCCTCTCTGTCAGCTGCAAGTGTGTTGATCTGTATGTAAATCCACTGATGGACTGATAATCTCTAAAGGCATATTTCTATCTAATCGTTTCATGCCCCCACTGTTAGGAGAGCAGAGGAGCATCCATCAGGAGCAGCTTATATATATGGAGGAATGTTTACATCTAGCCCCTTAATGGGAAGAAAACTCATCTGCCTGCCCGACAACTGGAGAATGTTAAACTGGGCCACCGTTCCTCCAGAAATGAGAACATTGATCCTACAGCGATGGATGTGTCATATCAGATCTAAAGTCAGTGATGGCATCTTATCACTAAACACCTACTACTTTATCACAGGATAGTAGTTTACTAAACTAAAGCATCCTGTTCACCTACCTTATTAAGAGTAAATGCATCCCAGACAATCACCTTACCATCCTAGAAGAGAGAAACATGTTTGTATTTAATCCCAAGGTTACACAACATTAAACATTTCAGGGTCTCAGGCCGCCTGCAAGGTCTTAAGCAGCCATGGAAACCAGTAAATGAATTAATCCAAATTTTAGGTCTTCAAAAATCCTAATTTAGATTTTTTTTATTTAGTTCATCTCTGCATTCATTTCTGTGCATTCATTCCATTTTTTCTGTGGTTTGCAGCTCTGCCAGACGAATAGTGAATTATGTGGTGACTTAACTACAAATCCCATGATGCAGAGAAGAAATAGAGGCAACTGGAATTTATGCTGAAAAACAAGCAATCATCATTGCAAACCTGTTAAGGAATTCTGCTCCTGAGACTGTTTTTATGTTATGTTGTAAGTGGTTAAGTACATATTTATTTCAACAGACGGCTAAAACCCAACGGCAATAACATATAAAGGGGCTGACGTAAGGAAACCAAGGTGTAAAGTATCACGTACCACAGCTAAAAATAAACACCAAAATCAAAAATAAAGTTTTATTAAACTAATCATGTAATAAAGCTACTAAGATAGGTTACTTCTTTAAATTTAGGAACGTCCTAAAATTAAAGTACAATTAAAGTCCTTACAGAGTCATAAAACAAACCTTTTCCTGAAACCTGTAGGAGCCACAGAACCTCTCAGTATATGTAGATTTGTGTGTGTGTGTGTGTGTGTGTGTGTGTGTGTGTGTGTGTGTGTGTGTGTGCGCGCGCACCTGTGAGGAGCTGACCAGGCGACGCTTGTCCTTGCACCAGTCCATGCACAGCACCTTATTGCCATGACCTTTCAGAACACGCCTGGTCTTCAAGGAGAGCGCGGCCACCGCCTCAACCTTCTCGGCCACCTGATGCACTGGGGGGATGTGCAGAAAAACACACGGATACACAATTACGCACTCACTGTGTTGAGTAAAAGGTTCTCGTTTTCACAACCCAGTTGTGCTGTTTACTTTCTTAGATTTTGCTTCAAAAGTTGTGCAAATACTTCGTATTTGTCATAGTTTGAGTTTTATGCCTCAGTTTAGGTCTCTGTTTTGGGTTCTTTCTTGTTTGATTTCTGTTTTAGTTTTTGTTCTGTCTCAGTCTTGGTTTGAGTTCTGTCAGGATCTTTGCACTGATGCCTGGTCTGATCACTCAATCCACACACCTGACCAGCTCCACCCCTTCTGCAATCAGCTCTCACCAGATCCACCTCCATATAAACTGCGTTCAGACCAGTCATCGGTGCCAGATCGTCTTTCTTTTCCTAGAAGAGTCTTAGTCCAGCAAATCTGTTTTCTGTTTTTGTCTGTTGATTTTGACCCTGTTTGCCTCCGGAGATCTGAGCCAGCCTGACCTGTATACTACCCGTTTTTGTTCCTGCCTGTTTCGGACTGCCTGCCTGTTGCCTGACCTAATCAGCCCTGTGATTTAGAGTTTGTCTCACCCCGTTCTTGTTTTGTAGTTTGCTGTTCATCGGCTCTGGACTGCAGTTTGCTGCCGTCTGTTTTTGGGTTTGACAATCTTTTTTTTTTTAGGTTTCAGCCCGTTTTTACCTTTTGTTAATAAACAGTCTTTTTCTGAACCTCTGCTTGTCTAGCTGAATACTGGGTCCCCTGTCTTGATTCATTACAGTATTCGTGTTTATTTAGCCAAAAAGTCAACCTGAAGCAGAAGAACAGCCTTGGACAGAAAAGAACACAGCCTTGGAAAAAAATAGAGAGTCCAATGCAAATGTTTTCTACATGTATCACAGGTGTTCCACTCCAGCGTCTGCTGGAGACCAACTTGAGCATACATCAGCTAATTAATGAGGTTCTGATTAGGTGATCATCTGAACCCGGTATAAATATAAAGGATTAAATTAAAGCCGTCATTGAAAATCAGGGTTTTTCCCAACAAACACTGGTTTCTAAACTAAAACAATACAATTATGTGGCCTAAAAATAAGGATGGACTTGTTTTTCATCCATTATTTTAGGTGTAAAAACACTTGATCTGTCATTTTCTGGATTATAAATCAAAACTTTAACTCAAACACAAAATAATAAACCAGAGTAACTAAATATTTGGAAGCAGTCTGCACCTTAAAACAAAATACAAAGGAAAATATTAGGGCAATGTTCATCTGACTTGGAAAAAGTTGTGACTAAAATCCCTCCGATTACTTCCATGAATAAAATAAATAAGCTGTAAACTGGTCCCTGCACTGTGTCTCAGTGAGCATTCAGGCACTGCTTCAGCTTCCACAGCCACTCACGCTCCACGTCGTTCAGCTTGCCCCGCTCCTCCTCCAGCTTCTTCTTCAGACTCTCGCTCTCCTTCTTCAGGGATGCCAGGGTCTCCCCTTTCTGGAGCCCCTGACAAGCCATCTTCGACGGGCAACACAACACCGAAACAAAGTGAGAAAGAGAGAGAGAGACAGACAGAGTGAGATAAAAAAAAGAGAAGAGGAGGGAAGGAAGCAGGGAAATAGGGAAACCTAGCACAGAGTGGCTGGCGGTTAGAGGTCCAGTGAAATAGCCCTGGAGAGCAGCAATGATGCTGTCCCACTCTGCTCAGCCTCCTCCCCCCGCCGTCCTCTATCTGTCCTGCTATTCAAAGACGCTG